>NC_056726.1:772383726-772712143 GCF_019279795.1 Protopterus annectens | reverse complement strand
GGCATTGTTTGAGCCTTACCTATTCAGGGCACGCTGTGGTAACAACAGCCTTTGCCAGTATCCATACGGCCTGCACTGATAGGTGCACGCCAGTCCTAGCAGGTGGAGCATCATGTCATGCTTAGCATGTCATCCCAGGCTGGCACACATTGGATCCCCTTTGACTAACTGCAATACTTCAGCCAGTTATTGCAATTGATCATCTCATTGTCATATTGTGGCATGATGCTTGGTGAGGGTAGGATGTTAGTCACGGTCCTCAGGTGTGCATATAGTACATGGTGTTACATTACTTAACACATGGCATTCATGCCTCAGGTGGTGCTGCAGGGCTGCCTCTGTCGGATGCACATATTACACTCCCTGTACATGTTTGTGAGCAGGTCATGTCATTTTAGGCATTCCTGTTATTATTTGAGTGAGTCAGAGGGGGTATCATTCCCAGGGTTCCTACTGAGCCAGTGTATGTGCTATGCGTTGCCTCTTTGCCAAGGCCAGGGCATACTGGGCACGCATCCTTCTGCCTACTGGGGCAGGCTCAGGTTGTTCCTCCTCCGAATCACACTCTGCCTGTGATGGCCTTGGCAATGGTGGGGGGCTGTTTGGCCCAGCCCTATGCTGGTCCTGCTGCAGCTGTTTTCGCAAGATCATATTATGTAGAATAGCACATACCATGACAATTCGGGTACATGTAGTTGGTGTGTACTGCAAGGCTCCACCAGATGTGTCCAGACACCGGAACCATGACTTGAGCAGCCCAAACACACGCTCTATTACATTACGTGTTTGTGCGTGTGCCTCATTATGGCGTTCCTGTTCAGGTGTGTGTGCGTTTCTGATGGGTGTCATCAGCCACGGCTCCAGTGCATAACCTGCATCCCCCACTAGGTGTCCATGTGGGATGTCTCCATTGGCAAATGTCTGGTACAGCTGCGTCAAATGCCAGATGTGGGAATCATGGTAGCTCCCAGGGCAGCCAGCACACACATTCATTATTATGCCCTGGGCATCACACATGACCTGGCAGTTGATGGAGGGGAAGCCCTTGCGGTTAATGTAGGCCCTACCCCGATCATCGGCTGGTGCTTTGATGCATATGTGCATGCAGTCTATTGCACCCACTACCTCAGGGTATTCCGCTATTTGCTGAAAGAGACGCATATTGCTGGCCAATACCTCACAGGCATTGGGGAAATATACATGATCACCAACAGGTGCTGACATGGCATCCAGGAACTGGTGCAGTACCCTGGAGGCTGATGCCGGTGATATCCCCATCATATCACCAGTTGGTCTCTGGAAGGTACCTGTTGCTAGTATTCTTAGGCCAACACATACCTTGGCTTCCACTGGGATGGGTTCCCCTCTGTTGGTTCTGTGTGTGAGGCGTGGCCTGCACAGCTCAACTATTTGCTGCAAGAGGTCTCTGTCCACTCTATAGCACTCTACTATCTCCAGCTCATGTAACCCGTGGTAGGTGACCCTGGGCCTGTACACTCTTCTCCGTCTCCTCACTGTGGGTTGTCTGGCACCATCTGCATTGTCACCACCCTCAGCAAGTCGCCTATGTCTCATTATGACAGCTATGGCAGCACCTAACATTTCTGCTCTGAGTTCAGCTTTTTCAGTTTTCACTTCTAATAGCTTACTCCTGTCTTGCAGTGTCTCTTGAGAGAAACATCCTGCACTGCTGTTTGCAGAGTTTTAAGTGCTGGGCTGTGCTATTCTGCCTGTGTAATTGCCTGCTTCTAATTGTTTTCACCTGCTAGCTCCAGCAGTATTCCTTGCTAGCTTCCTACTAATTCAGTTGCTTCCTTCTTCCTTTTTGTTTCCTCAGGGGGGAGCAGCGTGCATACCAGCAGAAACACGCTCACAGTGGCTTACACGTGCGCACACGTGCTTACACGGTTCACAATCATGTTATTCGGGTTAAAATGTGCGCACACCCACACAAACAGTGTTACAAGTCAGCCAACAGGCTCCCACATGCTCACTCTGCCCTACACGTGCGCACACCAGCGCAAACAGTGTTAAACAGCTGCCAACACGCTCCAATCTGCTCAGTCTGCCATACACGCGCGCATACTGTCTTACTCGCACTTCATGGCGCGCACACATGCGCATGCACGCTCAGCAAGAAACTTTGGTGTAGGCAATAGTGTACACCTTCCATTTCTTGACTTTCCCATGCTTATGTTGTGGCACTCCTCTTTCCATGATATGTGTCTGACATCTGTCATGTAACACTGAACTCCAATGAACTGCATTTCTTTCTGCCATTCCCCCCTGTGATGTCACCTATCTCCTACTCTATTCCTCCCCCTTATGTAACTCTTACACTACTCAGAATGTGCTCATTTGCTATGTGACAGTGGAATTCAGTATCCTAACATATGTCATGGTTAGTATACTGTGGCTCCGTCTACCTGTGACATAACAGTGATACCCAGGGTAAACCTACCATCTCCCATCCACTCATAAAGATTCCTCTTGAGGAGAATAGATGAGTGACTCTATGGATAACCTGTACTGGGAGTTTACTCATGAGTGGGGTTGGCTTCTGTGTTATGGATCATGCAGTACAGCTTGTCCTATGTATAGCAGTGCTGGGGTTCAGGTCTCTCATGTGCATAGCTCACTGCCATTCAGATTGTACAAGGTGCCGCATGTTTATTGATTCCAGCTTGGACATGGCTTTATACATCAGGCACAGCTTGCCTCTGGGTGGGCAGTATGGCAGTATGTGTAGCTGCAGTTTGTTTAATCAGGCAACACATGGCATCTGTTCAAGCTCTTTGATACTCCTGGTGAGGTACTGTTGGGGACTTTACAGTTGATGGGGGTGTCTGCTGAGGTACATCCCACAGGGGCTATTGCAGTCAATTGTAACGCTGATGAAGGATGACTGCAGAGCCACAATGACCTCCCCTTATCTAGATCTGACAACCTTCATGATTAGGTGGGTATATGGTATGTTTCTGTAAACACTACAGCCACATGTTTGTCCAATGCAGGATATCTATCACCTTGTGTCCCCAGGTCTCTCATTACATGTTAAGTATGTAATGGGTTAACACCTATGTGGTAATTGGTGGGCACTTACTGTATATCCACAGAGGTTGACTATACACTTTTCTGCAATTAGCTTGCTGACATGGCTATGGCACCAGTTGTGTGTTCCTATGTGGCCCGTTTCTGGGATGCTTGTGTCAGCTGGAGGGTCAGATATGGTGGGCAGTTTGTAGTCCTCTGCAAACATGTTCAGACACAGTCCTTCCATGTTGGCCTGTACCTATGGGACATATAAACCAAACGAGGGAGGTCCCAGGATCAAGCCTTGTGGGATGCCAGTTATATCTGGTTTGTAGTCTGACATGGCTGCAGCATGTCTGACCATGTCAGTTCTGTCACTGGTCTGGTTTGCAACCCCTCTACTGACATAGGGGTTTATATTTAAGCTGGTTAGCATATCTATAATGAACACATAGGGTATTGTATGGAAGCCTTTGCAAGGTCCAGCTACGCTGTGTGGACCACATTGCCCTCATCAATGACCTTAATGACTGTTTCAAATGAGTCAAACATGTTTAGGGGCAGGATCTGCACTTAAGAAAGCCACACTGGGTAGGGTCCGGTGTCAGTAGGTTCCCAGTATCTTTATGTCTGAGGTACATGCTGATCCTTTCCATAGCTGTGCAGACCAAGCTTCTCAGGATTCTGGGGTGGTCGTTTTCAGTATCCATTCAGGCAACACCTTTGTTGAGAACGACCACTGTTGTTGTACACTGCTCTTTGGGTACATGTCCTGTGGTAAGGCTGACATTGAGCAGTAGTGTGATTTGGCATTCCATTCTTCTTGGAGTCCATGTTGGACTCAGCCCAGGACACCATCTCATACCATTGCTGCTGTGTGTTTTGCTTTGTAGATGCTGGCTGTTACCTCAGGATCTGCAATGTCAGGGGGCCAGCAGTCTGCTGGGATAGATATTTTGCATTCTGGGGGGGGGGAAGTTGCACTGCACCTGTCAGGATGTATGTTGGCAATATGTGTGTGTGTGTTTGGTATGTTGTTTGTAATATTTGTGTGATTCAGAGCATATCTGTGAATTCCCAACGTGGTTCCTACCATCAGTTGAGGAAGCCTTGGGATTATCCTTAATGTCCTGTACAATTTGTATCTTCATAGGTTCATAGGTTCATACTAGGCTATCCACCTTAGGGCATTTGTAAGCCTAGCCAGAGTGTGTGTGGCTTTCGCCACCCCTTGCTATGTGAATATTGTGGCCATTTATGATTTGCTTTGCTGTGCCTCCATCTGGACGTGACACAGTGAAGACCCCCAATGTGAATCTACGATCATCCATCCACTTGGCAAGATTACTGTTAAAGAGTGTAAGTGAGGGGCTCTGCCTAACATGGAGTGGGATTCTGTTCCAGGGTGTGGGGAGCCTCTGGGTTATGTATCTGTCCCTCCATCACATCCTATTTCATTATGTGTTGAGGTTGACATCTCTCACTCTCACAGCTCCGATGGCTTTGAGTTTTCTGGGGTGGAACATGTCCATTTCTCCTGTGTTGGACATGGCCTTGTACAACAGACATACAATGCCTCTGTGTAGGCGGTAAGTGACTGCATTCAGCTGGGGTGTCTACAGCCAGGCAGCATATGACATATATTTGAGACCCTTTATCCACTTGGTGAGGTACCTTTGAGGTCTTTCTAACTGCTGCAGGTGTCAGGTAAGGTACATCCCAAATGAGGCATTGTACTAGATTATGGGTCTGATAAGAAAACAGTATAGGGGCACAATGACCTCTGTTGACATAGATGTGAATCCTTTCATGATACGGTGTCCAATATAGACAGTCTTCCTAGCCACATTGGCAATGTGAGTGTCACATAACAGGTTACTGTCCACTTGTGTCCCTAGGTCCCTGATTACTCCTTCCATACATAATGGTTTACCACCTATGTGGTAATTTATGAGTACCTTGTTTGGTATTTGGTGGGACATTCATACTGTCCAGTGTCTTCAGGATGGCTGGGTGGGGTTCCTGTGTGTGAGAGTGTGGTCTGTAGCATGCTACAGACTGTACGGCAGTCTTGCCTACGGTTAGTTGCACATGGGTGGACTCCAATGCCTTGTGCATTGTCAGTTACCTGGACGTATAGGTGTCTGTGCTGAATATGGATACTCACCCTCGTTTTATGTTTTGTTCCAGGTTTTAGGTCCATAACGCATGGTATGTGGTATAACCTGGTAGTGCTGGTGTGCTGTCAGGAGGCTTGCAGCAGGTTTCTGTCACTGCACAGACATCGATGTTCTCCATACTTGGGAGGGCCTCGGGAGCATGCATATTGAGGTTTACACATCTGGCATTGGTCAGCATTACCCTTATGTTTCTTTCCACTTATGTTTTCTAGGGTGGTGGGTTAGTCTTTTCAGCCTTGCCTACGAAAGGCTCTATGGAGGTGGCAAAAGCCTTATCCAATATCCAGACGTCCAGGGGTAACAGGTGCAAGCCATTCCTGGAACAGCTGCGTGGCTTGTCAAGCATGACATCCCAAGCAGACAAACATTGGATCCCCTTGGAATGACACCAGTAATTGTGCCACTTGTTATAACTAATCATTCTGTGTATGTACTGTAGCATCATTCTTGGTGAGGGTAGGATGCTGCGAATGGTCATTGTCATACCGGCCTGGACTACATAATCGGAGAGCTCATCTATGTCTCTTTTCATGTAGTCCGGGGAGGTACATCTCAGGTCATTCACACCAGCATGGACTATGACTGCATCATATTTCTACTTGCTTTGGGGTGACCTGCATACTTGTGTTATGGGGTGTATTGTAGCAGCCTACAGGCAGCTTACTGTACCCTTTCCCTTGTTCAGTCTGGTGTGTGGGACAGCAGCGTGTCTCACTATGGAGTCACCTATTACAACTGTATCAGGCATGTTGTTTCTCCTTCTGGCCTGTGACTGTTTGGCACACCAGCTTTGTGTACTATGTGTTGCATGTGCTATGTTTGGAGGTTGTTTGATTGGGTGTCTGCTTTGGAGGCCTCTGTTGGTGTGGTTTGTTTGTAATTCGGGCCTCCGGGAATGTTTTTCTGTGTTTATGTCTTTGGTTTGCAGTTGTCATAGGTCTATGTGGGACTGGGTTTGTAGTGTGTGTGGTTACCTTCTCCTCCTGACTAGTTTTGGGAGTACTGAGTTGAGGGAGCTCAGCCTCCAGTTTGGATAAATGGTTGCATCTCTCACATATATTTGTATTTCTTGGGGGAGTTGAGGGTTGTCTGTGTACTTGGGGCAGGTGTAACATTGCCTCAAGATTCACAGATTCAACTTGTTGTAGCTGGCCTTAGTGGATTGTATGTGTGGACATATCTTATTGCCATACTACTGATCAGTGATTACTTCTTTTTTTATGTTTGCTCTATCATGTAGTAGCTTCCTCATTCTCTTGCATGGTTTGGTAATGGCTGGAGTCCACCATGCCAGATGCTTGTGTGTATGGCATTGTGTCTTGTTTTAATTTAGGATTGCATAATCCAAGCATTCCTGGCAATGTTCATGGAATGTCTGTATAACAGGTTCTGAGGTGTGGCCCATATTTTGCACCTGCACAGGGCCTTTGATGTATTCCACATCAGTTTGGAGGAGTGCAACTTTTGCTTTACACATGTTTTTCACTGTGGTTTTCTGGCCAGGGACTGTGGTCAGGATGTGTATATCCAGTGTGATTACTCTATGGTCTGGTCTTACCAGTAAGCAATACACTTCTCATCTTGCCATCCAGTACCCATGTTGCTGATTATCACATCCAGTATGCTTACCCCTCTTGTGGGAGTGGTACGTTGTTCCTGGGCATTTTGGTTTATGGATTCTATGAACTTTTGTCCTACAGTGTTGGAGCTAGTATAATGGTGTTGTGACGGTAGTCTGTAGTAGGCTATAAACTGGGAGGCAGTTTTAGCCACTGTTACTTGACCATTGCTAGTCCATGCTGCTTCTTGTTGTGGTACCAACATGGGGGTGTGGTTATCCTTGACAATTATTGCTAGTCACCCTCCTTTTGTAGCTTGTTCCATGTTTTGAGGCTGTACAGCACAGTATGAGGTGTAACCTGGTAGTGTTAGGGTGCTGTTGTGAGCCTTGACCCAGTTTTCTGTTACAGCACAGATATCAACATTCTCCATACTGGGTGAGTTTAGACTGCATGCATCTTGCTGTTTAGACTTCTGGCATTGGGTAGCATTACATCTAGGTTCTTATCCCTAATGATACCTATGGAGGGAGGTTTGTGTTTTGAGCCTTACCTATTCAGGGCACGCTGTGGGTAACAACAGCCTTTGCCAGTATCCATACGGCCTGCACTGATAGGTGCACGCCAGTCCTAGCAGGTGGAGCATCATGTCATGCTCAGCATGTCATCCCAGGCTGGCACACATTGGATCCCCTTTGACTAACTGCAATACTTCAGCCAGTTATTGCAATTGATCATCTCATTGTCATATTGTGGCATGATGCTTGGTGAGGGTAGGATGTTAGTCACGGTCCTCAGGTGTGCATATAGTACATGGTGTTACATTACTAAACACATGGCATTCATGCCTCAGGTGGTGCTGCAGGGCTGCCTCTGTCAGATGCACATATTACACTCCCTGTACATGTTTGTGAGCAGGTCATGTCATTTTAGGCATCCGTGTTATTATTTGAGTGAGTCAGAGGGGGTATCATTCCCAGGGTTCCTACTGAGCCAGTGTATGTGCTATGCGTTGCCTCTTTGCCAAGGCCAGGGCATACTGGGCACGCCTCCTTCTGCCTACTGGGGCAGGCTCAGGTTGTTCCTCCTCCGAATCACACTCTGCCTGTGATGGCCTTGGCAATGGTGGGGGGCTGTTTGGCCCAGCCCTATGCTGGTCCTGCTGCAGCTGTTTTCGCAAGATCATATTATGTAGAATAGCACATACCATGACAATTCGGGTACATGTAGTTGGTGTGTACTGCAAGGCTCCACCAGATGTGTCCAGACACCGGAACCATGACTTGAGCAGCCCAAACACACGCTCTATTACATTACGTGTTTGTGCGTGTGCCTCATTATGGCATTCCTGTTCAGGTGTGTGTGCGTTTCTGATGGGTGTCATCAGCCACGGCTCCAGTGCATAACCTGCATCCCCCACTAGGTGTCTGTGTGGGATGTCTCCATTGGCAAATGTCTGGTACAGCTGCATCAAATGCCAGATGTGGGAATCATGGTAGCTCCCAGGGCAGCCAGCACACACATTCATTATTATGCCCTGGGCATCACACATTACCTTGCAGTTGATGGAGGGGAAGCCCTTGCGGTTAATGTAGGCCCTACCCCGATCATCGGCTGGTGCTTTGATGCATATGTGCATGCAGTCTATTGCACCCACTACCTCAGGGTATTCCGCTATTTGCTGAAAGAGATGCATATTGCTGGCCAATACCTCACAGGCATTGGGGAAATATACATGATCACCAACAGGTGCTGACATGGCATCCAGGAACTGGTGCAGTACCCTGGAGGCTGATGCCTGTGATATCCCCATCATATCACCAGTTGGTCTCTGGAAGGTACCTGTTGCTAGTATTCTTAGGCCAACACATACCTTGGTATCCACTGGGATGGGTTCCCCTCTGTTGGTTCTGTGTGTGAGGCGTGGCCTGCACAGCTCAACTATTTGCTGCAGGAGGTCTCTGTCCACTCTATAGCACTCTACTATCTCCAGCTCATGTAACCCGTGGTAGGTGACCCTGGGCCTGTACACTCTTCTCCGTCTCCTCACCGTGGGTTGTCTGGCACCATCTGCATTGTCACCACCCTCAGCAAGTCGCCTATGTCTCATTATGACAGCTATGGCAGCACCTAACATTTCTGCTCTGAGTTCAGCTTTTTCAGTTTTCACTTCTAATAGCTTACTCCTGTCTTGCAGTGTCTCTTGAGAGAAACATCCTGCACTGCTGTTTGCAGAGTTTTAAGTGCTGGGCTGTGCTATTCTGCCTGTGTAATTGCCTGCTTCTAATTGTTTTCACCTGCTAGCTCCAGCAGTATTCCCTGCTAGCTTCCTACTAATTCAGTTGCTTCCTTCTTCCTTTTTGTTTCTTCAGGGGGGAGCAGCGTGCATACCAGCAGGAACACGCTCACAGTGGCTTACACGTGCGCACACGTGCTTACACGGTTCACAATCGTGTTATTCGGGTTAAAATGCACGCACACCCACACAAACAGTGTTACAAGTCAGCCAACAGGCTCCCACATGCTCACTCTGCCCTACACGTGTGCACACCAGCGCAAACAGTGTTAAACATCTGCCAACACGCTCCAACCTGCTCAGTCTGCCATACACGCGCGCATACTGTCTTACTCACACTTCATGGCGCGCACACATGCGCATGCACGCTCAGCAAGAAACTTTGGTGTAGGCAATAGTGTACACCTTCCATTTCTTGACTTTCCCATGCTTATGTTGTGGCACTCCTCTTTCCATGATATGTGTCTGACATCTGTCATGTAACACTGAACTCCAATGAACTGCATTTCTTTCTGCCATTCCCCCCTGTGATGTCACCTATCTCCTACTCTATTCCTCCCCCTTATGTAACTCTTACACTACTCAGAATGTGCTCATTTGCTATGTGACAGTGGAATTAAGTATCCTAACATATGTCATGGTTAGTATACTGTGGCTTCGTCTACCTGTGACATAACAGTGATACCCAGGGTAAACCTACCATCTCCCATCCACTCATAATGATTCCTCTTGAGGAGAATAGATGAGTGACTCTATGGATAACCTGTACTGGGAGTTTACTCATGAGTGGGGGTGGCTTCTGTGTTATGGATCATGCAGTACAGCTTGTCCTATGTATGGCAGTGCTGGGGTTCAGGTCTCTCATGTGCATAGCTCACTGCCATTCAGATTGTACAAGGTGCCGCATGTTTATTGATTCCAGCTTGGACATGGCTTTATACATCAGGCACAGCTTGCCTCTGGGTGGGCAGTATGGCAGTATGTGTAGCTGCAGTTTGTTTAATCAGGCAACACATGGCATCTGTTCAAGCTCTTTGATACTCCTGGTGAGGTACTGTTGGGGACTTTACAGTTGATGGGGGTGTCTGCTGAGGTACATCCCACAGGGGCTATTGCAGTCAATTGTAACGCTGATGAAGGATGACTGCAGAGCCACAATGACCTCCCCTTATCTAGATCTGACAACCTTCATGATTAGGTGGGTATATGGTATGTTTCTGTAAACACTACAGCCACATGTTTGTCCAATGCAGGATATCTATCACCTTGTGTCCCCAGGTCTCCCATTACATGTTAAGTATGTAATGGGTTAACACCTATGTGGTAATTGGTGGGCACTTACTGTATATCCACAGAGGTTGACTATACACTTTTCTGCAATTAGCTTGCTGACATGGCTATGGCACCAGTTGTGTGTTCCTATGTGGCCCGTTTGTGGGATGCTTGTGTCAGCTGGAGGGTCAGATATGGTGGGCAGTTTGTAGTCCTCTGAAAACATGTTCAGACACAGTCCTTCCATGTTGGCCTGTACCTATGGGACATATAAACCAAACGAGGGAGGTCCCAGGATCAAGCCTTGTGGGATGCCAGTTATATCTGGTTTGTAGTCTGACATGGCTGCAGCATGTCTGACCATGTCAGTTCTGTCACTGGTCTGGTTTGCAACCCCTCTACTGACATAGGGGTTTATATTTAAGCTGGTGAGCATATCTATAATGAACACATAGGGTATTGTATGGAAGCCTTTGCAAGGTCCAGCTACGCTGTGTGGACCACATTGCCCTCATCAATGACCTTAATGACTGTTTCAAATGAGTCAAACATGTTTAGGGGCAGGATCTGCACTTAAGAAAGCCACACTGGGTAGGGTCCAGTGTCAGTAGGTTCCCAGTATCTTTATGTCTGAGGTACATGCTGATCCTTTCCATAGCTGTGCAGACCAAGCTTCTCAGGATTCTGGGGTGGTCATTTTCAGTATCCATTCAGGCAACACCTTTGTTGAGAATGACCACTGTTGTTGTACACTGCTCTTTGGGTACATATCCTGTGGTAAGGCTGACATTGAGCAGTAGTGTGATTTGGCATTCCATTCTTCTTGGAGTCCATGTTGGACTCAGCCCAGGACACCATCTCATACCATTGCTGCTGTGTGTTTTGCTTTGTAGATGCTGGCTGTTACCTCAGCATCTGCAATGTCAGGGGGCCAGCAGTCTGCTGGGATAGATATTTTGCATTCTGGGGAGGGGGGTTTGCACTGCACCTGTCAGGATGTATGTTGGCAATATGTGTGTGTGTGTTTGGTATGTTGTTTGTAATATTTGTGTGATTCAGAGCATATCTGTGAATTCCCAACGCGGTTCCTACCATCAGTTGAGGAAGCCTTGGGATTATCCTTAGTGTCCTGTACAATTTGTATCTTCATAGGTTCATAGGTTCATACTAGGCTATCCACCTTAGGGCATTTGTAAGCCTAGCCAGAGTGTGTGTGGCTTTCGCCACCCCTTGCTATGTGAATATTGTGGCCATTTATGATTTGCTTTGCTGTGCCTCCATCTGGACGTGACACAGTGAAGACCCCCAATGTAAATCTATGATCATCCATCCACTTGGCAAGATTCCTGTTAAAGAGTGTAAGTGAGGGGCTCTGCCTAACATGGAGTGGGATTCTGTTCCAGGGTGTGGGGAGCCTCTGGGTTATGTATCTGTCCCTCCATCACATCCTATTTCATTATGTGTTGAGGTTGACATCTCTCACTCTCACAGCTCCGATGGCTTTGAGTTTTCTGGGGTGGAACATGTCCATTTCACCTGTGTTGGACATGGCCTTGTACAACAGACATACAATGCCTCTGTGTAGGCGGTAAGTGACTGCATTCAGCTGGGGTGTCTACAGCCAGGCAGCATATGACATATATTTGAGACCCTTTATCCACTTGGTGAGGTACCTTTGAGGTCTTTCTAACTGCTGCAGGTGTCAGGTAAGGTACATCCCAAATGAGGCATTGTACTAGATTATGGGTCTGATAAGAAAACAGTATAGGGGCACAATGACCTCTGTTGACATAGATGTGAATCCTTTCATGATACGGTGTCCAATATAGACAGTCTTCCTAGCCACATTGGCAATGTGAGTGTCACATAACAGGTTACTGTCCACTTGTGTCCCTAGGTCCCTGATTACTCCTTCCATACATAATGGTTTACCACCTATGTGGTAATTTATGAGTACCTTGTTTGGTATTTGGTGGAACATTCATACTGTCCAGTGTCTTCAGGATGGCTGGGTGGGTTTCCTGTGTGTGAGAGTGTGGTCTGTAGCATGCTACAGACTGTACGGCAGTCTTGCCTATGGTTAGTTGCACATGGGTGGGCTCCAATGCCTTGTGCATTGTCAGTTACCTGGACGTATAGGTGTCTGTGCTGAATATGGATACTCACCCTCGTTTTATGTTTTGTTCCAGGTTTTGGGTCCATAACGCATGGTATGTGGTATAACCTGGTAGTGCTGGTGTGCTGTCAGGAGGCTTGCAGCAGGTTTCTGTCACTGCACAGACATCGATGTTCTCCATACTTGGGAGGGCCTCGGGAGCATGCATATTGAGGTTTACACATTTGGCATTGGTCAGCATTACCCTTATGTTTCTTTCCACTTATGTTTTCTAGGGTGGTGGGTTAGTCTTTTCAGCCTTGCCTACGAAAGGCTCTATGGAGGTGGCAAAAGCCTTATCCAATATCCAGACGCCCAGGGGTAACAGGTGCAAGCCATTCCTGGAACAGCTGCGTGGCTTGTCAAGCATAACATCCCAAGCAGACAAACATTGGATCCCCTTGGAATGACACCAGTAATTGTGCCACTTGTTATAACTAATCATTCTGTGTATGTACTGTGGCATCATTCTTGGTGAGGGTAGGATGCTGCGAATGGTCATTGTCATACCGGCCTGGACTACATAATCGGAGAGCTCATCTATGTCTCTTTTCATGTAGTCCGGGGAGGTACATCTCAGGTCATTCACACCAGCATGGACTATGACTGCATCATATTTCTACTTGCTTTGGGGTGACCTGCATACTTGTGTTATGGGGCATATTGTAGCAGCCTACAGGCAGCTTACTGTACCCTTTCCCTTGTTCAGTCTGGTGTGTGGGACAGCAGCGTGTCTCACTATGGAGTCACCTATTACAACTGTATCAGGCATGTTGTTTCTCCTTCTGGCCTGTGACTGTTTGGCACACCAGCTTTGTGTACTATGTGTTGCATGTGCTATGTTTGGAGGTTGTTTGATTGGGTGTCTGCTTTGGAGGCTTCTGTTGGTGTGGTTTGTTTGTAATTCGGGCCTCCGGGAATGTTTTTCTGTGTTTATGTCTTTGGTTTGCAGTTGTCATAGGTCTATGTGGGACTGGGTTTGTAGTGTGTGTGGTTACCTTCTCCTCCTGACTAGTTTTGGGAGTACTGAGTTGAGGGAGCTCAGCCTCCAGTTTGGATAAATGGTTGCATCTCTCACATATATTTGTATTTCTTGGGGAGTTGAGGGTTGTCTGTGTACTTGGGGCAGGTGTAACATTGCCTCAAGATTCACAGATTCAACTTGTTGTAGCTGGCCTTAGTGGATTGTATGTGTGGACATATCTTATTGCCATACTACTGATCAGTGATTACTTCTTTTTATGTTTGCTCTATCATGTAGTAGCTTCCTCATTCTCTTGCATGGTTTGGTAATGGCTGGAGTCCACCATGCCAGATGCTTGTGTGTATGGCATTGTGTCTTGTTTTAATTTAGGATTGCATAATCCAAGCATTCCTGGCAATGTTCATGGAATGCCTGTATAACAGGTTCTGAGGTGTGGCCCATATTTTGCACCTGCACAGGGCCTTTGATGTATTCCACATCAGTTTGGAGGAGTGCAACTTTTGCTTTACACATGTTTTTCACTGTGGTTTTCTGGCCAGGGACTGTGGTCAGGATGTGTATATCCAGGGTGATTACTCTATGGTCTGGTCTTACCAGTAAGCAATACACTTCTCATCTTGCCATCCAGTACCCATGTTGCTGATTATCACAGCCAGTATGCTTACCCCTCTTGTGGGAGTGGTACGTTGTTCCTGGGCATTTTGGTTTATGGATTCTATGAACTTTTGTCCTCCAGTGTTGGAGCTAGTATAATGCTCCCAGTCTATGTCTGGGTATTTTCAGTCACCCAATATAATGTGGTTTGGAGGACTTGATATATTCATGTATTCCAACATAGGCCAGGTGCAGTTCCTGGTGTTGTGACAGTAGTCTGTAGCAGGCTATAAACTGGGAGGCAGTTTTAGCCACTGTTACTTGACCATGGCTAGTCCATGCTGCTTCTTGTTGTGGTACCAACATGGGGGTGTGGTTATCCTTGACAATTATTGCTAGTCACCCTCCTTTTGTAGCTTGTTCCATGTTTTGAGGCTGTACAGCACAGTATGAGGTGTAACCTGGTAGTGTTAGGGTGCTGTTGTGAGCCTTGACCCAGTTTTCTGTTACAGCACAGATATCAACATTCTCCATACTGGGTGAGTTTAGACTGCATGCATCTTGCTGTTTAGACTTCTGGCATTGGGTAGCATTACATCTAGGTTCTTATCCCTAATGATACCTATGGAGGTAGGTTTGTGTTTTGAGCCTTACCTATTCAGGGCATGCTGTGGGTAACAACAGCCTTTGCCAGTATCCATACGGCCTGCACTGATAGGTGCACGCCAGTCCTAGCATGTGGAGCATCATGTCATGCTCAGCATGTCATCCCAGGCTGGCACACATTAGATCCCCTTTGACTAACTGCAATACTTCAGCCAGTTATTGCAATTGATCATCTCATTGTCATATTGTGGCATGATGCTTGGTGAGGGTAGGATGTTAGTCACGGTCCTCAGGTGTGCATATAGTACATGCTGTTACATTACTTAACACATGGCATTCATGCCTCAGGTGGTGCTGCAGGGCTGCCTCTGTCAGATGCACATATTACACTCCCTGTACATGTTTGTGAGCAGGTCATGTCATTTTAGGCATCCCTGTTATTATTTGAGTGAGTCAGAGGGGGTATCATTCCCAGGGTTCCTACTGAGCCAGTGTATGTGCTATGCGTTGCCTCTTTGCCAAGGCCAGGGCATACTGGGCACGCCTCCTTCTGCCTACTGGGGCAGGCTCAGGTTGTTCCTCCTCGAATCACACTCTGCCTGTGATGGCCTTGGCAATGGTGGGGGGCTGTTTGGCCCAGCCCTATGCTGGTCCTGCTGCAGCTGTTTTCGCAAGATCATATTATGTAGAATAGCACATACCATGACAATTTGGGTACATGTAGTTGGTGTGTACTGCAAGGCTCCACCAGATGTGTCCAGACACCGGAACCATGACTTGAGCAGCCCAAACACACGCTCTATTACATTACGTGTTTGTGCGTGTGCCTCATTATGGCGTTCCTGTTCAGGTGTGTGTGCGTTTCTGATGGGTGTCATCAGCCATGGCAGTTGATGGAGGGGAAGCCCTTGCGGTTAATGTAGGCCCTACCCCGATCATCGGCTGGTGCTTTGATGCATATGTGCGTGCAGTCTATTGCACCCACTACCTCAGGGTATTCCGCTATTTGCTGAAAGAGACGCATATTGCTGGCCAATACCTCACAGGCATTGGGGAAATATACATGATCACCAACATGTGCTGACATGGCATCCAGGAGCTGGTGCAGTACCCTGGAGGCTGATGCCTGTGATATCCCCATCATATCACCAGTTGGTCTCTGGAAGGTACCTGTTGCTAGTATTCTTAGGCCAACACATACCTTGGTTTCCACTGGGATGGGTTCCCCTCTGTTGGTTCTGTGTGTGAGGCATGGCCTGCACAGCTCAACTATTTGCTGCAGGAGGTCTCTGTCCACTCTATAGCACTCTACTATCTCCAGCTCATGTAACCCGTGGTAGGTGACCCTGGGCCTGTACACTCTTCTCCGTCTCCTCACTGTGGGTTGTCTGGCACCATCTGCATTGTCACCACCCTCAGCAAGTCGCCTATGTCTCATTATGACAGCTATGGCAGCACCTAACATTTCTGCTCTGAGTTCAGCTTTTTCAGTTTTCACTTCTAATAGCTTACTCCTGTCTTGCAGTGTCTCTTGAGAGAAACATCCTGCACTGCTGTTTGCAGAGTTTTAAATGCTGGGCTGTGCTATTCTGCCTGTGTAATTGCCTGCTTCTAATTGTTTTCACCTGCTAGCTCCAGCAGTATTCCCTGCTAGCTTCCTACTAATTCAGTTGCTTCCTTCTTCCTTTTTGTTTCCTCAGGGGGGAGCAGCGTGAATACCAGCAGAAACACGCTCACAGTGGCTTACACATGCGCACACGTGCTTACACGGTTCACAATTGTGTTATTCGGGTTAAAATGCACGCACACCCACACAAACAGTGTTACAAGTCAGCCAACAGGCTCCCACATGCTCACTCTGCCCTACACGTGCGCACACCAGCGCAAACAGTGTTAAACATCTGCCAACATGCTCCAACCTGCTCGGTCTGCCATACACGCACGCATACTGTCTTACTCGCACGCTCAGCAAGAAACTTTGGTGTAGGCAATAGTGTACACCTTCCATTTCTTGACTTTCCCATGCTTATGTTGTGGCACTCCTCTTTCCATGATATGTGTCTGACATCTGTCATGTAACACTGAACTCCAATGAACTGCATTTCTTTCTGCCATTCCCCCCTGTGATGTCACCTATCTCCTACTCTATTCCTCCCCCTTATGTAACTCTTACACTACTCAGAATGTGCTCATTTGCTATGTGACAGTGGAATTCAGTATCCTAACACTCATTTGCATCAGATTGCCTACTAATGCTTAGTTACGTGTCTTAGACTCAGCTTCCCCCCTTAGCAACCACTACACGGTGGCCATGTTGTTTTTGGTCTGCTGGTCCCTGCATTGTAAATCCATGTATTGCATAAAACCCACATTTGTGGGTTTATAACCTTCATTTTTATGTTTTATACAGTGCACCGTATTTATTTCTCATATTTGCATTGGGGTACCTTGCCAAAGGCCACATATTTGGTCATTGGCATGCTGCCTGACACATATGCACCCTTTATTTGGAGCTGACATGGCTCCATTGTGTTTTTTGCAGAAACGTACTCAGCTGTAAACTGAGTACATTTCTGCAGCTAAAACGGCTTTTACACGGGCTGCTTTGCGCTTCCTGGATTGCTAATCTACCTCATTTGCATGCTATTTGGCTGCAAGTGAGGTGATTAGCATATCCACGCCCACTCCATTTAAGAGACATTTTAGCTGGTCTCTTACACGGACTTTAGGGCTGTTCCTGGATCGCAAAGGCTGCATGGAATCTTACACTACTCTTAGACTCCGTGCAAGCCTTCATGAATCCTGCCCATAGTGTTGAAAGCTCACTCAGGTCTGGGATGAACTTTCCTGAACAGTTGACCATACCTAGAAAATGTTGCAAACATTTGACTTTGTCTGGAACTGGCATTTCAAGAATTGCTGCTTGCTTAGAAGGATCTGGTTGTAAGCCAGAACTGGTAAACAAACAACCCAAATAAGTAACTTCTCTCAGCTTAAATTTACATTTCTGAGTATTCAGTTTAAGATTACTTCACATGCATGGTCTAGAGCTTTATGAGGTTTCTGTCATATTCATCTTCACCACTACCCCCTACAATAATGTCATCTACAGTGATAGCACATGGATAACTTGAAAAAATTTGCTCTATCGCATGTTGAAATAATTTACTGGCACAATTTATCACAAATGGCATTCTTAAGAATCTGTACCTTCCAAATGGTGTACTGAAAGTAGTCAGCAATGAAGATTTGTGATCATACCTCTCAACCTCTTGCAGCAAGAAATCTGGATAAAGCCATATATAAAAGTGGGACAAAGGGCCAAAAATAGGGACAATATTGCTCTTACAAACTTAGAAAGTTGATAGAATAACAAGTTTTGCATTAGCTAGGCTTGTAAATGCCCTCGGGCAGATAGCCTAGTACGAACCTATGAACCTATGAACCTATGAATTTTCTGAAGAGTATGAAGTCTGAAACTCAAACGTTTGCCATTATTTTCTAACTTTAATCTTTAATGATTTGCCACTGATTTGTCAGAAAAAGCACAATTATATGAAAAATGGACCAAAAGTATGAATAATAAATCTGGACATTCTGCAAAAATCTGTACAGTTGAGGGGCATGTTTGTGATCCAGAGAAATTTGCCAAAATGAACTTTTTGCAACTAAGTCTGAAAAAATAGTGGCATTTGGCATAAGAGCTGATACTTCTTGCATTGTGCACATCGGATGATGAGGACATTTAAGTGCTTTGTTTAAATCTCTGGGGTCAATACATATTCAAATATCATCTCAGCTTTTCTTATGTGTATGACCATGGAGGATACCTATTTAGTTGGTTCTTTTACTGGAGTAAGGAAACACAAATTCATCATTTTGTCTAGTGCTGTTTTCACTTTCCTTTACATTGCTACCGGAACCTTCCTTGCTGGTCTAACAACTCGGCTTACTTCATGATTTAACTTCATGGAATATGTGACTGGTAGTTTGCCAAGCTTGTCTTTGAAAATATCAGCATATTCACAAAAAATATTATGTGTAAAACTATCGTGGTTGTTCAGATTTATATGGCAGACCACCTCATTAAATAAAATCAGTCCCATTCTTAAACCATCTTTGAGGCCTAACAGTGACTGTACATGTCTTTTGATTATGCAAAACTGCAAGTCATAGCTGTTCCCAGCAGAATAGCATGTGAGAATTACTGAGCCATCAGTTTGAATCCCTTCACCACCATAAGCAACTAGTTTTGCACACCTTGCTGAGTCAAGGTTTTCAGCAGCTCTTACTTCGGCAAACATTTGTACTGATATAACATTGCACTTGGACCCAGGGTCTACTTTATGCTCTACAGGTTTCCCATTAATCCAAACAGTACAAAATACTTTGGCCTTTGCTGCCAACTGACAGTTTAGTGTATTAACAGTTCATCAATCACAGAGACACCGTCAACATAAAAAGATTGCTCAAGGATCTCTATCTGACACACTTGCTTCTTCAGATGCTCTAGTTTATTAAAAGTATGTGCCACTTTAAACTTGCAAAGCCTTTTGAAATGATTCTACTTTTTACATTTATGACATTGCTGACCAAAATCTAATCACTTCTCTCATTTAAATATTTGAACATATCAGCATATTCAAAAAATATTATGTGTAAAACTATCGTGGTTGTTCAGATTTATATGGCGGACCTCCTCATTAAATGAAATCAGTCCCATTCTTAAACCGTCTTTGAGGCCTAACAGTGACTGCACATGGATTCATCACCAGTCTGTACTACTTGTAACCTTATGCTCTAAGCTGTATCACTTGTAAATATTGTAATCTAACCTAAAACCTATACTACTTGCAATTTCATGCTCTAAGCTACATAATTTGTAAATTTTTGTTATTGGAGCTTTTCTCCCCAGGATTCCATTGAAAACAGGTTCATCTTGGCCCAATGGACAATCCTGGTAAACCAACTGCAAATAAATAAATAAATAAATAAATAAAATTTAGATTTATGGCTACCTCCACAATTACAACAGTTAACAATAAGGTTGGGTGCTGTGGCCCCATTCGGTTTATGGTTGAAATTGGGTACTGCCATGCCCTTCAGCTTATATCTTATAGGTTCATAGGTAGGTAATAGCCTATTGGCCCTAGGGCCTATATAAGCCTAGCCAAACGATACCATGGCTTTTGCCACCCAAGAAAATTATTTTCCTGTGCCCCTGTCAAGCAGAACCACAGAAGTGATCCCCAGGGTGAATTTCCTATCTCCCATCCAATCATCAAGACTTTTCCTGAAGAGTGTTAATGAGGAGCTTTGTTTGATATAGATAGGTAGTTTGTTCCAGAGTATGGGAAGTCTCTGAGACAGGAATCTATCTCTCCAGCATGTTCTGTTTATGGTGGTGACAAGGTTTAGGTCCCTAGAGCATGTAGCTCAGAGGGATTGAGATTTCTTTATGTGGAACATGTCCAACAGCTCTGGGTTTGACATAGTTTTGTATGTTAAGCAGAGATCACTTCTGAGTAGGCGATATGCGACAGAGTAAAGCTGGAGTTTTTTGAGACGGTCTGCGTAGGGCATCTGTTTGAGGCTGGTAATCCTCTTTGTGAGGTATTTCTGTGGCCTTTCCAGTTGTTGTAGATGTCTTGTGAGGTACATACCAAAAGGGGCATTGTACTCTATAATGGGTCTAATGAGTAACGAATAGAGGGGAACAATGACCTCTTTTTTGCTAGATGAGAAACCTTTTGTGATGAGGTGTGCCATGTAGAAGGATTTCCTGACTACTATGGTGATGTGATTATCAAAGGAGAGACTACTGTCCACCTGTGTCCCAAGATCTCATATCACACTTTCAGTGTTAAGTAGACTACCGCCTATGTGGTAGTTCATGGGTACAGAGTTTTTACCAAAAGGGATGACAATGCACTTTTTGACATTGAGCTTGAGGCCATGGCTTTGACACCAGGCATCTGTCTCAGTGAGGCCCTTTTGTAGGATATCCACATCGTTAGGAGATTTGAATATGGCTCTTAGTTTGCAGTCATCTGCAAATTTTGTTAGCCAAACACCTTCTGTGTTAGCCTGCACTTCAGAGAAGTAGATACCAAACAGGAGAGGACGTATGACTGAACCCTGTGGTACTCCACTTGTCACTGGTCTGAAGTTGGGATTTAGAGTCTGCTACTTTCACAGCGTGGGTTCGGTCAGTGAGCCAGTTGGCAACCCATCTTGTGACATAGGTATTTATACCTAGTTTAGTGAGTTTGTCTATAATTCCAGAGTGGGGGATGGTGTTGAAAGCCTTGGCGAGATCTAGATAGGCTGTGTGTACCACCTTACCCTCATCTATAGCTTTGTTGACTGCTTCAAATAAGTCTATCTGGTTTAGGAGACATGATCTGTCTTTTACAAACGCAAACTGGGTAGGCTCCAGAGTTTGGAAATTACCAATGTCATTGTTTATAAGTTTCATGATGATATGCTCCATAGCTTTGCAGACCAGGCTTGTCGGGCTTATGGGGCGGTAGTTCCCGGGGTCCGTGGTGGTTCCCCCTTTGTGGAGTTGGATAATCATTGCTGTGTGCCATTCAGTGGGCACAAAGCCTGAGGTGAGGCTATGATTGAACATGGTACATAGGTGGGGTGCCGGCTCATTCTGTAGTTCATGTAGAATGCAGCCTGGGATGTTGTCAGGTCCCATGGATGCTGTGTTCTTGGCTTTAGAGAGTGTGTTTTTTACCTGTGCAGCCGTGATTACAGGTACTTTGCATTCTTCCGGTATAGAGATGGGCCCATTAGGGGATGAGAGAGGGGTAAAGTTAGCACTGAACCTATCTGCCAGGATGTTGGCAATATCAGTTGGTTCTGTATATTTAGTGCCATTGTGCTGTAACTCAGAGCAGATCTGAGTGTTGCCATTGAGATTCTTGACATAGCAATAGAATGCTTTGTGGTTGTCTTCAAAATCAGTGGCGATTTTGTTTTCGTAACTAGCTTTGGAGGATTTTATGAGGGATCTCGGCTTCTTACTGAGGCTGACCACAGAGTTCCTCCAATCATGGGATTCTACTCTTTTTTGCAACAGTTTCTTTCTACTGTTGTAGAGTTTGTTTATAGCAGGGGATGACCAGATTGGCTTCCTTTTTTTTGGAGGATAGCATCTTGGTTCTGTTAGGGATTGCACGATCCATGCGCTCGTGTAAGTGCTTATAAAGTGCAATTGTATAGGATTCAGCAGTCGTATCTCTATCGTCCATCAGCATGGATGTCGTGAAGTTTGCCACTTTTGTCTTAAGAAGCGTGAAGTTGGCTTTGGAGAATTTTTTTACGGTGGTTTCCCTAATGGGGGGTGGGGCTGGGATGTGGTGATTTGCTTATGGTTGGATCTGACCAACGAGGAATTGACCTCTGGTGTGGAACACCGGTTGCCCATGTTGGTAATGACCAGGCCAGGTCTAGGATATTGCTGCCCCTGGTGGGAGTGTGGATAAGTTGATCCAAGGCATTGGAATTTATGAATTCCAGAAAACGTTGAGCACAAGAGTTGGTACATGAGTAGTTTTCCCAGTTAATGGTGGGGTAGTTGACATCGCCCATTATTAGGGTGTTAGGTTGTACCCTAATATTTTCCAGTGTATCAAGAAATGAGGAATGGGAATCCTGGGGCATGGTGGGGGATCTGTAGCAAGCTACAATTTGCATTGCGGTCTTGCCCAGAGTTAGTTGCACTTGGATAATCTCAGATGCATTATGCTGAGCAACTAGCCTGAAGGTGTGGATATCTTTAATAAATATGGACACGCTTCTGCCTTTAGTGCTTTGGTCCAAGTTAGGTGGCCAAAAGGTGTGGTATGAATTATAGCCTGGTAAAACAGGGGTGCTCTCTGGAGCCTTGAACCAGGTCTCTGTCACTGCACAGATGTCGATGTTCTCCATTTTAAGGAGTGCCTCGAGTGAGTGCATTTTGAGGTTTAGACTTCTAGCATTGAGTAGCATTACCCTCAGATTTTGCTTGCTTGTACCTGTTATGGTGGTGAATTTGTCATTTGAATTTTGCCTAAAAAAAGGCACTATAGGGGTGGCAAGAGCCTTAGCCAGTATCCGAAATCCCAAGGGCGACAGGTGCAGGCCATCTCTGGCAAAGCATTGTGGTTTGTCGATTATGTCATCCCAGGCAGACAGATACTGGATCCCCTTAAAATGACACCAGAAGCTTAGCCAATTGTTGAAGTCAATCATTTTGTCCTTGTACTGTGGTATCATTCTGGGTGATGGCAGGATGCTACTCAGCGCTAGGGTCATACCTGCCTGGGCTACAAGATCAGAAAGCTCCTCCATGTCTCTTTTCATATAGTCCAGGAAGGTACATCTGAGGTCATTCACACCAACATGGACAATGACAGAGTCATATTTGTACTTGCTGTGGAGTGACCTGAGTGCATGCGTTATGTGGCGGATCCTGGCACCTGACAGGCAGCTGACAGTGACTTTCGCCTTGTTTAACCTGATGAGTGGAACATTAGTGTGCCTAACTATAGCGTCACCTATGACTAGAGTGTTAGGTATGTTGTTATGCCTTATGGACTGTGGTTGAGTGCCACACTGAGTTTTTGGGCTATGTGTCATTTGATTTGTGTTGGGGGTGGAGGTTGCATTTGTTTCTGCTTTGGCGGTCCCTGTTGCTTGGGTAGATTTATTTTGAGAGCCTCCACAAATGTAGGTGTGTGTTTTGTGTTTCTATGTGTGTGTTTTGGTGGTGTAGGTGTTGAGGGACTATGTGATGAGTGTGTTGTGGTGCAAGTGTTTATCTTCTCCTCTTGACTGTCTAGTCCAGTCTTGGGTGAAGAGAGCTTTGCTTCCAGTTTGGTTATATAAGTGCATCTCTCACAGGTTGTAGTGTTGGTGGTAGGAGGAAAGGGTTGTCTATGTACATAAGGCAATTGCTGCATTGCCCCAAGATGCCCAGATTAATCAAGTAGACAGGAGAAAACACCGGGACCCTTAGACATGCCTGGATAGGTTTTTATTTATTAAGTTCTAAAAACTGTTTTCCTCTAGACAAGTGAGGAAAGTTGAGTGCTGTAGTAATTTGTAGCTTATTTAGTGCTTACAATGAGTTCTGAACAAGTGATGGGCTCAAAGAAACAGATTTGAGTGCTGAAACTAGAAAACTGGCTAGTTCTAAGAAACAAAATTAAGCTAGAAGGCCTCCCTCCAACACAAAAAGGCTTGGGAGCTCAGAAGCTTACAAACAGTCCTGGATACAGCTGACAACTGTAGCTGCCAACTGACAGTTTTTTTATATTAGCTTTCTGTTGCACACTATCAACATTCTCACTGGTGGTTACTGCATGCATGCTTTTCTCACTCATAAGCATATTCATGTACTTTTCTGTAAGCTCATATATTTGACAAATCTCAGTGGCATTGTTCAACATTAAATCACTACCTCTAAGCAAAATTTTTCTCACTGCATCATTAACACCACACACAAGTCTGGTGCAGCAGTTAGCATTGTTGCCTCACAGCTAGAGATTCTCCTGTTTGATTCTCAGCTAGGGTCCTTCTCTGTGGAGTCTGCATGTCCTGCTTGCAACCAATTGGGTTTCCTCCTTGTGCTCTGGTTTCTTCTCACATTCCAAAGACATGCAGTAGGTAGATTGGGCACTCTGAAATTGCCCATAGGTGCAAGTGTGTGAGGGAGTGAGTGGTATGGATGAATTACTGTGGCAGAGCTAGCCACCCAGTGGTATAAACCTTGGCTCGAGATATTTGTCACTGTTGAAGTGACATCCCAACCCCATATGCAGAAAATGGGAAAAAGGGGTTGAGGATGGATGGATGGGTACAAGTCTGTCCTTTATCAACTCATATTGAAAATCACCAAATCTGCACATTTTTGCTTTATTTCTCAAGTCAGGAATATATGCTGCTGTAGTTTCACCAGGCTTTTGATTTCTTGTGTAAAATATATGTCTTTCCATTGTAATATTCATTTGAGTATTACATATTTTTTTTAAAGTTATGTTTTAAGCACTCAGGGTCTTCCCACGTTTCAGTCTATATCCTAATATGGCAGTTTCCCCTCCACCTGCATGCACAGCAGGTGCATACACAAATGAGCATTCCCCTTCAATGTCTTCCATGCCTGCTAAATTAAGAAGTATGAATGCCTCTGTATGTGCATCTTTATCAGAAAAAGCAGCCTGTATGAAAATATCATATTCTTGTTCAAACACTCTCCAATTCTAAGCAACGTTATCTAACACCAGCAGTTCAGGTCTGTGAAATCCCTCTGCCATAACAATAAATAGGTGTAAATGTAAGTATAGTCTAGGTACTTGTAATTATGTTCGAAAATACAACAATCACCTTGAAAAGGCTTCACTTTGACACTTCAAATACTGTGAAAACTACAGACACTTCAGACACCTCTAATAGCTTTAATTAATGCTTAAAAGTAGTACATTGTGAAGAAATTAGGTTGTTTTAGCCCTTTTGTACGTTTTAAACATTTTGGAAATTTTTTCAAGCACTTTTCTATTTATTTCTAATACTTTTATCAGTATGTCGCAAATCTGGACATTTCTTTTATCTTGATAATTATTTTGAACACTTTGAATGCTTTGACTCGCATTTAGTGACTGAAAAAAATCATTTAAACAAGTTTAAGTATCTTTGAATAACTGCTGATCTGTTTGTGAGTTCACTTTAGTATATTTCTCCAATTTTAGCTGTGTGCCTCATGGCTTGTGTGTTGCTTTGAGTTCAGATCTCATACTGGCATCATATCACTTGTCTCATGCATTTAAAGGAGACGATGAAGCGGTGTATTGGTTCAAGAATTTATTGTATATAAACATGTCAGGAACTGTAATAATATCAAGTATTTAAGCTAACTGACTCACTCTACTTCAAACACACTTGCATGTGCATCTCCACTCATGACTGCATTCACTCTGGCTGACTGTACAAAATGGCACTGTTCTTACACATGCTCGGTACTTATATGCATATGCTATCTAGCTACTAGTGGCTGACTAGGAACAATACACTCAATGATCTACAAAAATGACTACACTATGAGTCTGTTTGTGTATTTCCCAACTCAGACACACCAGGTAAACATCTCCTGTCACAAGATTAACAGACCCAGTCCTCCTAATATAAAAAACACAGTAGAAGAGACCAACAACAACAATGCTACCACAAACCAATTAAACAGCTATCTGAAAATCCATCACTGAAGGTGATTTCTAGATAGTCTTAATAAATTAATAGTGAGAGGATGAGCAATTAATTATTTTTACAAACAATACAGTGAAATGCACACATAAAAGAAGGAAATAGTAGTGATTACTCAAACTAACGTAGGCAAGTGCAATTTAACATCAAAGGTATTTAATTTTGCCTGGATGGCACTAGATATAAGTTAAAACATTTCTGGAATGCAGGCTAAGACCCCAAGTTTTGCTGAGCTATAAGCAAATGAGCAGGAGACAATGTGTAGTAAAGGAGGTTTACTCAAGAGCAATACTGGTTTATCATGGCTCTATGGAAAACAATGGGTGAGAAGAATACATAAATAGCTTATAGAACAGACAATAGCAATGAAAGAGGGAAGGGAAGGATTTTGGAAATCAGGTTACCATAATGGGTGGAAGCCAGAGACACAGTCTTATAAACCATCAAAGTAAAAGAGTGGGAGGGTTGGGAAAATGTTTAATCTGGCTAGTTAGAGTGGCATCCAATCAAATAAAGCCAGTATTGTAGCTCTTGCAGAAACTTTAGCTTAATGTGTTGGTGGGGGATGGGGCAGACACAGAATACAACTTTAAGCAGGAAATGATAAACAGAATATTAAAGCACTGAAGCACAAACTGGAACAGAGACAATTCTCTCACTATTGAACTTTTACTACAATTTAAGGCATCATACTATGCAGAAATTTACCAGTAGCACTGTTTATGGAAAAATGCAATAATAAATGACTCAGTCCTGCAGCAGCTGTGAATTAAACTACAAGACTATGACCCAGTAGGGTTTAAAATACATACAGACAGCTTTTATAAGTAATTCTACTTGTGGAAGTAGAAGTGCAAAATACTGTAGAAACACAATATTCCCAAACTGCAAATCTGCAAATTTAAATACAGGACTAAGGTCCCAGAACAAACTAAACAATATTCATGGGACATCTACAGTGGAAACTCATTGGGGCCTGTCCAGCTCTGCCCCAATATCCAGCAGCACACTATGTGACTATGTGGAACTGGTACTCCATTTAAAAGTGCCAGGAACCCATCCACCTCCTTATGAGGTGGTTCAGATGATGGCCTACCACCTATTGCCCTACAGTGCCATACTAGGGCTTCTGCTCTATGGGTTGCAGCATGTATCACATATGTGGCTCTGGAGTGGACCATTTCATAGCTGTGGCTATGCCTACCTACAGCATTATCACTGGTGACAATCTCAGCACAGGTACAGTCACAGTAGGGTTCATAGGCTGCAGGGATATCAAAAAGTCATCAGCCATGGAGAAATGGGGGGGCCTGAAGTACACCTTGTTCTCAGCATCGGATAATTTTTGTTTACAGCTGAATGTTGATTGTTCAGCAGATGCAGGATGTTTGTTTTGTGCTCCCTGCTTTTAGGCATTGTTCTGCTGGTGTGAAAAACAGTGGAATTAATAGTCTTCTTCCTGCACAGGCCTTACAAATCTAACCACTACTACTATCCTCCTAGGCCATACTCTGTGCTGTATGTCTATCTGACATTTAGAGATCTGTATTCATACTGTTTATGTAATGTCTGGAAAGTAGGTGTACTGGCCACACATCCCCCTGAAAAGAATCACTAAAGTGTAACTGACCAAACACACATGTCAATTACATTAGCACTCTTACAAATACTGTGGCTAATGACATATGTGCAAGGCGCAACAGTAAAGTGGTATAAAACAGTTCTCTGCATATGAGCTCAAGGTTGTGTCTACCATCCAGCTTACAAATCCCATAGATGACTAACTGCTAATTGCTGCACCCTTGCAATCTCCCCCTAAATACCCTTTGGCCAACACATGTAGAAGTGCTGACAAACTAACATCCCTTATAAGCAACAGCTTCAAGAGCACCTAGATAAAAGCATCAGTAATACAAATAAATGTATTTGTAAGATACAGCATTCGTTTTATATGGACAGCTATTTTAGCCTGCAGAATTCTTTGCCAAATCACCCTCCCCTGGAATCAAACTTTGAAATCAGTCCTTCCTTCTATAACGGAATGAGGTTCTGTGCTTCTCATAGAGCTTTTATTATAATTTACTTTATTAACCAGGTAGGCCCACTGGACACACATTCCCTTTTCAGGGACAATGCAGAAGCACTGTCTGGTTTACTGACTTGCTCAAGGTCACAAAGTAGGCAAATAGCAGCTAAGAGAATCAAATCCTGCACTGCAGGAACTACAGCCCACAGCCTTAACCCTCTGTGCCAGCTGACAGACATCATATAGATTCATATCTCTCTGGGTATGATGAGCATGCTAATTAGGGCTCAACTCATTATTGTTTCTGAATTACTCAATTTATGTGATGAACACACCTGAAAAACATTGTGCAGACTTCTGTAAAATACTGTGCACATGCCTGGGTACCTGTGGGCAGCACTGCACAGACATGGTCTTCTTCCTGCATGGACTTCACAAATTAATAGTAGTAGGCATTCATTAAAAAATGGTATAACTTCCATTCTATGGTTTTAGAGTGAGGTGAAGTATCATTCCATGTTTAATTAGGTGAAGATGGAGTTACTCTAGAGTATGTTGCCTGAATAGACGATGACATTGAAGACTGCCATGTTTCACCTTGAAATGTCACTGTGCAGCACCCTGAAGTTGTCATACAACCCACATGACATGTCCCATTAATGCACATCATGGCATGCAATACAGTACATGCAAGACCTGATTTTGATGTCAGTTCACTGCCATTTTTCATTGAGACTCTACAAGATAGGACATCATGGCTGGAGAAGTGGAAGGTAGTGCTCCTTTTAGAGTGCAGGGTGGGGTGAGGAAGAGAGTCCTTCATGAGGATAACCAGAGGCTTCTGCAGGAGGGCTATACATGTGCACAGTATAAAACTGAAGCATGGAAAAGTCTAAACAATGCTATCACCCATACAACTGACATTCTCCACACAGGGGAACACTGCCATCACCATTACAGTGACACAACAGTCACAATCCAGACCTCCTCCACTGATGCGAGGAAGAACAGGCACCACCTGTGTAATGTACATATAACATACGTTAGGGTCACATTTAAATTGGTGCGTCATGCCTTCCACAAATTTTACCAAATGCTTTCTTTATGTCTATAGTGACTGAAGAGATCAAAGTAAATATACAGCTGCTCAGAAGGCTGATGGAGCATCTTAGAGAGTACTTGGGTAAGCATATCTGCTTAGGTATATCTGCCTTTTAATATTAACAGTAGTAGGAATTCATTAAAAATGCATAACTTCCATATTTCATTGCTACTTCTGCCATTACTGCCATAACTTAGATGTAACAGAATGCCTGTTCAAAATAATGTTTCTACATGCATTTCTTTGTGGATGAGGACAACTGCCTCAGGATGTTAAGGTTCTATTCACAAATTGTGAAGATTCCTGTGGATCCAACTCCCCCCCCCCCAAAAAAAAAAAAGGTTGTGCTATCATTAACAATATTTAACATTCGTTTTTCTATCTAATTAATCTAAGTGCACCATTAATTATTTGGGGCATACATGTAATAACATTATTACTTAACTAGGCATGTTTAAATATACAATAGACATTATTGCCTTTCAATATCACCTGTGATTGACATATGCATTATGTCTGGAGAGCACCTATTCTCTGAATAAGTACAGTAGTCAAACATCAAAATAATGCATCTTTGATGATAGGCCTCTGTTTACCTGTCTAAATAGCTCATCATGTCAGTCCTATGCTGGTAGATCATATTCAATGGTGGCTGTTGGTTCAATTCCTCCGTCCCAGTTTTATTTACTAACAGGTGTATTGATGTAGTTATTTGTTTGGTTCAATAGGTGTACTGATTAATTATATAATTCTCAACATAGTATTAACTTCAGTTTTTATATTGTTTGTACATCTCTTCCCCCCCCCCCTTTGTCTCTATTTCCACTTTAAATACATTTATTTTCATTGTTATTTACACCTGTCAGCCTCCCACAGGTGGCAGCAGCAGCACTGTCACCACCACCACTAGAAGCACTCAGCAAATCTGCGTCCCTGCCTGCCACAGCTAGCTCCACACCTCCTGCCCTACCTGCATTTTCAGGTAGCCCTGCCCAGAATGCTGGCAAGTTGTACCCACTAGCAGCAGTAAGGTGAAGATGATGGCATTGTCACCTATTGGCAACTGGCAGACATGGCAGAGGACATTATAAGTAGTAGGCTGGATGTCCAAACCAGCCACATAGAAAGCATTCTCCAGCAACTTGTTGAATTGCACCTTTTTCCAGCACTGCCTCCATCATCTGAGGCAGGACCCAGTGGTGATAGTACTATGGGTGATGAGTAATTTCCCAAAAGGTCTCAGCTGGCAGAGTCTACACTTACGAACACTTCATCCTATCTCCTACCTGCTGTTCCCCTTCCTTATGTGTCTATGCCCACTCCTCTTGATGGTTCAATCCTGCCCTCTCCATAGTAATCCATGTGTTTGTCTGATGTCTCCTTCACAGTTGTTTTACTGTCACTCATTATTTTACTCTGTACCCTGCCAGTAAAGTTTGTCTTCTCCTGCTGCCCAACTTATCTCTCTTACCTTCTTAGATCCCTTACTTCTTTTCCCAACTTTCCCTTTTCTGCACAAAAATAAAATGAGCAACCACAAAAATGTGCTTCCCTCCTACCACACCTCATGCCTACTCATTTCTTATTTGCACACTTTCTGTTCTACTGTCTGCTTGTTTCCTCTTTTCATCTCTTTCCTATATTCCCATTTCTACACTTCAGTCTGGTCAAAAATAGATAAGATACCACATGCGTGCCCAGTTAGTGCTTCCAAATTACTCATCTTATTGTGGTCATGTTGCAAATGATGTGTCATGAAGAACACCATTGATTCCCATGTGTAACCAATCATTAATGGCACTGCTCACTGTATAGCAACAATGATGAAGTCCAACCAATGTCATGTCTTTTATATATATATATATATATATATATATATATATATATATATATATATATATAGAAAAACAAACAAGGCCCCAATGGAAGGAATGAATGAATGCAATAGCCAAACACAATGTAGTGCCAAACAGCAATATAAATGTTCAAAAATCTGTCTATAGTCACCAATAGTCGCCAAATTATGTCCAAACAAGCAAAGTAATTTCAAGCTATATGTAGCACCAGATGATAATCCAAGTCTCCAAACACCGTAGTCAACAACGACTTCTTAAGAGCAAAATTATTTATTAAACAAGTAGAAAGTGAGCGCTTTCACGGGCGAATACACCAGCTTCTTCAGACAAATTAACAAAGACAAGCACAAGTTTAAATATGTTCACTAAGACGCTTACAGCCAATCAGCTTCACATAGCGTAATTTCATACTGAAACACGTTATACTGGCATCGTAAACATAGTTTACATTCTACAACCACGTTTATATCTTAAAACTTTATAAATAAATCCTAAGCTAAACTGTTTTAAAATTATTATGAATTACTATAAAACCTATAAAAATAACTTTAAGAAACCATTGATTGATCTGACGTTATTTTCCGTGAACAAATTCAAAAAACTGAACTAGAATACTTGACAACGTCTAACCTTATCATATTACATCTTTTAAAACTCTCTTAGAATGAAGTGGTGAAAGCTAGTACTTACAATTTCGTCAGCACTGCTTATCTAAAATAATTCCTATATTGTATTTAAGTGCATATGGCACACAGAATGTTAAAACGATCTCGCCAATGTTTACCTATCATCCTTGAATAGCGTGAGGAGCGTGGCGAATGTCATTACTAACTCCCAATGGTCAAGCAAGACCATTTACGAGCGCATGATTGCATATTATTATGATTTAAATAACAGTGCGCTTCATAGCGTAATACAATATAGTGTTACAACTAAGAAGTTATCATTAATAGAAGTGTTCCTGGTACTTGCTAGTTTATAGATCAGATAGAAGCCTCGTAACCGGCTTCCAGTGCGCATGAGCAATGTCTTTGCGAACAAATGGTTATGCAAGTGATGGTGTAGGGATAGAAAGTACCCATAGAAAAGCTGTTTGTGATGTATAGAACATCACATTGTAATAATCAAACATGACTAAATACTTGCTAATAAGTATATAATAACCAGAAAAGGCTCCATGGTGCAAATTCTACAAATATATAGAGTAAATGACTATAATTATGAATATCCAAAAAATGGATAAACAGAATATTGTAAGTGAAATACATAATATGTCATGAACTCATGACATATTTGTAATGCATGGGTGCATGTGTTCTAAAATGATACATTGCCTGCACAGAAATTGTTGGCTGCATAGCGAAGAGAAAGACGCGAGTAACCAAGGGCACGTGAATCTCTGTAAAAATATAATCAACATGCATTACTGTGTGGTGCAGGTACGAAGATTGAATCAGAATGATGTCATATATTCATGCTGGGATACCATGTGCATTCGCTATGCAGCCAACAATTTCTGTGCAGGCAATGTATCATTTTAGAACACATGCACCCATGCATTACAAATATGTCATGAGTTCATGACATATTATGTATATCATTTACAATATTCTGTTTATCCATTTTTATGGATATTCATATTTATAGTCACTTACTCTATATATTTGTAGAAATTTGCACCATGGAGCCTTTTCTGGTTATTATATACTTATTAGCAAGTATTTAGTCATGTTTGACTATTACAATGTGATGTTTTATACATCACAAACAGCTTCTCTATGTGTACTTTCTATCCCTACACTATCACTTGCATAACCATTTGTTCGCAAAGACATTGCTCATGCGCATTGGAAGCCGGTTACGAGGCTTCTATCTGATCTATAAACCAGCAAGTACCAAGAACACTTCTATTAATGATAACTTTTTAGTTATAACACTATATTGTATTACGCTATGAAGCGCACTGTTATTTAAATCATAATAATATGCAATCATACGCTCGTAATTGGTCTTGCTTGACCATTGGGAGTTAGTAATGACGTTCGCCACGCTCCTCACGCTATTCAAGGATGATAGGTAAACATTGGCGAGATCGTTTTAACATTCTGTGTGCCATATGCACTTAAATACAATATAGGAATTATTTTAGATAAGCAGTGCTGACGAAATTGTAAGTACTAGCTTTCACCACTTCATTCTAAGAGAGTTTTAAAAGATGTAATATGATAAGGTTAGACGTTGTCAAGTATTCTAGTTCAGTTTTTTGAATTTGTTCACGGAAAATAACGTCAGATCAATCAATGGTTTCTTAAAGTTATTTTTATAGGTTTTATAGTAATTCATAATAATTTTAAAACAGTTTAGCTTAGGATTTATTTATAAAGTTTTAAGATATAAACGTGGTTGTAGAATGTAAACTATGTTTACGATGCCAGTATAACGTGTTTCAGTATGAAATTACGCTATGTGAAGCTGATTGGCTGTAAGCGTCTTAGTGAACATATTTAAACTTGTGCTTGTCTTTGTTAATTTGTCTGAAGAAGCGGGTGTATTCGCCCGTGAAAGCGCTCACTTTCTACTTGTTTAATAAATAATTTTGCTCTTAAGAAGTCGTTGTTGACTACGGTGTTTGGAGACTTGGATTATCATCTGGTGCTACATATAGCTTGAAATTACTTTGCTTGTTTGGACATAATTTGGCGACTATTGGTGACTATAGACAGATTTTTGAACATTTATATTGCTGTTTGGCACTACATTGTGTTTGGCTATTGCATTCATTCATTCCTTCCATTGGGGCCTTGTTTTTCTTTCTACATTTCGTGGGATATTCGCCTGGGAGTTCTCTTGATATATATATATATATATAAATATATATATATTTTGCCCTTGGAAGCTATTAGTTGAGTAAATGATCTGAGTGCCACTGCATGGCAGCTGGCAAATAAGCCTTTAGTCATCAGATCATAGGAGATCACTTTGCTATCAACCAGGAAGTTATTTTAAGCCTAGCCATTTCAACTCAATGTAATACCATAGAGGTGCCAGTCAATACCCAAGATTGCATTTAGTGATGACTGCCCATGTCCAGGAGGGTTGTGGGTGCTATCCCAAGTAAGACTTTACTGTGCCCCATCCACTCATCCAGGGTCCTCTTGAACAGTGTCATAGAGGTGCTCTGTTTCACATGAATTGGTAGCCTGCTCCAAAGAAGTGGCAGTCACTGGGAGATAAGGCTTTCCCTCCAGCATGTCTTATTTAAGGGTTGGGAGGGTGGCCTAATGGTTAAGCAGTTTGCCTTACAAACACAAGGTGCAGGGTTTGAGCCTCACAAGGGATAATTGGCTAGGCTTGAAATGGCTCACAAGGGAAGTTAGCTTAATATGAACCTAATGTTTAAGTCTCAGGCCATATTTAACTCCCTGGAATGAATGGCTCTATCCCCATTTTATTTATGGATATGCAGTGAGTTCATTAGGTTTGGATCTTGGGTTGCTCTATAGGCCAGGCTAAGTCTCCCCTAAGAAGTCTATAAGATACGGACTATAGTGACAGTGATTTTAGTTGGTCCATGTAAGGCACATGCTGGAGGCCCTTGATCTTCTTTGTTAGAAACCTCTGAGGTCTCTCTAATTGCTGTTGGTGCTTAGTGTGGTACATACCGAATGAGGTGTTATACTCAGTTATGGGCCGGATAACTGCCAAGTATAGGGGGTGGTTATAACTTCTTTTGCTCTCGAGGTGATGCCTTTACTAATCAAGTGAGCTATGTGGAAATCTTTCCTTACAATGATAGACATGTGGTGGTCGAAGTTAAGGTCGCAGTCAGCCAGATCCCATACCACTTCATGTGTACTTTGGGTATTGTTATTGATCTGATAGTGTGAAGGGACATTGCTTGTGCTGAAGGGAATGATGTATTTCTTTGCATTTAGCTTGAGATTGTGACTAATACACCAGTCGTTGGTCTGTGTGAGACCATCCTGGAGTATACTGACATCATTTGATGATTCAGTAATTGCACTTAGTGTGCAGTCTTCTGCAGACTTGGTCAGCCACAACCCTTTAGTTTTGACCTGAACTTCTGTGAATAATATACCGAACAGTAGGGAGCTCAGCACTGACCCCTATGGTACCCCCCTGGTAACAGGTTTGCTGGTTGACGTGGAGTCACCCACTTTGATAGTGTGTGTCCAGTTTGTGAGACAGTTGGCAACCCATTTTACAATGAAGTCTAACTCCTTCCATGACTCAGCTTGTTCAGGAAGTGATTTGTAGAGTATCAGTGCCTAGAGTGGAGGGTTCAGCTCCCTCAGGTTTATATATTCTTATCGCTTTTCTACCTCCAAATACAAATGTGTAACACTCAACTGCTATGTGCTTCCCTGACACTATTAATGTGCCTGTTTCTCTGGCTCACTTGGTAAATACAGTGTTTGGTAGAATGTAGCTGCAGAAGGTAAAGTGCTCAATTCTCTTGTGGTCTGTCTTCTTTTCCTCCTTCCAGTTTGCAAATGTGTAACATTCAACTGCTATGTGTTTCACTAATATCATAATTGGGAGTGTTCCTCTGGCTGAATTTGTAAATGAAGTATTTGGCAGAATGTCACTAAAGAGAGTAATGGTTTCAAATCTACGAGGCCTAGCTTTCTTTTTCTGCTTCCATTTTGCACGTGTAACACTCAACCGCTATGTGTTTCACTGTCACCTTCTGTATTACACCTTTAGTGGGTCGATTTGTAAATGAATAGGTTAGTACAGTGGTAGCGAACAGAATACAGGGTCATATTTTTCTGTTTCCATTCTGTAAATGTGTAGCAATCACATGCTATGTGCTTCAATGGAAGCTTTAGCATGACTTCTTCAATGACTTTGAATGTCATTACGCGAAATGGCGAAATACCGAAAGCATGGAACAGCGATATTTTTTCCTAGGGAAAAAAATCACTGGGCCATTTTCGTAACTTTGCCATTTCCTCCACTGTGGTGCGATGTCAGAGTTGGTATATTTAAGTAGGAGATGGGGGCGCAAAGCCCCCCACTTTATTTAGTGTTTTGATTTTTTTTTTTTTAATGGATCAGCGATTTTTTTCCTTGGGGAAAAAAATCTCTGATACGTGTGCTCGACATTTTGGGTTTTTGGGGATTGTGGGTCGATTATATAGCATTCACAATTCATTGCATTAGCTTATATAATATAGACCCCCGTATCCCTGAAGATTCCTGCTGCAGAAGTAAAGCAATCTCACTGCCAAAGGAACTTCTACAGCTGAATTTCACTCAAGTTGTACAAACACCAAAAGGATAAATACCTTCAGTTAAAATCAACTAAACTCAGCACATAGTATCCATGAAGATTCTTACTGCAAAAGTAAGGCAATCTCACTGCCAAAGGAACTTCTACAGTTGAATTTCACTCAAGTTGCAAAAACAACATAAGAACAATACTATCTGTAAAAAAAAAACAATGTAAGGCAGCATGCAAAAATCAAACTAAACAGCTGAAAAATCTTTAGAGCTGCAGACAGAGTACTATAATTCACTTTCTTCCTCTTTCTAGCACACATACCCAACTGCAATATACCTCTCAACACCAGTCTTAAGCCCAATGCTCAGTCCATTACTCCCAATGGAAATGTCTCCCATATTTCATTCTGTATAGCCCACAACCTTTATAACCTATCTCTCATCCATCTTTTCAAACAAAAGTATGTAACACTAACTAATCCAAATTACAACTATTCACAAAGAATAAATTTAAAATCAAGTGGCATTGTATATTCCAGGCATTCCTACCTGCACTGCAGTTATGCAGTGACATTCACACCAACCCAGGTACAACCACTGCACTATCTCCTGTAATGACCCACACAAACATTAAAGGGGTAACACTCCATTCCTTCAACTCGTGTAAAACAAGTCTAAAATTTATAAAACATCAACTTTAGAGGCATCTGTAATAAAGTAATTGAACTGCATCTTTCCATATCTCATTACAACCCTGGCATCCTTGCTATCACAAAAGTATGTCTAAAACCTGAAATCAAAGACTCTGAAATCTTCCCATTAGGCTATAGTATTCTTCAAACAGAACATAAATCCAAAAAAAAAAAAAAAACAGGTGGTGTAGCTATTACATACTCAAAATAAGTGAAGTTATCCCTTTATCAGAAAAAAACATCCCTCATTCAATAATGCCAAAATTCTTATTGCCTTATTCAAGTTCAAGGCTTATACGACCCTATGTATCATTGTCTTATATATTGTCCCTGGCAAAAGCAGCACAGTAGAGGACATGCTATCCTGGGAATCTACTAATATACCCCAATGAACCATCACCCTTGGGGACCTTAACATTGACTAGACTAAAACTGTATCTGATACCCCTACTACCAATATTAACCTATATGGTTTGTTTCGGCTCATAAATGCACCAACATGATATAACAAGCCTTCCTCTAAGGCCTATACACTGAATTTGATTCTTTCAACTAAAGCCAGTAATATCTATGACTATGTTTCATTATCTGACAACCTAAGTGACCACCTGCCCAGTTTTGCTAACATGCTTGTATGCAAACCAGTAAAACATGAGTACAAGAATGTGTGTAACCTATCCAGTTTTAATGTAGACAATGTCATCTCCAGACTCAAATAATACAATTGGAATATCTTAAAAAAATCTTCCTCTATACAAACAAACATTAAATTTAACAAACCCTTTACCAATATTCTGAAAGAACATGCTCCCATTAGGCCATCAGGAAAAGAATAGTTAAAGTTAATCCAGCAACACTGCTATTTAAAAACAATAGGCAACTAATGGTGCTTAGAGTGAATGACTGGAAAGCATGGCACACCAACAAGTACCAGGAAAAATATCTACACTACACATAGATACAAAATAAAAACACAGTATAAGGCACGACAAAAAATTCCACTGCTTTGACTTACACATCAAAATAATCCTAATAAATTCTTGGTCATCTGTCCAAAAGACACTTCATACACAGTCTCTAACGACTTTAACAAATACTTCCTTCAGGCTGTAGCTTCACTTATCAAAGACAGCCCCACCATCAAACCAACCCCCCTCCATCCAAAACATTCCATGGAAGCCACTTCTCAGTTGAACCTGTCCCCACCACCACCATAAGAAAATATCTCCTAAAATTAAAAACTACAAGCTCTGCTGCAGACAGCAGTCCTCTTGAATTTCTAAAAATTGTAGCTTAAGCTCTATCATATCCAATATTTATATTAATAAACAGATCCATTCGAGAATCTCATGTCCCAGCCATTTGGAAAAAGGCATACGTACTTCCTCTTCATAAAGAAAGACCCTCTGCTGACTACTTCAGCTTCAGACCAACTGCAATCCTGTCACTGCTGTCTAAAATATTAGAAAAGTATATACATTCCAACCTAATAACAATACTTAACCATAAGGAATATTCTCTTTCCCACACAACATGGTTTTCATCCCAGACATGGCATAACCACTGCCCTACTTCTCTTTGCGATACCATTAATAAAAAACAGAATTACTGGGAACCTAGTATTTTCCTTCTTCATAGACCTCTTCAAATAATTCAACTCCATCTTGCACCATAAACTATTACTAAAATTCTTCTCCTTAGGCCTAACCCACTCCCAGTTTAACAGCTACCTAACTGATAGATTCCAAGCAGTGGAATGGCAGCAGACATACTCATCATTTCTACCCATTACTGTAGGAGTGTCACAAGGTTCTTTACTTGCACCCCATCCTGTTTAACATATTTATAAATGATCTACGCATTGCTTCCAAGCATGCCACTCATACAATATACAGACGACTCTACACTCATCTGCATAGCTTCCAACCAACAAAAACTTCAGTAAATTTCTCAAGAATCCGTTACATCCATAGAATCCTGGCTAGACAATCTTAACACAAAACAACAAACCACTACTTTTTACCCCTAAAACATTCTCCCAAACTAAAACTCTTATCAAAATAACTTTATTAAATAAAGGGTTCTAACAACTGACTCTTAGAAGTCACCATTGATGACAACATGAAATCTGACCTACACTTTGAGGCTATTATTAAAAAAAAATACCAAAATCTCAGATTCTTATATAGAACAAAACCCTGCCTAACAGACCGAACTAAAGAAACCATAGCTAAAGCCTACCTTACTGCATGCCTCTCCGCTCTTTACTAACCTACAAACTTACACACAAGAAAAGCTAGAATAATGCTACAATAAAACAGCTTGCTTTGCTGCAAAAAATCACCCCTTTAGAACTCATCACTGTTCCAGCTTTAAACAACTAAATTGGACTGAAGTTAAACATCACTTCCACTACAGTCACTAGAAAACACTACAAGAAATGCTTAATCACTACCATCCTACCAAAGCTCTTCGCTCTGAAGACAAACTCCTCCTCTCTATCACAAAAGCCCAAAATGCATTGTGAGCCTCCTTATACTCAAACTCAGTAGCTACCCTATGGAATCCCCTCCCACATGCTCTTAAGCTTCTTCAAAATCAAGAGGCACCTCTCAACATCCTGGTTTTGTAGCTGCATATTTCCAGGATAAATATAACATCTCCACTTTCTTCCCTGATTCTGCTATACCTCTGCTCTACACTACTTTGTATCACTCTGAGTTCACTTACTACACCTCCTACCTGTACCTCTCGTTTACCACTCATTTCATTTATATCTTAAAATTTAAACAACTTTTGCGATCAGCCATTTTTAAATGACTCAGTACTCTGTATTGTGACATATATCCTACTGCATAGTTATATATCTAAATATATCTGTATAGAGTATAATTAGCATATAAGCCCTATTACTGTATGTATAGTTACTGTTATATATATTTTGACATTGTAAAATTTAGTTTAATTAATTTCTGCTTGACATTGTTAATGTTGTATAACTTAAAAAAAAAATATTGCACTGCATGTATTGCAGTTATTCTCCCTGGGCTTCTACTGGAAAGGGGCACTTGTGCCCAGCCTGACTTCCCTGGTCAACAAATGTAAAATAAATAAATAAATAGACCATGGACTTCAAATCCAACCAGGGTTGCACTTGTTTTTTTTGCTTCCATTTTGTAAATGTATAACAGTCATCTGCTATGTGCTTCACTGGCACCATCCATAAGACTTCTTCAGTGGCTCACTGTGTAAATGAAGTGCTTAGTAGAGCATCAGTGAAGAGAGTGCAGATTTCAAATTTCTTCAGGACTTTATTTTTATTTCTGCTCCCATTCTGTAAATATGTAACAATCACTGTGCTCTTTGCTTCGACAATATCTTCAGTATGAATCCTTTAGCAACTCAGCTTGTAAATGAAGCCCTTATTAGAGTGTCAGTGAAGATCCTGCTGGAGTCCATGTCTCTCAGGGTTACACTTGTCTTTTTTGATGACATTATGCTATAGTACAGGCACAGTGATCAGCCTGTGTTGATGTCATAAATAGTTTCAGTCAAAACGTCTTGTTACTTTGTTGTATCCCCACCTATTCTTTCTGCTTTTCACATTTTTTTAACTTCAGGTAGTTCAGTTTGCTATCTGTCTGTATGCCTCATTCCTCTTTCTTCTCTTCTACATCCCTGGATTTGTTACAACTTCCCTTTGCAGTCTTGAGTCCATCATATGTGTGCCTCTGTGGCCCTACTTCTGCCTCTACCTTCCCACGTTCAAGATACTTCTCCTACTCCCCTCCACAATGCATTCCTCTGCATGAAAATATGCTTGGCTTACAACAATAGATGCAAACACAAGCACTGCCACCTGTGCACATGGTTCTGTGATGAGTACCCTAGTGGCTCATGATTGCTCAGTGTTAACAACTGTGCTTCTACGTTACTGAGGCTGTGAAGGAATTCAATCTGACCTTCCCCCAGTGTCCACTGTAGCCATGATGAGAAGTAGCTTTAAAACCCACCTATATGCCTAGATGTTTTTTTTTAAGTTGTAATGAACTGGATTGACAAATGAACAAAAGTAATCTATTCCATAAATACACCATGATTGTGATAACTTTCTGGATCTCGATACTATTTTATATTTATCAACTATATATGTATAATTAACTCCTCTAGTATTTCAATGTGTCCAGTAATTCAGTGTTTAGCATTAACTGAAGTTCTTCACTCATTAAAGCTTTATATGCTAAACACAGTTTGCCCCACACATACCTATAACTAACAGAAAAATGACTAAGACTCTAAACTGGAATAGTATGAGTTGCCACTAATCCTTGAAATTCTCTTTGTAAACTTACACTGGATTCCTCAGGTAAGAGAAAATACCCTTTACTATATAAACAGAACAACATATTATACTCTATAACTGCCCAACATTGCTATAAACAATTTTTGAGAAGCTCTGTATTTTTTCTATCAAAATTCCTAAAAATTAGTTCAACCACTTTGGTCAATTTAATTTCTATTTTCTGGACATGCGATCCAAATCTTATTATTACTAACAACAATACCCAGGTGCTTGTACTCTGTCATTTTCTGTATATCAGTGAGTCCTGATTTCACAATAATGTTTACATTCATTTTATCAAAATATAGGACTTCACATTTCTCCATATTAATTTTCAACCCATTTTTTAATCACAAGGTAACCTGCCTTGGGTACTGATTAAATTTATCAGTGTCATCTGATGCAGTGACTACACAGTCAATGTTTATGTCATCAGTGTATTTCACCAACCAGACTGTTGTTGTTTTTGGTATTAATGAAAAAATAGTATTAAATAACAAATGGTCAAAGGACCAAACTCTGTGAGACTCATTTTTCCCCTGTGATCATTCTGATGTTTATTTCTCTATTTTTACCCTTTGTAACACCCCCCATTTAATGAATTTCCAACCCAAGGTATGATAAAAAGACTTTTTTAAATGTTTTTGCATCACCTCTATAACAACAGTATGTGGAATACTATCAAAAGTTTTAGATAAATCCAAATAAGCAACAACATCAGACAATAACAAATCTAGTACTGAGTAAACAATCTCATAAAACTGACAATATTAGTAAAAGTTGAGTGATTCCTAATAAAACCATGTTGTGAGATATATCCATTAGACTGCTCTGAAGTTCACAATTAGCACTGTTAACAAACACCTTTCAAAGCTCTTTCCACCTACTGATGTAAGACTGATTGTTCTATAGTCAGTATTTTTTCCACAGGGCACCCTTTTTCAATGGCTATGATATCTGCAGGTTTCTAACTGGAAAAACATGGCCATATAATAACATTGTATTAAAGAAAGATGTAATAGTGGCAGATATGTGTTTGTTACAAATAACCCAAAAGGATCCTGGGGGATTATCAGGACCTCTTCCACAGTCCTGCCTCATATATCCTGGGGAAGATCTCACAATGTCCAGACTAAAAGTGGGGCACTCATGTTCATCAGTTATTATTACTCTCATGTCATATGCATCCTTTAACCCTATGTTATCACTTGCTAAAAAATATTTTTGAATACATTAGCCAGGGTCATACATCATAAATAATTGGACCTAATGTTTTAACCTTCCTCCTAAACTTGTTATCATAAGAATAAAATTTGATGACAATAAATAACATTCATATTTGAGTTTTGCAGTTCTTTCATATTTTCATTTTGCAGTTCTTAAAGATGCCTTCAATCTTCTGTTAATCAGATTATAAACTAGTGTAGCCATTCTACTCTTAAGCCTTTTCTATATACTAAACCTTTTCTTTTTCTTTCTTAGTAGTTTTAAATGAGTTAAGTTCCACCAGGCAAGAGCATACCTCTCATGTCTCCTGGTAATACATTTTCCACACTTGTTAAGGTGTCTACTACTTATAGTCTAGAAGATATTCCAACTGGTAGTCACCCTTTCTAAGTCTGCAATTGATAAGTCAATGGTATTAATTTTCATGTATTATATATAAGGTAAAAGAACAGAAACAGATTTGTAGGGGAGTAATACAATTCATATGGGAAAAAAGAGAAAGAATAAATAAAAAATAAAGGCCAATGATGCTGGGAAATACTGATTAAAAAAAAATCATTCAGAAAAGACTGATGAATATTGTAGATGAAGGATTAAATGAATGAATATATGGAATAAAAAGAAAAAAGGTAAATGAAAAGGGTGAAGGTAGAATAGCAATATGTGATGTAGCTAAATGTTTTGACAGTATTGATCATAGACAACATTTGATTATTTTTGAAAGAATGTGGTACAGGAAGAAAAAAGAGCAATAGTAAAAAAAAAAAACTACATCTGAAAGATTATCCCTGGGATTCATGAAGCTCGGCTCAAGCACGGTGTTAGCCTTGCGCCAACCGTGCGGCATAGAGATGGAGCAGCAGCACCACATGCATATTAATGAAGGCGCGCTGCCGCAATGGCCACATGCATAGGAAACGTGCGCAAGTGCAGGGGGCATGTCCAAGCGCTGCACTGAGGCATGAACATGTCAGCTGCATACGCGCAACTTAAAATGCTTACTAGTACAGCCTGCCTCTAATAGTAATCACTCCTGTCAGTGTCCATGGATACTGAAATGCATGCAAAGCATACAAGATAGTTTTGCGAACACCAAAATAAAAAGTAAACACAAAGGCACGTAACTGAATATTGAGTCCCCACCCCTCGAACAAATGACATTTAAAACCCCATGCCCGTATTCCATTGTAGTGTCGATAGTTATACCAAGTGGAAGCGAAAGGCATCGTGTTAGCGCGCCGCCAATTGCTAAGCCTAGCCCAATGGTTAGGATTACCACCTGTCCCACATTGTGAGGGACAGTCCCCCTCTGGGCAATTGTCTCCATACCAAAACCATTATAAATGTCAAATGTCCTACAATTGTAGGACATAATTATGTCCCATATTTTATGTAATAGTCCCATATAATACTTATTTCCATATGTAAAATACCTAAATGTTACAAGAAACAGAATAAGCAAGTAAACAAAACAGAAAAAGCAACTAAACTGCTACAACAATAAGCTTACATTTAGACATAAAACTAAAGTACTATCCTTTGTACTGACCATGGGTATGTGTTGGCCTGTAAAATCTGATGTGTGTACCGAAAATGTCCCATCTTGGTCATATGAAAATGTGGCAACCCTACCAATGGTCAGAGCATTCGCCCAATATCTGCCTATTCGTGGTCCAAGTCGTCCTTGTCAGGACGGCCCAAAGATGAATGGGTATTACCCGGGTCTACCTACCATGTTATGAAAGATAAGAATTTGCGTGTACTATGTGCGTGAAGTACAGCATGTGGAAGATCAAAAATGCTAGGGTAGTCCTCACAACCATATTGGTACCAGAGATATGTAGTGTACGCAATGTGTTCTGTTGACTGTGCCATGGGCCATCAACCAGAGAAGGGATGAATGGTGTGTGTGGAATATGGGGGTAGGGGGTGATGGGTAATGTAATAATTTGCCAAGGGGAGAATGGGTTGGATGCACAATAGCTGAACTGGAGGTGTACAAGGGAGTAGTGGGTGAATCAGAAAGAAAACCAAAGAACAAACATTCACATCTGCAATACAGCCTGACAGGCCATACTGTAAAACACAATCCCACAAACATATGAACATTAAAATGTGCGATACACATGTACAGAAACATTACCGGCACATACCCACATAATGGTCTGGCCTGAACTGAGCCATCCAACCCCAACACACCTGGATAAATAACTGAATACCCATCATCCCCTCCACAGCAAATCACTACCCCCCTTCCTGAACGTCCACCAAAACCACCCATACTCGGGCTGCTAGCTTGGCGCAGCCATATCTGCACATAATGACCCCTACTCATATCTAGCAGGCTATCTCACCCTAGGCAGTCTCAGGATTGCAAACTATGTATCCCTTGCATGTATTTTTATAAAGCCAAAAGAATCGGGGTCATCGATCCCCACAATTTTTGGATATCCCTCATGGGATAAGTATCTGTTCTAAACATTAGACTTGGTGTCACAGCATGATGTCCAGTCCTGTAGACATCTGGACACAAGTTGTATGAGCAGTAGTTGTCCACAAGACTGCTCAGCCTCCAGCCAGTCCTGCAGAACCTATGATCCTGGATTAAACACCTGACCATGATGCACATCTCCCCATGTGCATTATCGGGAATATATACCTTACACATTCGCATAGTGGCAGTTGGATATAGGGTGATTAAGGCACTTTAAAGCAGATGTAAGTAGGGTTACCACCTGTCCCACTTTGCAAGGGACAGTCCCTTTTTGGGCAGTTGTGTCCTGATCAAAAATAATACAATGGCAAATGTCCCGTGATTGTAGGAAATAATTATGTCCCATATTTCATGTTATTTCTGTATGTAAAATACTTAAATGTTACAAGAAACAGAATAAGCAACTAACCTTCTTCAAGAATAAGCTTTCATTTAGGCAAATAAGTAAAGTTCTAACCTTTGTACTGACCGTGGCTATGTGTTGGCTTGTAAAATCTGATGTGTGTCCCAAAATGCCCCACTTTGGCCATTTGAAAAGGTGGCAACCCCAGACATAAGCGGGTATGCAAGCGTGTATGCGCGACAGTAAGTGGCGGTGATTCAATGGTATGGAAAATGTAAATAAGCATGTAGGTGTATATGCATGTGTATGTACAGACCAATATATATATATATATATATATATATATGTAGATATGAAGAATGAACATGGTCACAATATAAAAGTCATAACGAATGTGAAGGGAAACAGCAGCGGAGCCCCCAGTAATATTTAGTGCTGTTATATATCAGGATGGCCAGAGGTGAGCACACCTCTGCATCCCCAACCACAGGTAGGATGCTAAAAGTGGAACTAACGATGTCCCCACGCTAAGTCTGACTTTCAACTAGGTACAGGGCAGTCCCGGTCCTCAGTCAGACAAGCCTAAACCTGGATGACCACACGAACACCCTGATAATCAAATACACATATGTGCCAGGACTATAGGCTTTAGAGGTCTGAATATTCTTTGAGTGAGTCAACATGCTTCAAGGGCCCAGAGCAGTAGGGAATGGTGCATGTGTAGTAGTGCGGTTTTCCCAACAGGAAAATGGATGCCTGCTGTGGTAGTGAAGTGTTGAGTCATGTGTTCAGGTAGCTATGAACCATGGGTATACATATAAATGAAGCAGAACACCAACAGTGTAGTGGTTAGGGCATCCGACTATCAAGCAGACATTGCCGGTTCAACTGCAGCACACACCATTTATGACACGTAACCTGTATACGAGCATATCTTGCTAATTTTATGCTGTATAACAATATAATACCAATTAAATGTGAACTGGGGTGACGTATCACAGTAAGAATGTAGATGGATTTTGCGTGACATGAATCGGCAGTTAAACGGAAAACCGCAGCTGAAAAGTGTTGTACTCACCCTTTGTCCAACGGCCCTTGTTCCACCCAGCAACACAATATACCATGTCAGCCAGGATGCTACACATCACAATCAATGTGATTTACCACTAAGCCACGGCAGTTATACCTAACATTGATGATGTTGCACACTGATGACGCCTTGAGCGAAACTGGCTACCGGTCTGTGTTGAGTTGGGCAGGTGAGCCTAATACATTTCTTTTCCACCATGGCTGTTTGAATTTTACTTCCAGTGCTGGATTGGTCTTGGTATGTGTATTGGATTTGTTTTGGATTCCGAGCACCTTTTAATGTACCACGCACTTTTTCGTTGGAGGTGTGTGTCATGGATACTGAAAAATATGATAAAGAACTGTGTAAGAGGAAAATGAATAAATATCAAAGAGATGTCAATGACTTTAAAATGGCTATGGTTTACTCGTGGAAGAAGCATAAACATGGGGTAAGGTTTTCAGATTCAAAACAAGTCCCGAGGCCCAAAAGGAAAAGAGTAAAATCTATTTTGAGAAGACCAGATATAACATCTAGTGCATCGGAATTTTCCTCTAGTGTCTCCAACACGGATACAGAACCAGAAACCAGCGAGGTGCCAGATACTTTCTCACCAGTTTCCAAGAGATATAAGACCCCTTTAGGAGAGCAGGTCGTAAACATCATAGAAGAGTCCATATCCAAGATGTTCCAAGACAGCCTGCAACAACAATAGACTCTTATCCAACTAACACAGTTAATGAGTCTAATGACATTAACAACTTGGTCATTAATTTAACTGAATTTACTTTTTCTCCTAGTGAACTCAGTGTGTTAAATAAAGGCTTGGGCTTTGTTCCTTCATTTTTTGTGTCACAGTATGATGTTATTAATGATGTTAAGAGTTTTTGTAGAAATCTCAACTTAAATTATTTTTTTGCACAAAAGGAACAGGATCCTAACAGTGTCCAGCCCAGAGGTTTTCAATTTAAAAAATCTCAATTTATGCCTCCATATCATAGTACAATCAAAACATTTGAACAGCTAGTATTAAAAGATTTACATCTTAATCAATCTAGTGTTTTTTGTTCTGGGTCTCAAAATTTGACGTCTGCAGAAAAAGATGCACTGAAAGGATTAATTAATAATCAGAATATTGTGATAGTTGGAGCCGATAAGGGAGGGGCTATCATGATTTGGGACAGAACACAATATATAGAAGAGGCATATCGGCAGTTGTCAGATACACAGTTTTATTCATTATTGAGTCATGATCCCACATTTGAACACAAAATCAAGATAGATAAGTTTCTACAACAAGCTACTGAACAAGGAATTATTACCCCCAACTTAAAGGCACAACTGCAAGTTGAAAATCTAGTGGCACAATATTTTTACATGGTTCCCAAAATACATAAAAGACTTGATAAACCACCAGGGTGCCCTATAGTGACGGGTCGGGGTTTATTGAACAGAACCCCTTTCTGAGTATCTTGAATATAAGTTAAAAAAAATTTTAAAATCAATTACAGCAAGGATTTGAGATACTAAACAGTTCTTATCATTGGTGGATGACATACAAGTCTCTGCTAATGATTATTTGTGGACCCTTGATGTTCAATCGCTGTATACCAGTATTCCACATATAGGTGAGATCACAGCAGTTGAATTTTGGATGATGCAGTCAGGCTTATATAGTAAGCAAGAAGGATAATTTTTGATTCATCTACTTAGATTGGTATTGGAACATAATGTTTTTATGTTTCATAATCAGTGGTACTTACAGGTAAAGGGAATAGCAATGGGGGCTACTTTTGCCCCCACTTACGCTGATCTGTTCATGGAGTTTTTAGAAGTGCAATATATATATATATATATATATATATATATATATATATATAAATAGCCCCGGTCACCAGCAAAAAACAACTTATCATGTGGCGGAGATACTGATTGTTGGGTTGTGTGGGGGGGGGGGCATACTGGAGTGGCAAAAATTTGTGGAATATTTAAATTCAAATTTATATGGTATTAAATTTATAGGAGGTATTGACCAACTGCAAGTGGAATATTTGGATGTTAAGGTTTATAAATCTAAGAAAGGATTTTTACATACAGACCTATATAGAAAACCTTTTTCTAAAAATACATTTTTGCACGCCAGCAGTTGTCATCCCACCCACATGATCCACAATATACTGGGATCTCAGTTTCAGAGAGTTAGAAGAATTTGTTCACAGAATAGTGGTTATGAGACATAAGCTCTGGAACTGGAAGATAGATTTATAAAAAGAGGCTAAAACAGAAGTGGTGTTAATTATACACACAGGGTAGCTAGCCAAATGGACAGATCTGCATTACTTATGGATCAAGAATGGAATGATAGGAGACATCCAGTCAGATTTATAACTACCTATGGTACCAATACTTTTCGTATTAAAAATATCCTGGCCAGGTATTGGCATGTGTTACATTCTGACACTTTTTTTACCAATCTAGTAGATGAAATATGCCATTTTGGATATAGGAAGGGTAAAAGTTTAAGACAGCATTTCTCCTCCTTTAAAAAGGGTAAGCCTGAAAAACTCCAGCCACTTACAAATATAGTGGGTAGCACTTATTGTGGAACATGTAAATATTGTAAATTGATGGCCAAAACAAAATCTTTTACATCAGTGAATACAAAAAAGGTGTTTGATATTAAATACCTTATTACTTGCAATAGTTCATGGGTGGTTTATATGGCTATTTGCCAGTGTGGAGCTTTTTATGTGGGACAGACCTCTTGTGCATTTAAACAAAGAATAGCCCTTCATATAAGTGATATTAAGTGCCAAAGATCACGCAGTGCTTTATACAAACACAAAATGGTTCATACTACAGCACATTTTGTTTTTATAGGTTTAGATATGGTACTGACACATGAAACAAATGAAACAATTAAACATCGTATATTAACACAGAAAGAACGCAGATGGATAGTGAATTTGGGGGCATTATTTAAACCTGATCTGAATGACCATTGGTAAAGTGATCAGATAATATAGCCACCTTTGGTAACAAAACTGTTTATATGTATTATTATAATACTGATATTTATTGTTATATTCTACTGAAAATCAAGTATATATAGAATAGTTAAATATATACCAAACATGCTTACTGCATAATTTGGTTAGTTAGGTATACAAGTATATTTCAGTAGGGTAGGCATAATAACATTGGCCTCTATTAATAATAATATTAATAGACTATTTTTTTACTTTATTTGACTAGGTATAGGCTTAGTGGAGCCTTTGGTGGTGGGATTTATTTATTTATCAGTTGATTTCTTGGTTAGGGTACAAAAATAGGAGTTGTTTATAGTGAAGATCTTGTTAGATTCAAGTAATGTAAATGTTTATACTTGTAATATAAATATATTATATTGTATTTACATGCTAATGCACAGAGTTTGATTGTATGTGTATATCTCTTTAAATTCTGTGTTGAGTTGGGCAGGCGAGCCTAATAAACTTCTTTTCCACCATGGCTGTTTGAATTTTACTTCGAGTGCTGGATTGGTCTTGGTATGTGTATTGGATTTATTTTGGATTCCGAGCACCTTTTAATGTACCGCGCACTTTTTCATTGGAGGTGTGTATACATATATATATATATATATATATATATATATATATATATATATATATATATATATGACTTGTCGACAGTTCATATGGTCGACTGTTTATTTGCTCGACAGTTCATTTGATGGACAAGCATTTTAGTGGGCTTCACACACCATCAATGTATGGCTGTGCCCCACACCCCCTAACTATATATATCAACTCCAGGGTCACACAACATTGGGGAAGGGGCAAATGCTTGTCGATCAAAATGAACTGTTGACCAAATAAACAGTCGATCATATGAACTGTCGACCAAGTCATATAGACCCATATATATATATATATATACATATATATATATATATATATATATATATATATATATATATATATATATATATATATATATATATATATATATATATATATATATATATATATATATATATATATATATATATATATATATATATATATATATATATATATATATATATATATATATATATATATATATATATATATATATATATATATATATATATATATATATATATACATATATATATATATATATATATACATATATATATATATATATATATATATATATGTATATATATATATATATATATATATATATATATATATGTATGTATATATATATATATATATATATATATATATGAAGAATGAACGCCTTAACAATAAAGCATACACAAGGGATGTGAAGGGAATCAAGAGCAATTATGGAATTATATAGTGCTGTCAGCATATGTCATAAAAAGCTGCCCAGGAGTGAGCAGAGCACCGCTACTCACACCATAGACAGGGTTTTACCAGTGGGAGTAACATTGTTGAATTGCTAAGTCTACTTTACACACAGACGGAATGTAGTCCATGCAGGGACCACCAAAAATTGTAAAGCGCAAATGGCCGCATTCCATAACTCCAGGAAAGGCATGTATGTGCAAATATACATGGCGGGAGACCCTGTAAATACACGAGGTGGGACAAATTGTGTGTAGGGCCCCAAACCCTCTGGAGAGGGCGATTTGTAAAGGTGTGTCATGGCTGCAATAACAAGTGGATAATGGATGTTACGCATGTAAATTCAACTTGGGTGGGGTAGAGGAACTATGGGTATGCAATTATGGATCCAGGCGTGCCAGGGTTTGATGGCTCAGTTCTAATGTACCGCCGTGTGGAGGTCAGTTAGTTCGTAACAGGTATATATGCATACACACATGCAGACAACAATATGTTGAAGTACATTCTCTGTAACACATGCATTCCATTTGTTGACATAAATAATAGGAATGTGCGCATAAAACATCGACAGTAGATGGAATAATAGGCTGTGCAGAAGAGGGACGGGTCGAATCACACTGTATCACATTCCAATTACCATTTGTAATCCGTACATGAACATATTGTGACATCTGTCCACTGTCTAACATGCTAAATACCGACTACAAGATAACTGGAGTGAAGTGTCGGTGTCATAATGAATAAGGCACTAGTATGTTGGTGAAGCATATATAAACACCATTAGGCATGTGTAAGTGCGTATGAGTGGGGAATGTATTGGTCTGCAAACACACAGATGTATATATATTGCATATATATATATATATATATATATATATATATATATACATACACACAAATATATATATATATATATATATATATATATATATATATATATATATATATATATATATATATATGTTACAGTAAATATACACATGTAAATACCTAGGTTATGTTACAGCAGTTACGGGTAACGTATGTTCAGACTGGGCATATGTTGGTGGGTGGTCCAAACATCTACCTCCCACCTCCCCAGCTAGGCCGGTGAGACATACAGACACGCAATAAAGGTAAATACACCACTGCTTCCCAGACCACCTGCAGGAAACTACCAGTTGAAGAGATTTACAAGGGTCTACACTTTAAACATGGACAGCGATGTCCCTTGTGGGACACCAGAAATTCTCTTCTTGTAGCCAAGCCCAGTAAAGATTGCTGCGACCAGGATGTAGCTGTACATGGAGCAGTAGGTTGTGCAAGCCTGATAACACATGGGTTGACACAACGTATGACATGTGTCCCAACACAGGGAGAGTGGGCAGTGTGTAGGGGTGTATTCATACCCCAACTGCTTCCACAGTAAGGATGAATGCTGTAGAGGAGTGGCAGGTAGGGGAACTATGGGTATGCAATTATGGGCCTAGGCGTGCAGGTGTTGGTTGGCAGAGATGTATTAGGACCACCCTGTGGATGTAAGTAATATTCCAATGTGGGTATGGCAGACGGTCATACCTCCTAAACCTTAAGAGCACATCTACTGGATAGTCCATAAATCATTGGGGGAACACATAGGGACCATATCATTGAACTGCCCCCAATTACCAGGGACGTCCGTGATTACAAATCAGAATCTAACACAGTCTCAACTAAACCCTCCTAGACCTAGTGATATTAGGAGGAAAGGTGGTGGAATACACGTAATGAATAATGACAACATGTAAGAGTCATAAACAGCATGTACCTCAGACAATGTGTATGAATACATATTTGCTCTGGGTCCGTCAATATATCAGGTTAATAGCACTAAACTTCTAAATGTGTCCCTGAGGTTGTTATGCAGTGTCCCTGATTCAGTGTTCATTCTTCCCCATTTGTATGAGAGGTCTGCTAGTGAGATAAAGCGCATGTAAAGCCAACTACCTTAGAAAGATGATAGAATAATAGGGTTGGGGTTACTACCTGTCCACCTTTGTGAGGGACACTCCTCTTTGGGCAGTTGTGTCCTGCAAAATAAATGTATTTATGGCAAATGTCCTGTGATTTAGGGCAAAGATTTCCTATATTGTCTGTAGTAGTTGCATAAAACAATTATTTTGTATCTGAAACACCTAAATGTTATAAGAAACAGTATAAGCAACTATAATGCTACAAGAATAACCTTTTATTTAGGCAAAACAGTGAAGTACTCTCCTTTGTACTGGCTGTGGGTATGTGTTGCCCTGCAAAATCTGACATCTCTACATACAGGTCCTATAGGGTTGTCACCTTTCCAAATGGCCAAAGTGGGACATGTTCTGTAGAAATGTCAGACTTTCCAGGACAAAACATGCCTACAGCTGTGCATAGTACAGAATTACACTTATTTGCACAAATAAAAGCTTATTCTAGTAACATTTGAATTGCTTATGCTATGTCACATAACATATAGAAGTTGCATATATAAAAATAACTGTTTTATGCAACTATTAAAGAAATGTAGAATATAATGTTGTCCTGTAATCAGGACATTTGTTATGTCTTGATTATTTTCACAGGACACAACTGCCTAAAGAGGGACTGTCCCTCGCAAAGTGGGACAGGTGTTAACCTTAAAGTCCCACCTTGGCCAATTGAAAAGTTGGCAAACCTATAATAGGTATGCGGTAGGATGACTTGGCTGATGGATGTGGCTCCCAAAACCCAATTACTTGTCTGTATTGAAGAGTCTCGGTTCCCATGTATCAGCCAGATGGGAACAGATTGTATGAGGAACACAGAAATAATATGATTAATTCACTGGACAGGCCGCTGATCCCGTACAGTTGAATGCCATGCCGTTGCCTAATGGGCAGCCATTCCTGATACTGTAGTCATGTAGTCCGATGTAATAGGCATCACAAGGTGGGAGCAGATTGTATGAGGTACACACAAATAATATGATTAATTCACTAGACAGGCCACTGATTCCATACAGTCGAACACCATGCCATCGCCTAATGGGCAGCCATTCCCGATACTGTAGTCATGTAGTCCGATGTAATAGGCATCACAAGGTAGGAGCAGATTGTATGAGGAACACACAAATAATATGATAAATTCACTGGACAGGCCACTGATTCCATACAGTCGAACGCCATGCCATCGCCCAATGGGCAGCCATTCCCGATACTGTAGTCATGTAGTCCGATGTAATAGGCATCACAAGATAATATTGTGGTCCTCGCTCCCACCCAGGGGTGTGAGTGACAGGTGCAAGCACCAATGTCGGTGCATTTGCAAGTGCGGGAGTGAGTGGGTGTAAGTGTGTTTGGCTACCAGTATGCGAGTATTGCACTGGTAAAGCAAAGTAGAGGCTAACCGAGTGTAAGAAGCTGTAACCAGAGGTCAGCAGTGCTTAACACCGTGCAAACCCACTCACACCCGCTCCCAACTGCTTTAATGTGCCTTACTCCCTTCATATCCAATGGGCTTGTTCTGACCTGCAACCAAATAAACGTCCTTTGCAGCCAGGACCCTGCGCACACAGCTAATGTGAATTACCAATACGGCATGGCAGATATACAGACAGCGGACAGTACCACAAACATATCATACAGCGCAGTCATTCAGCAGTATAGGAATGTATCCCATCATGTAGATGTATATGTGAGTGTTTATGTCCAGCATATAGGTACATACATATATAGAGATATATCAGGAACATACCATGTGGCAACAAAGCATTACAAATGAATGAAATGGGAAACACCAGCGACGCCTGTATTATGTAGTGGTGTTGCTCTATGTGATCTCAAGACTCCCTCAGACAGACATGTGTCATTCATACAAGCAAATAGTTGTACATTGGCCATATACATCACTATGTGCATGTAATGTACATTAACACAACAGTACCTGTCCAATCCTTATGTGTGAACAGTACTTGCAAGGTGCTATGTGCAACATCATCATCATGATAAAGGTAAATTGGGTAACCATATAGGGACTGGTAGTGTTGTGTGAACAATGCGGTCATCCTCATCACATGTATATCTGGACCATGTAGGAGTGATGTGCATACCAGGATCATGCACCTGAGGGACAGGGGTGAGGATAACAGGAGTATGCTGTGATGCATATTACAAGGGTTTCATGTGTCTAGTGGGCACGTGTGTGTAATGGACAGCTATGTATAGGGCAGATGTTGTCCTAGGAGCCGATTGGCCTTATGTTTCCGTAGGTGAAGGTCGGATGTAGGGGAAGGAGTGTAGGTATGGCCGTGGAGGATAGGTAGAATCACAGAAAAGACAGCATACAGGGTTGGTATATGACACATGCGGGGGGCATACACCCCGGATGGGGATTGGTGTTCAGCATTCACAAGCCCATGGGAACAGTGGAATGAAGGTCCCCAGCCATGGGCAACTGCCACTGCACTTAAACAGCTGCAAAGGAGACAATGCTGGGGGCTGTCCAGGAGGGGCAGCATCACCTTGTAAATGTGACACTCTGCCCTTGAGCTGGCGTATCTGGCTTCGGAACCCCTTAATGAGCCACCAGCGCAACATGTCCAGGCCTGCACGACAGCAGACATGTACCTGTCTGGTCACACTCCCAGGGGGGACATGCTCCATCCTCAGTGGTGCTACCACCAGAAGGTGGTGCAGAGCCATCAGAGGTTGATGTCTAAGGCTGGGCCCCAGATGTGCTAGTGCCCGGTGCCATGGCCAGCTGAAGTGAAACAGGAGGTTCTGCCAGGACCTCCCAACCCATTCAGCCTATGGTGTTGCAGTTTAAACCCACATATGGCTTAGTGATAGACAACAGCATACAGGATTACCTAGGGCAGTATGCATAGATAACACCATCAACCCAACACAACAGCATACAAGATTACCTACAACAGTATGCATAGATATCACCATCAACCCAACACAACAGATGGTATACATTTACAGAGAGAGCACAACACATGCATATATACTGCATGCCATCTGTACAATGTGTAGTAGACGTGTGACCACAGCTATGAACAGTTGCCCATTATTGGCTTGTCACTGGGAATCCCAGACAGTGTCTGTCATACCACTGTCTCATGTGATACATGTCCAGTCAGGGATGCGATGGCAGTAACACATCCCTATCATCATGTACTGTCTGCAATCCTCACACCATGCTTCTGCTGTGCACATATGTATGTTCAGTGTGTAACACAGGAAACAAATGGTTGCATACACTGACCAGTTCACAGATGACCCTACAGATGGGGGTCCCTCATGAACAGAGTACTGTTATGTCTGTATTATAACATGTAGAATAGCTATTACCACACACATGTTAAACAGGCAGTAGTCTCAATACAGCATAGCTACACTTACATGCTGTAGTCATGTGTGGCACATCATCCTCCTGTTTTTAGGCAATTTCCCACTGTGGAAAATGATTGAGGTACATCCAGATATCACCTGTGATGCCATGTCAGAACACCACATCCCGGTACCACTCACAGCGACTGTCATGGCCAAATAACAACATGTTGTCCCTAGATAGTGTACTCTGTTGATCATGTGGATGGCTATGAGAACACCATCACAGCTGTTCCACATGCAATCAGCTAGAGGAGGACTGCAATAGGTGCAGAGGTCATCACCTGACCATGTCCATCACTTCCAATACACATGCTGCTGCTGTGCAGGTGTACTCCTTCACATCCACCAGAGAGTGTGTGGGTGGGACAGGCAAAGTACACCAGGGAAGGACTTGGAGACTTAACCCTAAGCATCGTCTGCCAGATGCCGAACAGTACAGGGGTCAAACCCCTGAATGACTACTCATTACTATTACATGTGCATGACGTTACTACATGTGCCACAAAGGCAACATGTTGCTGTGCTGTAAGAACATATATGTATGTAGGTGAGTGACATCTGCAACAGAGATATAGTAGATATATGTTAGGTGTGGCACACATGGCTGTCCATGTGAACGGATGCCATTGTCACCACAACCACACTCTCTAATTGACACGCATTGACACTCTTTTCCAGGGCCACAAATACACAACCAAACTACTTAGTTTGCCACACTGCAGTAATGTACAGGACTACATGCACCACAGGGGATATCTGGAGGTTCTATGGGTGAAAATGCTTGACATCTGTTGGTATGCCAATGAGGGTTATACTGGGAGTGACTGTGGTTGGGAGCATCACAACCCACACTCAGACACAAGGTGCCAGTACTGGCATGCAGGTATGCATTGCTTCATGGGTGTGTAGTGGTTGGCTATGCAAGATGGCTTTACAAAGCTGGGTGAGGGGTAATCCTTGGCATCACATCATCTGACAATGATGTGCAGTGCAGGGGTGTAGTGTCTGCAGTGTCCCACACAGATGGGTACTCTATTATCTGGCCTGACATCCTGGTTACCAGTGTGTATAGCCATAGCTGTGCAATGCATGCCATGTCTGTGTTTAATAGTCCTTCACATGAACATTGCCTTGGATGTGCATGTCCCACAATACTGAACAGTGACATGTACAGGTACACCTGGTTTGGCAGGCACATGTTGTGTACACAGCCTGTTATCTCCCGATATGCCAATACTGGCCTGGTGTGGCGAAACCTGCTTATAGTGAGCAGGTAAACCCTGCACCTGCATTGATAGTATGATACAGGTATTCCGTGGTGTCAGTAGCATGGATCCATACAGGGGACATGTGTACAGCATTGTCTGACCTCTGTGGATCACATTTAATGGCACCGCATATGTTGCAGGCATTCAGTGTGGAACATAGTGAAGGCACAATGCCCGCATATATGTGTCTATTGTACCATTGTACAGGGTGCCATGTCCTCTGCAGGCCACTGCATTCACACCATGCCTATTATCTGTCATCAATGTGCATGGTGCTAGCAACAAAGTGGGATATCCTAGGCAAGTTTGTTTGTGCATGGCACATGGGTGTGGGACATATACCGGGTACTAGTAGGGCTGCATACTTTGTTCACCAGGCCTTTTGCCAGATGTATGGGTTTGGCTTGCCAACACAGTCCGATGGCTGACTGACAGCTGTACTCCTCGTGAGGTGGCCAATGTGTCATAAGACGAACACCATATAGGAAAACTACAAAATCCACTCCCAAACATGTCCAATGGTAAGACAATCATGGCCACCTCTACACAGGCTCTGACAGACAAACACACACTTGCCATGTCCTGTATACAAACCCCTACCTACCGTATCACATTGCAGCAATACACTTTTAGGGCACGCGCTACGGTGAATACTGGGTTGTGGCAAGCCTACAGATGTATACCTAGGTGGGTGAAAACAGCAGGAATGACAAAGGTGGTCATGCAATTTGTACAGAGAGTGCATACTCTACAAAGCACTGTACTTGTCTCATGCAAGCAGACACACACACACACACACACACACACACACACACACACACACACACACACACACACACACACACTTGGCATGTCTAGTATTAGAACACTGACCTAACTACTTTATTACACTACAGCATTATGCAGTTACAGAACGCGCTACCGAGACTACTGGGACACAGCACTCCCAGAGGTGTATTTGTAGATGGGTGACATCATCAGCCTTGCCAAAGGTGGGTATAAGAAATGTATAGAGTATGAGCAGTCTAAAATCATTACTCCATCCTCAGGCAGATAGGGACAAACACACACAGACACACACGCCAGTGGTGGAAACAGAAAACCTGCCTATTTACGGATCACTATTACAATACTACATAGTTACGAGTCGCGCCACAAAGACTACACATTTCAAGGCTGTCATTATGACCTTCTAGGAATGCGGACATCAACAGGGATGCTGGCAGTTAAGATGTACATACCTGTGAACCTGTGTGTTTAAAGTAGGAATCCATCCTGACCTGGAGTATGTCCATCTGTGGAATGGATGACTACTATCACTATACAGGGTTACAATGGCCATGCCCATACACAGAGGCACATAACCAACACAAGGTGTCACCGGGCATGCTCACACACTTAGTATCCGAGGGCTGTTCAGAATGCACTATGTGTCCATCTATACAAGGTTATACTGGACATGCTCATACACTTAGTAGCACAGAGCTGTCTGGGATGCACTCTGATTCTAAACATGGAGGGCCACAATGGCCATGCTATTACAGGTAGACGTAAAGAACACATTGTAATGGGCTCTGGTGTCAGTAGTTGTCATTGTTAGCAGGAACACTGCTCTACAAATATCTGACACTGGTCTTTTACAAAACATCTGCTGCTGTCCATCACCTTAGATGTACCATCCTATACCAAGCACAATATCACCACTCGCAGTGATGTCTTGCTAGGAGTGGAAACTGCTTGACCAACACAATGAGCCTTGCTAGAGGTGGCAACTGCTTGAACAACACAATGAGCTAATGTCCTGCTCTAAGTAAGAGGTTGTCTAGTGTTTGTCATTCTGGGATGACATGACTGACAGTAGACAGGCCTTTGACACATATCACATGCATCCATGATTCAAGGGAGTGGGGATAATACCCAAGTTGCATCCGCCCATACAGTGCCATTCCAAGGCAAATGTCCTAAACACAGGATAACACCCTGACACCTACAGGACAACTGCATTGTATGCTTATGCTAACCAGTGCTAGATGTGTAGCATCCATAATCACAGCTGCTCACTGTAGATCCAACAATGGGGAGTGCTGACATCTGTGCAGTGAGGAACACCTGGCTGATGGCTCTGTAGTGCACAATAGCACTACCACCATATGGTGTCCCCACATACATAGAGGCCACTCACATGTACTGATCGGTACCCCCACGAAAGTCATCCCAGATGAGTCATGTGCAGGACACAGTGTCATATGCTGCATTCTAGGATGTAAACCTCAGACAACACCATGCCCTCAGACCACCAACACCATCCATACATGTTGTAGGACATATAAGAGTGCACCACCATGTGACCCTTGACCAGTGGACTGTATCAAACTCTACATCATCTGTAGGGAGTACCCATGTACTGACACAGTTGCATCATGTGTTATGCAGTACAATGATACCACTGTCTGTAACCAGGTCAGCTGTACACATACCAGGGTCTTTAAGGTATTTACAGCATTAGCAGGTGACTGTTGCTGTACACCAGTACACACCCTCATGTTTGGATATGACATACATGTACTTGCCCTGGGTATGTACATGACACACACACACACACACACACACACACACACACACACACAAAACATACATGTACATAGCATAGCTGTTGTTGTCCTTTGTGCAAACAGGTGGCTACAGCCATTACACACATACACATGGAATGTAGGTCCATGGCTGCTGAATGCTAATAGTACATAAGGTGTGATATCAATGTTGACAGAGGTAACATTCCCTCTGTGCCGGTCACCCATTCCACCTATCATATTATACAACAGTCCATGTGTCATGTATATTATTACACATGTCCACCAATTGCAATACCTACAAACATGCCCAAATGACAGGATTGTAGGACCTACACACATGTACATGTAGTGCTGTGCATTCAGATAAGATGCGTGTGCAGTTGCTGATGTATGTAGGTGATGTGTATCCTAGTACATCATGCTGTTGCAATGCAGCCTCAACATTGCCAATTGTATATGGTGATATGCTGAATGTATGGAAAGATGTACCTCAGGTATGGACAGATGTGTGGAAATAACTAAGTGGTGGGACATCTTTGCAGATGGATGTTTGCTGAGGACAGCTCACAGGTGTGGCACAAGCAGTCCTACAATAACCTGTGTAACCGGTAAGCAATGGTTTTGTTAATTAAAGGACATAACACACAACTTAGACAGTGGTCAAGGTGACACTGAAGGTAAATCACTTGACACCTGTTAACAGTTAAGACATCCCATGTGCACATATCAGCACTGTTGCCAAAGGAAGTGTCAGTACACTTTGTAACACGTGCAATACTGCTGTAAGTCTGTCATACATATCATGAGCTATTCAGGTCTTTGATTCACAGTACTGGCATGTGTGGCTGCATGTGTGTCCATATATGTCACGTATGGTGGGGAATACATCTCAGTTGTTACTCACTCTCCTGTACACTAGTGTACACATCTGTACAGACTGTAATGTAGAAAGCAGGACATAGGCAGGAGCATGTATTTCACACGTGAGGTATATGTATGTGTGTGACATAGTTGTATTCAATACTGAATGCCACAGTGTGAGTGTGTGTGTGTGTGTGTGTGTGTGTGTGTGTGTGTGTGTGTGTGTGTGTGTGTGTGTGTGTGTGTGTGTGTATGTATGGCTGTCTGGTCCCTGGAGTGAGGATGTATGTTACCATACTGAACTGATAGGACCCCCTCCCCCCATCAAGGTGATGCAATCTACTATCCATGTTGATGTCCCTGATCTTAGGCCATACTGTCTACCTGTACATGTGTATTCTCTGTGGCGTGTCATGTAGGTGCACAGTACTGTAATGATGATTTGCACATAGGCAGGGGTCCTCACCTCAACAGTAGCAACTGTGTGTGAGTGTGTGTTACTGCGTCAGTGAATCCGTGAGTGTGTGGGTGTGTTACTGTGTCACTGAATATGTGTGTTAATACCTGAGTGTGTGGGTGCAGTTGTGTGTTGGCATCCTGTCATGGGAACGTGTATTACTGCTTCCCAATGAGGTATCACACTTCCCACTGGCATCTACCCTTGTAATCTATTAGACCGCTCTCTTACCTCACCACTCCATGTAACTGTACCTGTGATGTCACCCAGTATGGATGTCACGTCTGTAGCCACAGTAGCTTAATACACAGCTATCATACTCTTGGATCAGTAGACATGTTTGGAATGTGGGACATTCTCACTATTATTTGGCAGCTACATGGTGCATGCTGGTATATTCATACATACCTGTGAGTATTCCACATTGACATATGGGACACTAACTGCAAACACTGACATCCACCGGCACATGCAGTTAGACCTGAAGGAGGACAGCAGAGCATCATGACCAACATGCAGTTACTGTTGTTACACAAGACACATACTGTTAACAGTACGAAATGTATTGTACACCTGTAGTACATGGTATGTCTGCTGCCTGTCATCAGTACTCAACAATTGTAAACTACACTTATCTTCCTAGTCTGTTCACCCTGTGCATCAGACCATATGAGCATGTCCCTGCACTGATGGTGTGGTTGTCAGGGATGCGGCACAGGCATCATCATATGCACAGGGTGATAATGTTTGCCAGAGGCCTAGGCTGCACCATTGGATGGCATCATGTCTGTGGGTGAGGGCCTTTGATCTAATTGGGAGTGTGTGGATGTTATGTATGTGTGTGTTGCCGTGCCCTACATATGTTTCCAGTGTGTGCGTGTATGTATACACACAGTTCTGGCATGTGTCTGGCCTACACAGGGGTATTATTGACAGCTGCAGACTGTACAGGCCAGGTTTTACAGTTCACGGTGTCTGGACATGGACATGTGACCTGTGCCTGCCAGGGGTTGCACGGGCACTACCAGGCAGAGGTGCAGATAGGGTACTGTCTGATGTCACTTGTCCACTGGAACCATGTCCCTGTTGGGACCATCCTAGGCCATGTGCATGTGGCCTGCTGTGTTGTGGTGTGGACAGCACAGCACCAGATGCACTGCTGCTGCTACTGCCACTATGGGAGCGAACATGTGAGGTAGCTCATACACATAGACCTGAAACAGGTGATGTAGCAGGCCTACGTCCACATGCCCACGCCTCACTCCTACCAGATGTTCCAACACAGACAGCTCACGCTCACAGATTGTCAAGCCATGGTCAAGGACTCCAACCATGTCACTCAACCATCTATCCAAAGCTTCAGCAATCTGCTGTTGAGCATTTACCATTGCCTGGATGTTGTTGTTTAAAGAATGGACAGCAGCCCTCTGAAGCCTCTGATCTTCTCTGTTGTGCTGTTCAGCATGTGCCTGTGCCTCCATTACAGCCTGAAACATGTGTCTGGTGGCACCAGCTGCTGTGCTCTGTCTTGCAGGAGCATGTTGGCCAGAGGTCCTCCTATGAGCAGCACTGGCCACGTGCCTGTGTGGGACACCACCAGACAGTTTGCAGACACCATGGTGTGCAGGCACACCTTCCATAGCCCCCACACTTTCCTGTTCCAAGCTACCACACGCCAACTGTCTTTCTTCTATGGCCACGGTGATGGGGTATGTGCAGGCATGGGATCTGTGTGCGGGGATGAGGGGGGTATAGCTGGAATTGCAGCCAATGGCACAGTTTCAGCCCCTGACAACCCTGCCTCTGCCTCAATCATACGTTTATCATCACTGCTAGAGTCTGTGGGGACACTAACATCAGAGGGGCTGCAGGAGGGCAACGCATCTACATCACCTGTGATGGCAAACAAGAACTGTACATTACAATCTATACAATAGACACACACACACACAGACACACACACACAGACACACACACACACACACACACACACACACACACACACACACACACATGCATGTGATATGACAGAAGGCATGCAACATGCAAGTGATATGGCAGATGGCATGCAGCGCAGACAATAATAGTGGTAGTTATACATCCCTAGGTTGCAAACAACAGCATGCATGTGTCATAGCAGATGGCATGCAAATTACACAATCATAGTAGTAGGTAGCATACATCCCTGTGTTACACCATGTAGACCAGCACAGGTTAACAGTACACCTGCTTGATGTGTGGCATATGACCTTGATAGTCACATGTAGTATGACATGTGATCTGCTGATGTGTGCAATGACATACATACGTGTTTAACACAATGGTGTCCTGTCAAATATACAGTGGGGTAATGGTGTCCCAATGCAGTGTTGTCTGTCCGCCCTACAGATATACTGCACATTTAGCTGATGTGCATGGCCATTGCAGGGAATCATGAGGCATCTCTATTGCTATACAGTGTGAGTTACAGAAACAGTTCATAGCCATGACTGTGTTCAGATACAATACAAATATACTGTGGAATGTGACCCACATCACTGAGGGGTATACACACTAAACCATGATGTGGAATGTGTGACACAGGTCACTGAAGGGTATATGGATGACAGCCCTGCACATCTGCAACCATATTGCTGCTGCCTGGCAACTATGGCCAGACATGGCAAACATGTTGGTACACCATGTCCCACATGACATCTGTGTACTACACACACACACACACGAGGAGCAAGTATGACACTGATGTTCAACACCAGCAAGGGGAATGTACTGTATCTGTGGGCTGATGTGGATGCTATACAGGTGACTACTGCTATGTTGTGACACCCTCAAGATGTTCAACATACCTTATGTGGTGGATTGATGTCATGCCTACACAAGATGTGCACAGGCCTGTAGGATGTCTAGTGTTCCACATCTACAATATAACCATTATGCAAAGGCCATAGTTGGACCATGTGTAGCCATTATATGACAGGGTGTACACACAAGCACATCATGTCTACTGTGTGTGTTGCTTCATGTCTCTGGCCATCCTCCATGGCCATGATTGTACATGTGTTGGCCAAATTATTGTGATGGGCATCTATTTCACATGTCTGTGTTGTTGACAGGGTAATGCAGACAAAGGGTGGTATGTGGGATATGTTTTCAGGTTAGTTATGCAGCGTTTCAGCCAGGCCACTAGATGTCATGGACATGTCAAGATAGCACATCACATTGTGTGACATTCATAGCAGGGCTATGATCCACACTACTGAATCCTATGGGCTGGCCATACTCCAGCCCACTGTGTAGTACTGTTTGTATTCCCCACATGTGTAGTTCTGATCTGTAGTACATGTCCCTACAGTGAACAGCACCTCCACCATTGTATGTACAGTTGTCCACACATCTGGCAATGAAAGTTTGTGAGGATTCATGTCGGTGAGGTGATTCACATAGTCTGCAAGTGTTGCACATGGGTAGGCATTGTGATGTATTGTAGGTCCGACCTGTATATTGTGACAGGACCATACATTATGTGTACATGTGGTAAATGGCCACATGGCAGATAGATCTGTGCATTACGATGCCTGATAAATAATAACAGTCTCACCTGCAACAGGCTGCTGTCTCAGTGGAATGCCAGAGGTACCTAAATAGGAGTAACACAGCAGTATGAGAATTATCTACGCCTGTATGATGGCTACAGGGTGCAATGTGCATGTTAACACATACACCAGTACATTAGATTATACTATGGTGTATGCACATGCATACATACACAGAGTAGCATACTATAGTATGTGGCATGTGTGTATACATGCCTTGCATATGATGTTACATTACATATTGTACAGTGACATATGCAACTATATGGACTATAGTTATTATAGATGCAATACTGACTTATCAGGCAACTCCAGGCTCAGTGGTTGAGAGACACCCACCTCCACAATATCGGCTAAGGCTTGTGGATGTTGTTCTGCAGGTGTCCCCAGGTTGGCCAGTAGCTCCTCGGTACGTGTGAGTGGGGGCTGGGTTGGTGGTCCACCACCTGTTGCACCTTGTTCCCTGGCGATTGCATTCACACGCTGTTTTGCCCATCTAATGAGGTCTGTACAGTGTCTGCGCACCTGCTGGTATGTGCAGTTGTGGCCACCCACATCATTAACCCTCTTGCAAAGTTCCATCCACAGGGCATCCCACTGCTGTGCATCCTGTGGCACATGGCTGAACAGAATATCATGATTGTCACGTAGGTATAAGATGACAGCCTCATCCTCCAAGTGGGTATAAGGGGGGTAGCCTTGCACGCAGCATACCTGGAAGACATAATGATGGAGACAGGTCACAGTAACTCACAGAAACATACAGAGCTACAGCTGAACATACATGCGTATCACATTTATTATGATTAAATAGTTGTATTTGCAAATCTATATGACACTGACACCACTGACATGTTTGTGTCACACACATGTGACACTCAATAATGAGTGGATATTATCACCATATATGTGTGTGTGTCACCTGATTACATTGCTCATACTCCATGTGGATGCTGTCTTGATGTGGGCATGTCTGTTTGCCTGTACTGGTGTTCCTACCTATCAGCACATGACTGGATGTGTCCACATTAATGCAGTCGACCTTGATGCTGTGTATATGTCACATATAAAGACTTACACTGCCTTAACAAACATGACCTGTGACCCTGCAGACTTGCTCACATAAGGTTTTACATGTATGTGTTCTGCCATATACATCTACACGGCACTGTATAGCAATTCAACATCCTGCCATGTATCACCTGTGTTGCACATGTGATACACATGGGGCACTGGCTAGTCAGATGGTATTTGTAGGGATGGATATCAACTACAGCATGTACAGTCAAAGTCAACTAGTAGGCTATATGCCATGGGCCATGTATGAATCTAGAATGAAAGGTTACCTGGCTGTAGCCAACAGGCAGGTCTCTGGGGCCAAGTGGAGCAGTGCCACATTACTGATCCACAGGGTTAATTATACATTTACCATGCAGTCATCACACCATGTCTGAGAGGGGAGCGATGTGCAGCTTTAACGGACAGGAATGCCTAGTATGGCAGGGCTATGTAAAGTGTATGGGACAAGGATCTGTCCAGCATGTGGTGATCATAGTACTAGTAAGGTGGATGTCCATGAAGTATGTGTTTGAGATCAGGATGTGTACGTGTAGCATGTCCAACATCACTGGGTTGGACATGGATTTATTCAGGGTATGCATCATGCTACATAGTGGAGATGTGGAATGGGAAGGCTGGTGTAGGCCATCTGCACATGGCCAATACCCCTTAAAGGAAATATGTGATCTGATATGGGTCACTTGAGTGTTGTGTATGGCTGGACAATTATCTCTATATTCATAGATGGCAGCCTGTCATGATTAGGGTTGCCACATATGACTACCTGACAGATGTGGTGATGTAGCTATCACAGGAAAGACAACTGCCCAGCTGCATCCCTTACACACAGTGTCCATTATGTTGACCGCTGCCTAGGTGGTAGTTCATGGGTACAGGGTTATTAACATAGGGGTGACAATGCAATATGTAGCTGTCAGATTGTGGCCATATGTCACACACACTTCACCCACAAAGCCCCTTCTGTATGTTGTCCACAACACTCTTGAGTTGGCTATTGCTCCTAGGTCATAGTCATTCGCATACTTCAATAGGCAGATGCCTTCTGTTTGTCTGTGTGGTATGGACTACAATGAGGGGGAATACAATTAATTAATCCTGTCTTACTGTAGCTGGCACTGGTGTGATGAGCATGTATTATTCAGACACTTTCTGTAGTGTTGGTTCTGCCAGCAGTCCTGTTGCAAAACACTCCTGTGACATAGGAATGTACATCTAGTATATCGAGTGCAGGTGGAACACAGTATGGGTGATGATGTCCTATGACCTGGCACGGTTATGATATGCAGTGTGAAATCAACCTTACTGTCATCTACATCTGTACTGCTGACATCAAATAATGTGATCAAGGTTCATGGCCTTTCAGACCAGACTCAGCATGGTAGTAGTGGTAGTAGTGCAGTACTTCCCATTATCAGTGGTGTCTCCCTCTTTGCGGGTTGTGATACCTCTTGGTGTGCACCATTTAGTGTGTACACAGCCTGACATGGAGCTATATTTTACATGACGTGTGCGTGGACAGCATCTTGTTTTGCCATATGTGTATGATATAACCTGTGATAAGGACAGGTCCCATGCAGCCTGAGTGCAGCTTGTACCTGCATAGTTGTAGGTACAGGGGCTCTGTGGTGTACATGGATATATGATTGTGTACCTGTAGGGGGGGGACAGTGTGTTTATGTTATCCAAGACCCTATTTGGATTGCTTATAAATGCTCACGACTTGTTCAGAACTTGTAAGCACTACGTATGCTACTAATTACTATAGCATTCAATCTTCCTCATTACCTAGAGGTAAACAGGTTTTGTACATACTTTTCTCACTTTCTTAGAGTAAAATAGCTCTTGTACTCACTTTCCTCACAGAGACATTGGGTACCTCCAAACCTTTGACCCCTCCCAGTTTGGTTTTGTTAAGGGCAGACCATGCCTCTTAAACCTGGTAGACTTCTTACAGACAGTTACCTAGGCATTAGATGAGGGTAAGGAGGTCCACACTGCATACCTAGATCTCTCAAAGGCTTTCAACACCATTCCTCATTCTGGTATTATCAACATACCCATCCAACTGAACATTAACCCCTACATCATGTGATGGTTTGCAAAGTGGCTCAAGGACAGAACCCACACAATGGGAGTTGCATTCCCTAGGTCCGACTGTATACCAGTTACAAGTGGTGTCCCCCAGGGCTCAGTCCTAGGACTCCTCATGTTCGGTATAAAATTCTCTGACATACAGGCAAGCACCGAAAGGCTTTGGCTAAAAAGGTTTGCAAACAACTGCAAACTAGGGGACATAATTGTTTCCCCAGCTGTTACAGACACCCTCTGGAAAGGTCGCACTGAGACGGATACCTGGTGTCAATATCATGGCCTCAAGCTGATGCCAAAAAGTGCATAGTCATCCCCTTTGGATATAACTAATTACCCATGGACTACCACATAGGTGCTAGTCCCCTACATACAGAAAAGGTAATAAGGGATCTGGGAACCCCAGTAGATAGCAATCTCTCCTTCAATACCCATAATGACATGGTGGTTAGAATATCCTTCTACGTGGCCCCCCCTAATCTCTAATGGGTTCACATCCAGAACAAAGGAGGCCATTGTTCCTCTCTACTCATGACTTATTAGACCCATTAAAGGATACAACACCCCATTTGGGATATACCTTACAAGACAACTGCAACAGCTTGGAAGACCACAACAGTACCACGCCAAGAGGATTACTGACCTCAAACAGATAACCTATGCAGCCCAACCTAAGAAACTCCAGCTGTACTCAGTTGTATACCGCATATTCACAGGTGATCTCTGCTTGACATACAAGGCCCATGTCCAACCCAGTATTGCTGGATATGCTCCACCTAAACAGAGGCTCCTGAGAGCCACATGCTGTAGGGATATACACCTAACCATAACAATGACTAGGACATGCTGGACAGATAGAGTCCTGACACGGAGACTCCTCATGCTTTGGAACATGATTCCAATGTACATCAGGCAGGGCCCCTCACTAGCACTCTTCAAGGGAAACCTTGACGTGTGGATGGGAGACAAACATGTACCCCAGGGATTACTTCAGTGGCTGTGCTGGACAGAGTCACAGGGAACTAATGGCTCTGCCATTCAGAGGCACAGGGAACTAACCTATGGGGGTGGCGAAAGCCAACACAGTCTAGCTAGGCTTATAAATACCATTGGTAAGACAGCCTAGTACCTACCTTTGCACTTATTACATGTCTTATGTGCATTGATAGTTAACTAGCTCTTCCATTTTACTTTGCTATCATGCTGATAAACTGTTATTTTGTATTGTAAATGCCAATAGACATAACTAATGTTTGCCTAACATAACAGTAATGCTATGTAACTTGTAATACATATCTGCCTACAATACTGTACATCACACAGTTATTGGCACAATATCCCACAATGCAAATCATAATTGCACAGTGGGCCAGCATTCGACATGTTATTCTCAGTAATACACCCATACTTATGGCTACTGTTATAATATATCAACATATACTATCCCCTGTTATAGCACATACTTGTTGGGCCAGCCCTGCCACTGACAGCGACTGGTGAGGAATATTTGTGTTCAAAGCCCTTATATGGCATCCCTTGTGGTGTATGCGGTGTTTGCCTTGTGACCTAAAGCAGTACACATATAAATACTACAAGCATTACTATGCTCAACAATACATCACTACAAGATAACTGTTTCCACTATATGGATTGTGTGCACTTTTAATATTACAGAACAGGTACTAAATACATAGACATACAAAGTGTTCTACATACCTTATTAGTAACCCGAGGTGTTGTTGACTGTTGATTCAATCCTTTTCAGTTTGTGTTTCAGTCTTCTTTGTAACATTCTGCTGGTATATATGGATGGTTTGAATGTGTGATAAGCCATCCTTTTCTAGTTAAATATCGGTAACATGTGCTATCCTGACCACCAAATCGTGTTCCAAAGTAGTTAATTAGATGCACATCAGCTGTGCAGCTACTTCATTAGCCGATACAATGGCAACAGTGGTGTATAACTGAGTACTCCACTTGGGCATTGTCCGTTTGCCTTACTTTTGAGGAAGGCTGCCTGGATGTGTTGTTTGTGATGTATTTCAACAGCTGCATGGAGACAGACAGAGATATATTAGCTTCATGACTCCCGTGGATTGTGTGTAATGGCTGGATGATGTTGTTTTACATGTCAGTACAGCTGTTATATTTCAGAACCTGATACTTCTGCAGATATTTCAGTCTGGCAAGGATGTTAGGGCAGCTCAAGGCTGTATGGCTATGCATGAACTATGTGGTTTACAGTGTGCTCACCAGACATCCTTGATTTGGTGTACATGTGTATCATACTGTGCTGTTACTCAGTAATTGGTAACACTTCCCGGTGTACACACAACCCTCTGAAATGGGATTAGTGCAAACAATCCCTGTAACATCAGCAGCTGTTCTATTGTATAACAGCAACTATTTCACATAGGGCCATGTTAGTGTGTCTCTGACAAGGTATATTAAGACTTCTGCAGATGTCATACATTGAGTGAATGATTTGTGATGTTATTACAGTTTGTATTGTAATTTGTTTGGATGTGGGGGTGATGTTGGTGGGTGTACATAGCAGATGCAGGTGTGTAGGAACTGCTTTTATACATAATCGATATGTGCGTGAGTGTTCCTTCCCTATTTGAACACCTACCCTTTAGTGGACTAATACTATGGTAATTGCAGGCTGATTCATTAAGGCACTGTTAAGTGGTTCCTGTATAGCATGCAGGTGGTGTTAGTCCTTGAATTCTTTCGGCAATACATCAGAATTAATAAAATGTTGCTACATGAAAGCTGTGTATTTTTGACATAGGTATTTGCAGTCATTGGAGTTGTGTTGGTGACTAACCATCTTTGGCTAGGGTTGCCAGCTTTTCATATGGCCATAGTGGGACATTTTCAGGACACACATCAGATTTTACAGGCCGACACAAACCCATGGTCAGTACAAGGGATAAAACTTTCCTTTCTTCCCTAAATATAAACTTATTCTTGTAGCAGTTTAGTTGCTTATCCTGTTTCTTCTAACATGTAGGTATTTTAGATACAGAAACAACTATTGTATGCAACTATTACATTACATATGGGACATAATTATGTCCTACAATCTCAGGACATTTGCCACGTTTAATATATTTGGTCAGGACACAACTGCCCAAAGAGGGACTGTCACTCACAACGTGGGACAGGTGGTAACCCTATCATTGGCTCATGTCCATAGCACATATTTGTAATAGTGTATAGGCATATACTCTCCATATCCTTTGTTCCTAAAGGTTAGTCGTGGTGGAATGTGTGATTGCTATGGTCCATGTTATACTCATATATGAACACTTCAACCGCTGTATACGGGATACCTATGGAATCCCAAAACCACACAATTCTGACGTCCACAGTACCGGGCCCAGACTTCCATACCCCACATTACTGACAGCGACAGTAACTCGTGAAAGTAACATGAACATGGAACACACACACGCACACACAGACACACTGCTACCCACCACATCCAAACAAACCATCCTACACTATGTATGAGCAGGTGGGCAAGCCCCCCTACACCCCCCCATGTGGGTGTCTGCACCCCCCACACCCCCTCCTTTAATATTCTACCTCCTAGATTGCAGAAACAGACGCACAAAGCTAACCCACACCCACACATTACAGTCCCCCAGGAACACACACCACACTCAGAACACACACTTACACACACTACAGCCCTCAGAAACACACTTACACACAGTAACCTACCTGAACTGCAACACCAGAAGCACTGACTAACTGTCCCTTAACATCGTGATTTTAAACCTCATGCTTCTGGTGTTTTGGTACTGTGTTCTTTTGGACTTTAAGCATTGTGATTACGCATGTTGGTACGTCAAGCAGTCAGTATGTGGTAGGTATCCCATTTATATGTACCTCCATGGTTATGTAGATGTTGTTAATCTATCTATATATCTACATATATATGTATATCCCCATATATCGACTTATATATATATATATAACATGCACCTTTCATTGGGTACATGCCGGTTTGTCCTATTTCCACACATTCCTATCTTTTGTGTTTTATCCTGTCAGTATACACAATTGCCATTGGTAGATCTCAGGTAGCTTAGTGGTATGTTATTGTGAAGATTGTGTACATGTTTGCGTGCTCTAATCCTGGCAGTGGTATTTTACTTCTCAGAGCAGGCACTGGTAGTGCAAGGGTGATTAACGCACATTTCAGTGGTTGTGTGTTCCACATGTTTATTATTCTATGGAATACTACCTATATATGCAAGCTGTGGTTAAGGTATACTATGTAACATGCAAATCATCTGAGAAGATTCCTGTCACGGATACTCCCCATTATTTGGAACTACATCCCTGATTACATTATACAAAACCCCTCACTAATACTCCAGAGAATACTTGCAGAGTGGGTGGGGAACAGTGGATACACCCCAGGGATCCCTCAATTGGCTCTGTTCCACAGAGGGATAGTTAGTTAATCAATGGGGTGGTGACAGCAGACACCTTTTGGCTATGCTTATGAGTTGCCTCTGGCAGTTAGGCATGTACCTACCTATGTATCTATGAAACTATACATACAGTATGGACACATGCTGATAGCTTAATTTACTGTTCAGGTATTGACTTACCTTGTACCAATGGCAGTTGTGTGTACAATAGTTGAGGGCTACCTATGTAGGATGCACACAGTAGACCATCTATACATGACAATTTACATGTGGTCATGTGTATGTGCCATCCATGTTTGCTGTGTGTGCAGGTGGAGAAGGGTGTCAGTCCATAAGTGCCTACACTGTCAGTGTGTGTGCTATACGTTCCCTCTTTGCCAAGGCATGGGCATAATGGGCATGCCTCCATCTGCCTACTGGGGCTGGCACAAGATGTTTGTGGTCTGAGTCCCTCTGTGCCTGTGGGTCCCTTGGCAATGGTGGTGGGCTGTGAGGGCCTTCACCATTCTGCCCTGCTGCAGCTGTTTCTGCAAGATCATATTGTGTAGCATGGCACATACTATGAAGATGTGGGAACATGTGCCTGGAGAGTACTGCAAGGCTCCACCAGATATGTCCAATCAACGGAACCGTGATTTCAGCATCCCAAACACATGCTCTATGATGATTCTGGTTTCTGAGTGTGCCTCATTATGGCATTCTTGCGTGGCTGTGTGTGCATTTCTGATGGGAGTCATCATCCATGGTTCCAGTGCATAGCCAGCATCCCCCACCAGGTGGCCATATGGGATGTCCCCCCTGGCAAATACCTGATACAGCTGTGAGGCATGCCAGATATGGGAGTCGTGATAGCTTCCAGGGCTGCCAGCACACACATCCATGATAATGTCCTGGGCATTGCACACGACCTGGCAGTTGATGGAGGGGTATCCCTTGCGGTTTATGTAGCGCCTACCCTGCTCACCGGGTGGTGACTTGATGTGTATGTGTATGCAGTCTATTGCACCCAGTTCCTCTGGGTAGTCTGCCACACGGTGGAAGAGATGCATATTGCTGGCCAACTCCTCCTGCATTCGGGGGAAGTATATGTGCTCATTGGCATGTGGTAATGTGGCATCCAGGAACTGGTGGAGTACCCTGGATGCTGATGTCTGTGAGATCCCCATGATATCTCTAGTTGGCCTTTGGAAGGTACCTGTGGCTAGTATTCTTAAGCTTACACATTCCTTCATGTCCACTGGGATGGTTCCCCTCTGTTACTTCTGGCTCTGAGGCGCGTGGCCAGTACTGCTCAACAAGTTGCTGTATGGTGTCCCTGTCCAACCTGTAATGCTCTACTATCTCCAGATCAATAGCCCCTGCTAGGTTACCCTGGGTCTGAACACTCTTCTCCTCTTCCAGTGCCTGAGATGGTTGTCAGCATCATACTCCACACCACCTTCAGTCTCCAACAAATGCTGGTGAATCAAAGCTATGGCAGCCCCTAACATGTACATATTAAAAGTTCCCCATCTGTGTACACCAATGGTGCAGAGTGTCTGGGAATACACAAGTGTGTGTGTGGGGGGCTTTCACACCTTATACTATTGTGCAATGGATGATGCTGGTGTAATTGGGTTTGTATGTGCAATTCTAGCTGTGGGGGATCTTTCTTGGTTTTACAGCAGGTACTACTATTGTGGGGCCTTTGGTGTTGACTTACACTTGGCTGCCATGATTCATCTATTGCCCTTTACTTCACTTTTCAACCCGATCCCCCTCCCATTGTCAGGCATGCATCCAGTTGCCGGCTTTCTTGTTTTGTACTTTCACAACCCAGGTTTGTGTTGGGAAATGTGTTATGTAGCTGATCTACTGGAAGTTTGCTTTGTTCTGTTGTGACGGTTCTCTTTTCTTTGCTGTACAGCACCTCCCCTTTCCTGTTCTGCAGGTAGCTGCTAGCAGCCTTGTTAGCTGTTGTCAATGGCCCACTGTGAGTTCCTAGGTGTTAATTACTCATTTGTACTCCATTTATCATGCTGCAGCATTTCCTTATTGTCTTCCCGTATCCTTCCTGTTTCAGCTGTAGTGCACACTGCGCACAGCTGTTTACCGGGTTTCGAGCGCATTTTCATCCACGTTCACATGCACTTTCAGTTACCTTGTCTGCTCTCAGCTAAGCAAAGCTATGGCTACTTTTAAACCCCTATCCTGTGGCTTTGCTTAGCAACAGGCTACCCAGATTAGCAATGCTCCAATGTGTTTACAGCTATGGTGGCGTACCCCTCTCTTGATGTCATGTTTACCTCCAGGCCACTCCTCGGTGTTGTACCACTATGCCGTGTGGTACATCCTTATGCCGGCGAGGCATCTGCGATTCAGTATTACTCGACTCATTTGCATGGCATTGACTACTAATTCCTAGTTACTGTGCAGAACACTGTCACAGACCCTTAGCAACTCTTGCGCCATGGTTGTGGTGTAGCATGCATGCCATTGACTATTATGGAGAATTCATAAATTGTGTTACATTGCAGTTTTATGACATCTAAATATATTTTCCTTGTGATCCCATTTACGCACCGATGCACTGCAGTTTTACTTTGCGTTAGTGTGGCCATGACATTAAATGTTGTTTTTTATGTGTTGTGCATGTTTTTTTATGCCATTGGCTATATATTTAGCCACTGGCATATATTAACATTATAATACGTAAGTTTGGTCCGCTGTCATGGCTCCGATTTTATGTTTGAAAAAATGTAAACCGTTTTTTGGGTTTACATTTCTTCATGCTTACACTATGCCTGCACCACTTCATGAATCGCTATATACCTTCATTTGCATGCTACACTGCTGCGCATGGGGTAATTAGCATACATGCGCTGAGAGCTGCGCAGCTCTGGTGTACGCTGGTAGTGCATGTGGAAACAGCTCATACCTGACTCGCTTGGTGGCCATATTTGGCACTAGATCACCAACGCTACTCCGGCACTTGGCGCAAGCTTCATGAATCCTGCGGTGTATGTTTTTGTGACAGTGAATGGATGGATAAGGGGAAAATAAAACAAAAAAAGAGAGTAAAACATGGCTGTCCATGTAGTATGTGGCTGTTTGTGATGGTAATTAATGCAGTTATACAGACATGTTGATCACAATTAGACGAAGCTAGATAGTAGGTAAAAGAAGGGATAAAAGTTTCATTAATGTTAGCATATGTAGATGGCATTGTTAAGAGCTAAGAACAGATGTTGGATGAGGGAAGTGATTATTAAAAAAGAAGTAATATTGGGTGAAATTGGACTAGAGCTGAATAAATAAAATAGCAAGGGTTTGGGAAAGTGGTGAAGATTGCTGGAATGTACTTCACAGAATGAAATTAGCATCTTAGAGGTATGATTAGGCAAGTATCACACTGTAGTGGGGCAATGAAGGGAACATTAAAAATATGCAATTTATATGAATGGTCGAACGAGTTTCAATTATCAATAAGAAAGAATGAATATGTTATAATATATATGCTTTAGGGAACTACTGTATTTAGGGAATATTTATATGTTCCTGAGACGTATGGAAAGTGAATTGTTAGGATTTTTTTCTGTTTCTTGTGGGGATCAAATGCTAAATCCAGTGAAGAAACAGACTGTGTATAATGCTAAAGTAAAAAAGGAGGTTGACTGTACTGATGGTATTTTTAGCTGCAATACATTTCTATTGGGCTTAAAAAAAGTATGAAAGAATATCTATATTAGGAATATTGATATTTGAAACATATAAACGTGTGGACAGGTGGGATGAAAAGAGGAAAAAGGTCATTGAAAATCTGTAAGGAAAAGAATATGACCAAAGATAAAGATATGGAAGATTGATGTGAATGAGATGGGGCAAGAAAGGAAAAGTTAGTACAAAAAATAATGGAAGTGAATTATAATGTTGAATTATAATGTTTCATACAGACTCCTCAGAGGTGACCTCTGTCTGGCATACAAAGCAATCTCAGACCCTGCCCTGATAGAACTGCTGCATATCCGCAAGTCAAGCTCCACTCGAGTAGCCTGCATATGCAATCTCAACCTGGTCTGTGATGTCAACAGAACTTGTTAGAGGGACAGATTTGTGTCACAGAGACTGCCCCACCTGTGGAATAGACTCCCTCTCCACATCAAGCAGAGTGCCTCATTGTCCCTTTTTAACCTCAACCTGGATAACTGGATGAGAACAGAAAATACACCCCTGGGATTCCACATGTGTCTTTGCTGGATTGGGGCATTGGGTGCTGACTTGGCTTAATATGGGCTAAACTCTTGGATATGCTTATAAGGGCTTCAGGGCCAATAGCCTAGTAACTTTCTGAGATACTATGATCCCTGTCAAAAAATGGGAGAAGAATTTATAGAAACAAAATGAGAACGATAAGAAAGCTTTGAGCCTTTTTTTGAAGAAGGGATTTTTTAGGGGGGTGAATACTGTTGGATAAATTTTTTGTGAAAAGTATTTATTTATTTATTTGCAGTTTGTTAACCGGAAAGGTCCACTGGACCATACAGAGCAGGCCTTGGAAGAAAAGCTCCTCAGTACAAGAAAAAAGCAAAAATTATATACATTGGTAATATACAATTATCAAACAAACAAACTGGCTTACGAAGTTGTAAACACAGTTAGCAATTTAGTGGCCCGACAAATAACATTGACAGGTTTGTTAAAGATAGCATAGGAAATTTTTGATAAAATTATATATATATATATATATATATATATATATATTGGTAACATGCAGTTATCAAAAAAAATTATTTACCAAGCTATAAACTTAGAAAGTAGGGAAAGATATATCTTTAAAACTAAGAATTCAAGGAGGCTGAGTGTAAGTACAGTTCCAGATGGAAGACAAGTATGTGTGCAGAGAAATTTTGAAGTGGGCTGGATTTTGTGTTGTTTTAATAGCTAATGGTAGGGCATTCCAATATTTGGCTAAAGAATAGGAAAAGAGAAGCTGGCCAGGAGGCAGGTTTGGCTTGTTTACTCAAAGAAGTATCTGATTCTCTGATCTAAGGGGTATATATGGGAGGTAGCAGGTGAAAACAGAACTAAGGGTGGGGCAATCAGAAGGTTTAAAGATAAGTTTTTGAGCAGTGGTAATTTGCAGGTAGTTGAGGTAGTTTGATAGTTCTGGCCATTTTAGGGTGGGAAGAGCAGTACAGTGATGGGAGGAGTTTTTGGAATTTGTAGTGAATTCTGCAATTTTATTATAACATGTCTTGAGCTTGGCTTTCAGAGTTGTCTGATGGTTGGTAAGTACAGGGGCACCATACATTAAAAAAGGTAGTAGTAAGAGGAGGCAAGGATTTGTTTGGTGCATGGGCTAAGGAACTGTTTGTGCCTATAGAGCATTCCAAGTTTCTGATGAGTTTTTTGGATGTTTTGTTGCAGGTGAATATCACAATTTAGATGTTCATTGATGGATACTTCTAGAAGTTTTGTGTTATAGACAATTTCTATTTGTGCTTTACTTTGGAAGTAGACACTGAACCTGGCTTTGTCTAACAGGGTTGATATTTAGGATTTATTTGGGTTAAGGGCTAGGTGGTTATTAAACATCCAAGATTCAGTGGAGGAGAAGGATGTTTGAGTTTTGAGTTGTAGTTCAGAAATAGTGTCAGCTGAGCAGACAGCAGTTGAGTCATCTGCATATTGAATAGTGGCTCCATTGGTATGGATGTGTGGAAATTATGGCCTCTTGCCTGTCTGTTATCTTGAGAACCAGTTGAGAGTGGTGGGAGGAAGTCCAAAGTCCAAAGTAACTTGAAATATAAAATGTTCGATTGAAGTATTGAGAAATTAATCCAAGTAGCTAAGAGAAAGGACACCATTCTGGGTATGGGATAGCTATTAAATTTTGAAATTCTATATAGTTTCCTAAAGTAATTACAAAATTGATACTTCTATCGCTTTAGCAACTAGCAATACTGGTCTGCTTCAGTCATTCTGATGTTCCTCAATCACACCAAATTTAAGCATATTTCTAACTTTTTCTTTTACTAATTTTGTTTGGAACCCTGATACTCTATAAGGCCACTTTATTTTACTCTATTTACCATCTCAGTATTATGTTATATCAGATGGGTTCTCCAAGGTTTCTCTGAAAACACTTTCTCTTTTCTCAAATATATCTCTGAAAACACTTCATTCTTTCTAAGAGAAATTGTTTCACTTCCTGTTTCTGTACTTGTGATAAGAATTCTTCAACTTGGATCTTGGGTAGAGAATTCCTTGTCTTATCTATAAACACTTCAGTCTGTAAATTCTTTAGTATTGTCTGCCTTCAGCACATTAATATGGTAAATTTGCTTTATTTTTCAGTACATTAACATGGTAAATTTGTTATACTTTTCACTTTCCTGACTGCCTAGCCTTATGATCTATGGCACTGGTTTTCTCTGTTACCTCAAATGGTCTGTGCTGTCTTGCCAGCAATGTATTTTCTGTACAGGGCACTAATAGTAGCACCTTGTCTCTGGGGTTATGTTCTCTAAGACAGACATCCTTATTATAGACCCATTGTTACATATCCTAGGCTCTATGCATCTGCTATCTCATTATGAGCATTACTAGTTTTAGTCTACTCTGTAATCTAGCACAGTGTTTGACTGCACTTTTGAAGGGTGTATTTTCTTCTTCGCAAGTTTTCTTGGCAATATCAATGATTTCTTTTGGGTATCTACTACACAGAAGTTGAAAGATGATAAAATCCATAGAAGCATGTAGTACCTCACTAGATGCAAAGAGTAACTTAGGCAGTAATTGGTCCCAATGTTTTCATATCTGTATAGACATCTTTCCTTAACATGGATTTCAGTGTTTTATTAAATCATTCTACTAAACCATCAGTCTGTGAGTGGAATACTGATGTCTTCAGCTGTTTAACTTTAAAGCTGTTATATTAATGGTGCAATATTCATGGTATAAACAGAGTACCATAGTCAATTAATATTTCTATAAGAATGCCCACTCTACACTGACTCAGGGAATTTGGTTGCATTATTTGTTATAACTAATATGTATCCATTACCCATTGCTGTATCTTATTGAAGGTCCCACAATATCCATAACAATATGTTCAAATTATACTTCTATAATTGTCATTGGTATTAAGGGACGTTTATATTCAGAATAGGCTGCAGTTTTTGAATGGTACTTCTATGACCGCCACTGGTATCAAGATACGTTTATATCCAGGGGAGTGTGCAAATGGTTAAAAAGCACAGACGTTTTAGGAACCTAGGAACATAGTGCCAATACTAAGTAAGTGATCATAGGAACCATAACATAGTTAGCCATTTACACATTTAAGTATTTTATTGTTATTTATTTTTATTTTGATAACGTTGGTTCATATTGATCACCAGATGACTACCTGCAGGCTCAGCATGGGATACACATCTAAAGAATATTCCAAATAGAAGCAGAGTATATTCATGGATAAAATAGTATTAGGTAAATGCATCATAATAGAATGTGAAGAAGTGTGTTAGAGTAGAACAAGAGTATAGTTTTGGTAGCTGAGGTCATGAGAGTAAGGGCATCTGTAGTCTGACCTCTAAGGTTGTAGGCTGAACTGAATGCATACATTTTATTGCAAGGGAGAATGTATGCTTCGATGTAGTAGTTTGAAGAGCAAGGAATGTGGAAGGTTATGGCTTCAACTGGAAAGCATTTTGCTTTAGACAGAATGAAGCAGCGGTGTTCATTTGGTGGGGAGTTTCTGATGAATCTGAATATTTTGTTTGAGAGGGTCTGATGTGCTAATGTGTTTTTGTTTGAGGAGGAGGAAAATGCGTTTTACAAACAAGACACCTTTTCCAGTTGCTGCCCTGGTTGTTGTTGAGAGGTATGGAAAAACTTTGTTGTCCCAAAATAGGAAATAGTTAATTTTGGCTCTGAGTTTTTGAATGGGATCTTGGAACTTGAGGGTGTGATCAAGTCATATGCCTAGGTATCTGAAAGACAGGTTGTTTCAGTCAGATTTTTGCCCAGGTCCATAATATTGAACCAGTTAATATACTTTGCGAGCCTTTTCCTGGTCCCAAACAACATATCTTTTTTTAGATTAAGCAGGAGATTATTGGAGTATAGCCACCTGTTTATTTGTAGAAGATCTGTTTGCAGTTGATTTTGAATAATATGATGTTTGGTACTGGATCTATGTGTTACTATATCATAAGCATGTAGGATGAATTATAGTTGTGGTTAGCCAAAGGGTAATATGTTTATAAAAATGGAGAATAGTACAGGGGCAAGTATTGACCCATGGGGCACTCCTGTGTGAGTGAAGGCAGGGTCTGAAATAGATGAGCTGATCTTGACTTTGAAAGATCTACAGTAGACTCTCTCTTATCCGGCCTCTCTTTAGCCAGCCTCCTCTTTAACCGGCCATTAAATTTCTGCAGTAGTCCTAGAAAAAGACAACAGAGAGAATAACACTTCCTCCTCCTCTGGGCTAAATAATGGCAGACCTTTGAGTTTTAGACTTCACATTCATTAGAAAAATGCATAATAACACAAATCCTGTTACTCTAGCTGATTTATAGCCTATAAATATTGTTGCATGCTTTTCTGATTAACCAGCCATTCATTTATCCAGCTTAAGGTTTGGTCCCATCGAGACCTGATAAGAGGGAGTCTACTGTATTGGAAAGAAATCCTTGAATCACTAAGTGGTTTCTGAGCTGATAAGTTCATAGGTTCATAGGTAAGTACTAGGCTATCTGCCCATGGACATTTATAAGCCTAGCCACAGAGTGATGGCTTTCACCTCCCCATTAGATTAGTAACCTGGGCCTCTGCCAACAGGGCTTCTGAAGTGATCCCAGGGTAGAACTTACGATTACCCATCCACTCATCAAGATTTCTCTTGAAGAGGGTCAGAGAGGAGCTCTGTCGAATATGGATTGGGATTCTATTCCAGAGTGAGGGGAGTCGCTGGGACAGGAATCTATCTCTCCAGCATGTCCTGTTTATTGTTGTACATAGGTTCAAGTCGCTAGAACGAGTGGTTCTGAGGGATCTTGTTTTTTTGAGGTGAAGCATGTCCATTAGTTCAGGGTTTGACATGGCCCTATAGATCAGCCATAGGTCACCTCTGAGCAGACGGTAAGCGACTGAGAAGAGCTGGATCTTTTTTAGTCGTGCTTCATAGGGTAATTGTTTAAGGCCTTTAATCCTCTTAGTGAGGTACTTCTGTGGTCTTTCTAGTTGTTGCAGGTGTCTAGTGAGGTACATCCCAAATGGTGGCATTGTACTCTATTATGGGCCTAATGAGTGAGGAGTAAAGGGGCACAATCACCTCCTTGGATCTGGATGAGAAACCCTCTGTGATCAGGTGTGCCACATAGAAGGATTTCCTGACCATTTTGGCTATGTGGTTATCAAAGGAGAGCATGCTATCTACTTGGGTACCCAGGTCCCTAATTACTTCTTCTATACTTAGTGGATTCCCATCTATGTGGTAGTTTGTAGGTACTTTGTTTTTCCCAAATGGGATTACTATGCATTTTTTGGCATTTAGCTTGAGGCCATGACTTTGACACCAGGTGTTTGTCTCTGTGAGACCCTTTTGCAGGATGTCTGTGTCAGCTGGAGAGTCAAGGTGGGTGAGTAATAGCAATGGGTCCACTGTGTCAAAAGTTCAAATTAAATCAATAAAGATGGCAACATTTATGTTTCATTTATTCATGTCAGAACTCATCTGTTAAACTTCAAAGAACAAAGTACTACAGGCTGACCAAAAGGAATGCTGGTTATTTGAAAGTACGTGATGTTTTTCAGGTATGTGGGGCCACCCAGTGGTGCAGCGGTTAGTGTTGTCACCTCAATGCAAGAGGATCTCTGGTTTGATTCTTGGGAGGGGTGCCTTCTATGTGCAGTCTGCATGTCTTCCCTGTATTTGTGTGGGTTTCCTCTGGGTGCTACAGTTTCCTCCCACATTGCAAAGACATGCATCTGGAGCATTTCTCCCCAGGCCTCCACTGAAGATGGGCTCTTTCCCAGTAAAGAAATCTTAAACAAAATAAATGTGGTAAGCTGATTATAATTCATTTTCTCAAGGATCTTCCCTAGTGTATGTTATATGGTAATGGGGTGGAAGTTGCTGGTGAATGTAGGTTTGGGAAGTTTGGGTACTGGTTTGACAAAGGCTAATTTATAGATTGTTGGCTTGGTGTTGTAAGTGCGACACAAATTACAAATACATTTTAATAGATTGACAATGTACTCCTTGCAATGGCAGATAAATCATGGATAGATGTTGTCTGGCCAAAGACAGAGTCTAGGGTATTTGCTTGAACAAAGGTATGATATGTTCAGCTGTGATTACTGAGAAGTAAAAGGGAGTTAGGAATTCTAGGGACTGGAGTTATTGTGGGTTGTAGAGGAGGAGTTGGGATTAATGGTGGAAAGGCTGGAAAATTCAAGTGGAGAGATGTTGCCCCCCCCCCTTTGTTTTCAATATCTTCATTAAACATGACATTTTTAAAAAGTGACATAGATACATATACATCAATAGAAAAGAGACAAATCATAATAACATTTCCACAGTAGAGTTCAGAAAAAAAGCTTCTCAGTCCTCTACTCTGCTGTAGATTTTTTCATACTTGTTCAACCAGACTTCTGGGATATTGGCTTGGTTGTCTGCAAAACAGATTACAAACAGAAGAGGGACCAGTTCTGATTGGTGTGGTAGCCTACTAGTTACAGTGTTATAATCAGAGAGGATACCAGCAACGTTCACAACGTTGTGGACAACATAGGATTTACATTAAGTTTGTCTAATTTTAAATAATACCAGCATGAGGAATAGTGTCAAAGCACTAGCCATCTCAGGATAAGTATCATGCATGGAGCCTTTGTAGCCTTTTCAGTAACATTTTATCAATTCAGGAGAAAAGACCTACCTTTCAGAAAATCTAATTGTTCTGTTTCTTTTGTTATACATAGCCAGTAAAATTTGTTAAATACTCTTGCCATTGTTTTATCTATCCCACGTGGATTCCTAATATGTGGGTGTGGGTTAGCTTCATTTACTAGTAGACAAAAAAAATTTGGTAATAGTAACTAATGCAGAATATATTCCCTTTCTTTAGTCACATTATATGAGTTTGTGTTTAATTCAAAATGTGGGTAAGAGGTTGCAAGAATATATTCTTTACTGTCTTCTTTTACTCTCTTTGCTATATTTTCGCTTGCCACACTTAATGCATTACCTTCCCACTGTGCCTTTTTTAAGTTTATGGGACTTAAGTTTTAGTCTACTATCTCAAGGTTATTTACCTAGTATCTTGCTTTGGAGTTGAACGTGTGCTTTCCGCTCCTAAAAATACTGGTACTAAATCCTCCTCTAATTCTTCTACTGAAGAAATGTTTGTGTCTTGTTTCTGGTTTAATAAAGTTCCCAGTGACTTGATTTCCTGAAATATAGTTTTGTACTATTCATGTATGCCTTCTGTGATGCCCATGCCCTGGCCCAGCAATCAAGGAGCTTCAATCCTCACCACTAACACCAGTGAGGGGCGTCTCATATAGGAGGAAAGAATACCAAATACACAGTAAAGTGCAATTTTATTATCCAATTGGTAGTATAGCCCAGGGCTAAAGCTATTAGAGTGGCTTTGTACAATTTTGCAAAGGCATGCAAGTACACTAAAGAGCTTAAATTATCTCTACAAAAACAGCCACAGTTGAAAGGGTTTAAAATATTTAATAACAAATAGTCAAAACACAAGACAATACTTTTTACTACACAGTGCTAGTCAAGAGTTCGGAGATCACAGAGAAATACTTAAAATAATTCAGTAGTATAGTCCTGACATCACAGAGAAACACTTAGTCTAATATTTCTAGTTTCTAGCTGTTTCTAAGAGAAAACACAAGTCTAAGATAAACTTACATATAGAGCAAGATAGTGCTGGTGAGTTGGATGGTCAAGACAAAAATGCTTAATGCTCTCTGATTCTCTCTGTTTTTAAAATCACATTCCTGGTTCACATTACATCATTCTTCACACTTCCCTGGGTTCCCAGGCTAGCAGAAACTACATTTACATTCTTCACCTCTGGGCAGAAACCAGAGCAATGCAGGACATTTATGCATGTAACTTCTAGCCAGTAACTCTGGCTTTAAAACAATAGCTAGAATTCCTTCATCTAGATCGTCCGGAGCTGTGTTTACATCAAAGGGTAACAACATGCTTTACTTGGTCAGCAGAGTACATTGTTGTTACATTTTTTTCCAGTTCCACATGTAACACTATTTTTACCATTTAAGACAACAAGCCTGTGGTTTCCATTAATATTTAGAGATGACAGAATTATCTCCAAAATTCTATCTGGCAGCCTTCACCTATCTTCACCCAATCTTCACACCTTCCCCTACAAAAGGTATCTCAAAAAATCACCTAGAACCACAAAAATACAGAAAATCTACTATCACAAAAATAAAACTAAAATCCACTTAGCAATCTGTAGGCCACAGAACGTGATACTCTTAACACTAAAACACCACTCCAACCTATTTCAGTAAAGGAGTGCTGCTTCAGTGGTAATGTATCATTCTCTCTGGCCTACAACATGTTGAGTGATTTCTAAAAATTCACTCCCTGATTTATTTTCCCTTTGCCCAAAATCACCCCTCAGTTATATCTCCTTGTGTACTCACTTTTTTTCAGGGGGAGCAGGGGAGGGGCTTCACTCAATTGCTCTTCTTTCTCTATGTTTGTTTCAGTTTCTGTATTTGTCTTTCATAAATCTCTGTATTGACTTCTGTTTTTACTGATTTCTGTCTCAATTCCTGTATTAACTTAATTTATGATTTTACATTTTTGTCATCGTTTTGCTGTGGCATGGTCCTAATAACTGATAGTATTCTTTACACTGTCTAAATAGTTTCTGGGTTATTTTATAGTTTCTAAAACAACTCCCTTTTTCTGGTTTTAGTTTTGTATGTCTGTATGACAGTCAATATCTTTCTTTTACCCATTTCCACTCTTGTTGAATCTGACTATTGACGTGCCATACCATGTCTGCAGATTCTCCCTCTTCCCACATCTTCCATAGTGCCTTAAAATGGAGAAAATAATTTCCTAATATTAAATCATATATTAAATCAGTAGTTATAGCTACTGGACAAAATGATTTCCCCATCACTGTCTGAATTTCTACATGTACCAGGGAATACTCCTTTTGTTACCATGACTACATATTACTTTCACTTTCTGTTAACAATTTTATGCTTACATACCACAGAGGGCTTGACTAGGGAGATCATACTTCCCAAGTCTAACAGAGTTCCTACCTTCCTTTCTTTTAAAAATATAATACACTTTACTAAATGGGTTGCTACACCATAAGACAGGGCTGGCTTAGTTACTGTGGTTCCAGTTCTATTACATTCCTTAGGAACAGATTCATCTGAGGCATGAACTTCAGGCCTCATATTTGTTCTGGCAGACATTTCCTTGGTATTAGCAGCACAGTACTTAACAATGTAATCTGTTTTTCACCATATTGGTAGCAAATTATCACTTTTCTTTTTGATTTTGGTTTCCCAAAAGGTTCTACTGTTACTATATTTTTGTCTGTAGAAACAAACAATTCATATCCAAACACTGTCTAATCAATTGATAAACAATATACTAAAGTTAGTAACTTACCAGAGTCCTTGGAAACACTTTGTAATACCCATTTTCTTATTTTCCTTCAAAATGCTCTCTTAAATCTACTGCTAATATATTTAACATTTTGTCTTCACTGTTAAAATCAGACTCGGGACAATGTTTTAAAATGTACATGCATCTATACACTTGATAGTTTATCTATACAATAAGTCAAGTTATAACATGTTATTGCCTTTTCTTTAGGGATAATACCACCTCTGAGTAAAAGTTGTTTCTTAAGCTTATCATAGTCCTTGCAGTCAGTTTCATCCATGTACATGTGTGTCTTTAGCATTGCTCCTGTCAGCTGGGATGGCAAGATCCTTGCACAGTCTACTGGATTCCAAGATGTAATGGTGAGACAGAGTTCAAAAGTCATTAAATAAAATTCCAGATCAACCTCACGGTCTATTCATTCTTGAGATTAGTGGTTATGCTGGCTAACATAAAAACATAAACATTGTTGCTGCAGCTGTAATATTTTATCAGTCTCCACCTTTTATTCCACGGTCTCTCTTAACAATTTCTCCATGGTAGTCATCAAGCCAGAAATGCCACAGGCACAGTGATTTGGGGAGTTTTTATCTTAAGTGGGATTTATGCTTTGCTGAAGGTATTGCAAGAAACTATATTCTGATGATGTTTGGGTCAAACTGCCCTTGCTCACCACCACTGTAAGATTTATAAAGACACTAAAGGTAGGACATATACAGAAACTCACATTTATTGATACCAAATAAGCAATACATTTAAAAGAGAAACAAAAAAGTAAGCAAAGCCTTTAAAAATAGAGCATTCCAAAAAGGTTCAGTTGTCTATAAAAGTTCTCTCAGGTTATCAACTTGCCTCTTTTTTAACCAAGCTCTCAGTTCACGTACACTATAAGAATAGTCCCAGGTGATAAATTTTAAATTTGTAGGGCCATCACAGATTATAGGCCTTTCCTCTACAGCTCAGGCTTAATCCACAGGAAAACAAACAAGCATAGCAACAGTTCTCCACCATGCTTTAGGTCAAACTCCTAGGATTGCTTCTCAGTCCCAAAATCTCTAGGCCTTTAAACTAAGCCTCTTTCTTAGTCTAAAAATCAAGCACAGTCCTCTAGATTAGCCCTGACTTGGACTTTGTTCAGTCCTTGCCTCTAGTTCTTCCTTTCAGCACATACACTGTCCCTCCAGTAAGGAAATGAATTTCTAGTTTTACACTACACGGCTGTTCTTTTATATGGAGGCTAAGCCTCTGATTGGCTGCTAACAATTCTGCATATTGAAAGAGACAAATATTCTTTATCAAACATACTACAAGTTAATGCTTTTACACAATATTTACTACAGTCAAGAGGCTCAACATTCTATGATGAGTGTGTGTGTCTGATTGTGTGTGTGCATGCATATATATGTATATATCAGGATCCCTATCAGAAGATCGAATGCTCAAAAGAGCAAAAAGCACAAGATCAAACTGGAAAGACTGAAAACTCAAAAGAGTATTGAATGGAACAAGACAAACATGACACCTGATTTTTTTTTTCAGGGATCAAGGCACCCTCCCCATGTGGGAGGGGGGACTGTGCCCCCACACCCTCTACTAATTATACCTACTCCAAGATCACACTACAGTGGGGAAGAAGCACCCACACAATTAAGGTCCATGCCATTCGGCCTTCTAGTTTTTGAGTGTCTGGGCTTGATATTCTGCCTTTCACTATTGTGAGTATTTGATCTATTCATAGGAACACACACACACACACACACACACACACACACACACACACACACACACACATATATATATATATATATATATATATATATATATATATATATGTATATGTATATATTTTGTTATGTCTTTCGGCTTTTCCCGGTTAGGGGACGCCACAGCGGAACTCCGGTCCGCTAATGATGGCAGTAGATTTTTACGTGCCGAGTTGCCAGCTCTGATGCACAACCTTCAATGAAGGTACACCCATTCACACATGTCTCCACACAGAAAACGCTCTAGCTGAGAATCGAACAGGACAACGTCTTAGTGTGAGGTGACAACGCTACCACAGCACTGCCACCACAGTATGTATATGTATGTATGTATATATATATATATATATATATATATATATATATATATATATATATATATATATGTATATGTATATATATATATATATATATATATACATGTGTTTGTGTGTGTGTGAGAGACAGGTTGACATAGATATATAGATCTACAATTCTGATAGGAATAATCCATAAATGAAGAGGCTTGCACTACAAGAAGCATGATGCAGCCATATTCTTGGCTTTACTGTATGAGACTGGGGGGGGGGGCTCTCTATGTCACATGACATGCATCCCCTTACGTTTACATCCATACTAATTTTGCATGCCCATACACTGTAGAAAGGTGATAATAACTGCTGTTGTCAGGGTGGGAAGTGGAACACAGAGTGGCTTGCAGTATGTACTATTGTGGGAAAGACTAGTGACACAGATCGTTGATGTGACAACAGCGATGAAGTTGTCCTGGGCTCATTATTTACAATGGAGCAGCAAAAAATGCATAGTTTATAAAGTTGCTCCGTAGTGTAGTGTTTCCTAAAAATGACTAACTTGTCTAAAGTTTATTTACATCTGTCTTGAAATTCGTCAGTATCTATATTTTTTTGCACTCCTCGAGGGTGGAGGGATCTTTTGTGTATGGGATTTTGGCTGGATCATAATGGCCTATAAACTGATTGTCTAGTAGTTACCTATAAACCTATAAGTATATGAACGTTAAAGTCATACCTCTGAACCTCCAAGCATTACAAATCATAGCACTGGCCTCTAAGAATCATAGCAGAGGGTCATAAAGAGAAGCGCTTTCACAATAGAAGATCTTTATATACTAGTCCCTATATAGTTAATGATGGTGAATATTTGTATATAAGAACAAACTAGATGGACTACTTCAGAAAGACCTCGAGTCCACGTGCCAAATTTTTATTAAAACAATGAAATCCACAAGTCCACATAAAGCGCTTTTCGTTTCTTATAGCCAAGCTTCCTCAGATAAAAATGCCCACATTGCCACATAGTTTAAATCTCAATTTGACCCCATCACATGACCCATTTGTTAATCAAACATAATTACAATAATGTTCCAACCTTGAAATGTTCACTAAACTCGTTTTCTTCAAGTATAAGCACATTTCAGCATCAGCTCAACATTGTGTCACAGGAAACCATTGTTTGTGTTCTCCAGTTTTAAATTAAAAAAAAAATAGATTTAAAACTGGACAACACAAACAATGGTTTCATGTGACACAAGTTCTGAGCTGTTTGTTAAAAAAGTGTTTTTAAAAAGATGTTTTTAAAAAAGGTGTGAACAATGTTAACACACTTGGTTCTTACTGCTTTCATTATAATGTTGAGCTGATGCTGAAATGTGCTTATACTTGAAGGAAACTAGTTTAGTGAACGTTTCAAGGTTAGAATATTATTGTAATTATTTTAATTATGTTTGATTAACAAATGGGTCATGTAATGGGGTCAAATTGAGATTTGAACTACGTGGCAATGTGTGTATTTTTATCTGAGGAAATTTGGCTATAAAACTAGATGAAAAGCACTTTATGTGGACTTGTGAATTTCATTGTTTTAATAAATTTGGTATGTGGAGTCATGGTCTTTCTGAAGTAATCCATCTAGTTCGTTCTGCAGTTTTTCGTTTTATTTTGTTTTATTGAATCTTTGTATAGACTTAGATAATGCATTTAATTACCTATTCATAAACATGTCTGACTTTATGAGTAATGTCATGAACTTAGAAGGAACAAAGTGAAATCTGAGAACTCAAATCATAGTACTATGCATAAATCATAGCATATGAGAGCTATGGGAGGTATGATTAAAATATTACTGCTGTTCAGAATAACAACATCAAAAAGGGAAGTTGGCTAGGCTTAAAATGGCTGACAGGGGCAGCTAGCCTAGCACTTACCTATGAACCCATGAACCTATAAAAATGAATTTATTTACTCAAAATTAAGGAAACTAATATTAAAATGTTTTAATCTTTATGATCACAGAAACAGTTCATAGGTTCATAGGAGATTGCTAGGCTAATGGCTTAAGGGCCATTGCAAGCCTAACCAATATAACTATATTTTACCCAAGATATGGCCCTCAGGAGCAAGAGAATGGCATGAATTTGTGCCCAGGCATTGAGTATCTTACACATTGCCCCTGTCCATAAGGGAAATAGGCACTACCCCAGGTGTGAATTTGTGATTCCCCATCCATTATCCATTAATCCAAGTTGCATTTGAAGAGGGCCAGGCAAGGACTCTACTTAATGTGAATAGGAAGCCTGTTCTAAAGAAGGAACAATCTCTGAGATACATATATGTCTCTCCAGCATGTTTTGTTTGAGTTGCTAAGTTAAGATCCCTAGATCAGGTGACCCTCATGCTGCTTGCCTTGCACATGTGTAGCACCTCCATCAGGGCTGCATTAGTGGGTGCCTTGTAGGTCAAGTATAGGTTATCCATTAATAGTCTGAAGCAAACAGAGTAAAGAAATAGGGCTTTTAGTCTATCCTCATAGTCCATGTTGTTTACACCCTGTATTTTCTTTGTGAGGAAACTTTGCTGTTGGTCGATCTGCTGTAAGTGCCTATTTAAGTACATGCCAAATGACACACTGTACTTGATTATTGGTCTAATGAGGGCTGAGTACAGCGGGACCATAATTTCCTTGGATCTGGATGCCATACCTTTACTTAAAAGTTGTACCGCATAAAAGGATTTCCTCACCACTGTGGACACATGGCGGTCATAGTTCAGGCTAATATCTATCTGCATACCTAAATCTCTCACCTCTGAGTCTGCTGTAAGGGTTGTTTTTTGATGTTATAATTTTCAGGGGTATCTGACTTCCCAAAGGGTATGATAATGCATTTTTTTTTTTGCATTTAGTTTTAAGCCATGGTTCTGGCACCAAACATTTGTCTGATCTAGACCTCCCTGAATGATAGCTACATTGCTGGGGGATTCAATGATTGCCTCCATCTTGCAGTCATTGGCAAATGTTGTCATCCAGAGACCTTCCACATTTGCCTTGATGTCAGAGAAGTATATTCCAAACAGGAGTGGTACCAGTACTGAGCCCTGTGGCACACAACTAGTAACTGTCCTCTTGCAGGATCTGGGTTCATCCACTTTAACCACATGTCTTCTGTCCACGAGCCAACTGCCTATCCATCTGGTGACACAGGCATTTATGCCCAGTTTTGTCAGTTTATTTATAATACTTGAATGGGGAATTGTGTCAAATGCCTTGACCACATCGAAGTAGGCAGTATGCACTGTTTTATCTTCATCCATGGCCTTAGTGACTTTTTCAAAGAAATCCACTAGGTTTAGTAGGCATGACCTGCCCTTGACAAAGCCAGACTGGGTTGGGTCCAGTGTATTTTCTTATATTGCATCTATTTTTTTAAAGTTTTTTGTTCTGTTGGAGTTTTAAGAGTCTTGGCTAGGGTCAGTTAGAAAAATTAGAAGAGACTTCCTTTGCAGACATTGAATTACATCCAGTTAATTAGTGGGACGAGCTGAGAAACAGCATTCTTCTTTAACTAAAGATTTTTGGAGGCATCTTTATTTAACTGGAGTGGTTATTTAGCTTGCTTGTTGTTCTCTGCCTGACTATTGCTGATTTCTGTTTGCATTTCATTTGATTTTGAATTGCAGTTTTTCATTAAGGTTTGGTTACTTCTGTTTTTATCTTTTGTTTGTATTGTATTTGTTTTGTTTTAAGTTTTTTGTTCTGTTGTAGTTTTAAGAGGTCTTGGCTAGGGTCAGTTAGAAAAGTTAGAAAACGTTCCTTTGCAGACAGTGAATAACATCCAGCTAATTAGTGGGAAGAGCTGAGAAACAGCATTCCTCTTTAACTACAACATTTTGGAGGCATCTTTATTTAACTGGAGTGCTTATTTGAGCTTGTTTGCCGTTCTCTGCTTGACTTTTGCTGATCTCTTTCTGCATTTGATTTTTCAACCCACTCACTCAACTGTTGGTGTACTCTTAAACTCTTGAGTTGCCTGCCCCTACTACTAATCTGATTTTGGACACTCTTCTCAGTCCCATCTCATCAACTCATTTTACTGAGTATGGAGAGATCAGTTGGGAAGGTCCATCCCCTTAGTCTCTTAAACGTGAATTATCTTCTGTTTCCTCCCTTCCTACTTAGTTAAAAAATGCACTTTATTTAGCTGCTTTTACGGTATCTGTACTTCTTTCTACTTTATTACTTTATTTTGCTTTCTGCTGCATGTTCTTAAAAGTGTTCAGTTGCATTTATGCTACTGCAATTTTCATTGCTTGTTAGTAGCTTGATTAAATTGTAACTGTTATTCTAAGCCTCTTAGTTTTGATTTAAGAACTTGAGCTTCAAACTAGTTATGTTATACAAGGAAGGTTTGTGGCCTACTCTATTGTGACAGGAGAGGTAGTTGCCACAACCTATTTCCTCCTACACAAGGGTGGATCAGCAACGTACACATGTACTTATAGTCCCTTAAGTTTCACAAGCCTCAAATGTAAGACAAAGGAATGGATTTTCATGGATGTCAGATACAAGAACAGAGTTAACATCCAAACATTACATCTGTTCCAGTATGGTTTCTTCAAGGGAAGGTTGTGTATGCTAAAACTGTTGGTATTAGAAAATGTAGCCACAGACACAGCATGTGTACAAGCATTGATTTTGTCTATCTTGACTTGGCCAAGGCCTTCCACATAGTCCCATGTATGTACGTCAGTGAGAAGCCAAGCCAGGTGAATATCAACTGCTATGTTGTCCGGTGGGTTGCAAATTGGCTCACGGACAAACAACACTCATTTAAAGTGAGAGAGTTCAACTCTAGCAGCAGAACCCTCACCCACGGGTTACCACAAGTGTCACTGCTGTGTCCATTCAAATTTGCCATGTACATCTCAGAAGTCCAGACCAAAAGTCAGCTGCTCAAGGGCCATCAATATAGACTGCTATATATAAAACAGAGTGTATATGGCTAGCCAAGCTTATGGTTGAAGGACACATAGGTGTTATCACTGCATCCTGTAACAATGTGAGTGCTGTTCAAAAGGGGCTTACACAAACCAGTGACTAATGACAACTCTGTGCTGTTAAATGACCGTCAGATAAATGCATCATCATTTCCTTTATTAACAATATTCTGTCTTATTATGACATAACCCTGGATAGCCTAATAAACAATTGTGTATTAATAGACCTGGGAACACAAGTAGACTGCAACATGTGTTTACTGTGGTGAGGAAGGTTGTCTACATATTGTATCAGATTAGCAAAGCCATTGCAGCAGTATCACATTCAGTTCTAATTCCCATATAGTCATCTCTCCTCAGGCCTACTCCTAAATATAATGATCCCTTTGCTATGCAGTATAACAGACACCTGCAGAAACTTGACAGACCTCAGAGATTTACAAGCAATATATATCAGGCTGCCAAACATGTGTCTAATATGGACAGACTGATGTAGCTGTCACTGTAATCAGTATAATACAGGCTGCTTTGAGGTGACTTATGTATGCTTCACAGTGCTAACTCTGACCCAATTGTGATAGAAATGATGCCCCCACATATAAGGCCATCAATGTAGGCTGATATATATAGGATATGCTGGAGAGACAGATATATCCCCCATAGGTTGCCACTTCTCTGGAATAGGCTTCAAAACCATGTCAAGCTGAGCACCTCCATGACACTGTTTCATCACAGCCTGGATGACTTAATATGAAACTGTTAATTTCTGCCTTGCATTGCCCCTGCTTCTCATCTGGACATAGTCCTTGCTAGTCAAATCTTGCCCATACATGATGTCTGGCATTGAATTTTATATTGTGATTTCCAGGCTAGGCTTCTAAACACCATCAGGTCAATAGCCTAATAACCTCCTATGTACCTATGAAGCTATGGTGATGTACATGCCAGACATACTGATATACTTTATTACTGTTTTGATGAAAGTTGACTACAGTGCACACCTCAAATCCTGATATCTGGATATGATGTGACTTTTGATATGCATCACAACTCTGTCATAGAAATAATTACAGAGGAAATTTCAAATTGTATGATGCAAAATTCAGTTGTTAACCTTGCAACTCTCACAACAGCATCCATTGTAAAGTAGTGAAATGATGGTGAAGTCCCAGGACTGGAAAAACTCCCCTATTAGCCTCAACAAAAAGTTGAGATCCCTCATCAAATTCTCTAACGCCAGCTATAAAGGCAGAATTGCAGCAGACACTAAAAACAATCACAAAGCCTTCTATAGCTATATCAAGAACATCCACAGCAATACCCAGATTTGCTCCGAGTTACTGCGCAATGTTACCTCCTATACTGAGCCAACAGATATTGCCAACATACTGGCCAACAGATTCAGCCCCAACTTTATCCCTCTCTCCCCCCTAAAGAACCAATCACAATACTGGAAGAATGCCAGGCACCCAGCATTACTATAGCACAGGTTAATGCCGCATTGTCCAAGGCCAAGAATACAGCTTCCATGGGATCTGATAAGATCTCTAGCTGTGTTCTACATGAACTACAAAGAGAACTGGCACCACATCTCTATGCCTTGTTCAGTCACAGCCTCACCTCAGGCTTTGTCCCTACCGAATGGTGCACTGCTACAGTCATCCCTCTCCATTAAGGGGGAACAGCTACAGACCCTGGGAATTATCACCCCATTAGCCTAATGAGTCTGATATGTAAAGCTATGGAGTGTATCATCATGTACCTGATTAACAAAGATATAGGAACTCTCCAAACTCTAGACCCCATGCAATTTGGCTTTGTGAAAGGGAATGCTCAACCTGGTTGACTTCTTTAAGTCAGTCACTAGGGCCGTGGATGAAGGTAAGGCAGTGCATACAGCCTACCTCAGTCTCGCTAAGGCCTTTGATACCATTCCTCACTCAGGAATAATTGATAAACTCACCAAACTAGGCATCAATCCCTATATCACTAGGTGGGTTGCAAATTGGCTCACAGATAGAACATACAGTGTGAAAGTAGCGGACTCCAAGTCAGACTGCTGACCAGTCACGAGTAGAGTCCCACAGGGATCGGTCCTGGGTCCTCTCCTGTTCAGCATCTATCTCTCAGATGTCCAGGCTAACAAAAAGGCACCCTGACTGACCAAGTTTGCAGATGACTGCAAGCTGGGAGCCATTACTAACTCCCCAAGGGATGCAGACATCCTGCAGAAAGGCATCACTAAGACTAATGACTGGTGTTGAAACTATGGCCTTAAGCTTAATGCCAAAAAATGCGTTGTCATCCCCTTTGGTAAAAACTCAGTTCCCACTAATTACCACATCAATGGGAGCCAACTGAACAATGAAGGTGTTATAAGAGAGCTGGGGATGCAGGTTGACGGCAACCTCTCCTTGGACCACTACATTGCCACTGTGGTCAGAATGTCCTTCTGTGTGGCACATCTCATTACCAAGGGTTTTGCATCCAGGAAGAAAAGAGGTCAGCATCTCTCTCTACTCTTCCCTCATTAGACCAATCATCAAGTATAATGCCCCATTTGGCATGTACCTCAATAGACACCTGCAACAGCTGGAGAAGCCACATAAGTTCCTCACAAAGAGGATCCTTGGCATTAAACACATATCCTACATGAACAGACTCAAAAGACTCCAGCTATTCTTTGTCTCATATCGCCTACTTAGAGGCAATCTCTGCTTGACTTTCAAAGCCATGTCTGACCCAGCTCTGTTAGAAATGCTACATCTAAAGAAATCCCCATCCCTCCGCACCACACACTCCAAAGACATCAACCTCATTGCCAGAATCAACAGAGCATGCTAGAGGGACAGGTTCCTCACCCAGAGACTGCCCATGCTCTAGAATACACTTCCCATACATGTCAAGCAGAGCACCTCGCTGTCCCTCTTCAAGAGAAATTGTGATGAGTGGGTGGGTAATAGAAATTTCACCCCGGAGATCATTCCAATGGCACTACATGTTAGAGGCACTGGGAAATAATGTCGGGTGGCACGATGCCAGGGCACTTCTGTGGGCTAGACTTGTAAAGGCTCTAGGGCCATTAGCCTAGTACACACCTATAAACCTATGAAACTATGATGGTAGCATCTGTTTAAACTGGCCATTTACAATATAACTGACAGGTACAATTATCAGTTCAACACCACACATGCAGATGCAATCATCATTTATGTAAATAGTCACCTTGTGCATCAGACACATTGCTTTACTATCCCCTGAATCCAAAAGACAGAAAACAGGGATATGGCAGAGTTATCAGCACTTGCACAGGGTGTTGTGTGGGGGTGCAGGAGGCCTAGGATGACACAAAAGATGTGTGAGTGTATGTGAGTAAGGAAGTGAAGCAGACAAGATGGATCATGTAACAGTGGTGTGTGAGTGTCTGCATGCGCACAGCCAAGCTCAGTGCTAGCTCTACATGTCTGTATATCAGAAAGATATGAGCCATGCATGGTAGATTTGACAGTTCAGCATTGTTGCCCCGACCATAAGAACTGGCTCTGCCAGGAGTTACACTGGCAACTCCATGCCCAAGGTCAGATGAAGGGCTGCTACCTGCAAGGCAGTGATGTCTGCTGGATGTGCTCCCTTCACAGGAATGCCCATGACCATGACCCCATGCCCTGCCTTGTCTGGGTGTGGATAGCACACTCCCTGATGGAGTAGTGGAAGTACTGCCACTACAGGAGCGTGATCGGATATGGCCATGTTGGCTCAGAGCAGATGTAGTTGCTGTCCTACACCCACAAGGTCAATGTTCCCCTCCCAGCAGATGTTCCATCACAGACAATGTGCATTCTATGACAGATGCTCTGCACACCATCACAGACATACTTTGCTCCAAAGTGTTACTCATCCAATCCATGGAATCAACAATATGGTGGAGGTAGTCATGGATGTCAGACTGTGCCATATCTAGAACCCTGAGCATTTGTCTGGAGTGCCCTTCTGAACATGCCTGTGCCTCTGTAATGGCCCTAAACATACGTAGTGTTACACATGAAGACACACCTACACCAGGTGGAGGAGGGACAGCAGGTCTCCTCCGAGCACCCCATCGAGCCTTCTGTGTGGCACCTTACCAACAGTTTGGCTATGGCCAGAGTCAAAAGGCTCTAAAGCAGCAGTAGCTTCACTTCCCTAGTCAATTTCCTAGCCCTCCACCTGTCCAATATCTGTGGCCTCAATGGACTTAGGATGCATTGGTGTAATGGCTGTGTATGGGGACAATGAGAGGGTTGCTGGGTGCCATCCTCTGTCATATTTAGCCTCTGCAACCCCCAGCTGTGCCTCACTTTGGCCACATCATCATCAGAGGTGGATGACACATTGACATCAGGTGGCACAGGGGACACAGAATCACTACCATGATCACCTGTGATAAAAGGAATAAACAGGAATACATTAATACCTGAACTACTATGTTGCAATATATGCTAAACAATTTACACTGCTGTCACTATTACAGGTAGTCATATCTCTCAACCTCTTAGAGCAAGAAATCTGGACAAAGCCATAATAATGGGTGGACAAACGCCAAAGAATAGGGGCAATTTTGAAATATTGCTCTTACAAACTTAGAAAGTTGATAGAATAACAGGTGTTGGTTTAGCATGACATTTCTGAATGGTATGAAGTCTGAAACTCATTATTTTATGTCTGCAATCTTTAATGACTTGTCAATAATTTGCCAGAAAATCACTATGATATGAAATACAGGCCAGACATTTGAGTCCAAAATCTGGACATTGAGTAGAAATCAATACAGTTGACAGGTATGCAGACAGTACAGCAATACATACAGCAGGCCTGAGAGGACACATTATCAGAATTATCAGATATCTTGTAATTTATCTACGGTACTGACATACATGTATTATGCTTAGCAAATGCAGGAGCCCTATGTCTCTGAATTCTTGATGGTCCTGAAATGAGTAACAGAAGAGGTAATGGTAACAGCACCACATTTAACAGTATAACATGGGGTAATACTCACCTATATCTGCAGTAATTTAAATGCTGTCAAAAATTTGGCTGACAACTTCAAAATAAGTTTAAAACTGCAGCTATTGTAAATTCCCCCCACCCTAAAAACAAATTGACACACACATATAAACTATTGACACTATTTCAGAATGCCACAGTATTCTAATGATGATCTAAAAAAGCATACCTGGAAGATCTTCTTGAGATGCAGGAGTGGTGCCCACATCCAGAATGTACTGGGTCATTGGCTGCTGGGAGCTGTCCTGTGTGAAAAAACAACCACACGAAGGAGTCAGGAAACTGCAAACTTTTGTGTCATCTGGTACCTCGGCTATACAAGCCTGTGAAGGCTTGTATAGCCGAGGTACCAGATGACATAAAAGTTTGCAGTTTCCTGGCTCCTTAGTGTGGTTGTTTTTTATTCCTTTGGATTTTGTATTTTGTAGCTGTCCTGTGTGCCAATGCTTGCCAAGAATTCCTCTGTGGAAGTGAGTGGGTGTTCTTCAGCAGGCCCAACACCGGTGATCTGGCAATCACATGCCACTGCAGCTGCATGCCTCCTTACAGCTGTTATCATATCAGTGGCTAATTCATCCCACAACACTGTACGCTAAGCCATATTAGCCCACCCTCTGGACAGCAGTACTGCATGATGTTGAAGTAAGTTCTGTGTTGAACTTAGAATTTTACCCACAGGTACCTTTCATAGACTACCAGGGGGCATGCTTGGTGTGTCATAGGCATCAGTATCCAAGATTCCCCAAACATTCATGCATGCTATGCTACAATATGGTCAATATGGCAAAGAGCACATATATTTTATCATTAGTTCTGCAGAAAGGATCACAAGAATGCTACAGTTGTACCATGTATCGCACGACCCTGAAGTAATGTGTGCCATACATCGCAGTCATGTATACATGGAAACAACACCTGGGGAACAGGGTAGGGTCTATATTAATCATAAGGTCTACCACTTGAACAACTGCCACATCATGTGTAATGGCATGGGAATCATCTAGAACATATTTGCTGAAAACTCTGGCAGTTAACATGACTCCCATATGTGCCACATCCCCTGCTGCACCAGGGGTGGATGCATGCTATGCATTGGAGTCATGGCTGATGAAACCCATCAGAAATGCACACACACACACACACACACACACACACACACACACACACACACACACACACACACACACACACACACACCCCTTAATGAGACACACAGTCCAACCTGTAATGTCATAGAGCATGTTTTTGAGCAGCAGGGGTGTGGAGTGAGTGTAGGCGGATCACAGTGAACTGGCCTACCCTTCTGTGCTGTAGTAACAACATAAAAAATTAAAATACAGTAATGAAATAAAACATAAACCAAAACAAATGGAAATAAAAAATTAATATATATATATATATATATATATATATATATATATATATATATATATATAAATTATTATAAAAATAATAAATAATATAATTAAAAACACTGATAAATAATAAATGAAAAAATATGCAACAACAAAGCAATAAAATATTATACATAATAAAAAATAAGAACATTTACCATAAAATAACAAATGACAAGAACAGTTGGGGTGAGAGAAAAGAAGGAGAACATTACTAACTTCTTAGTTAATATATAAAGCTGTCTACAGTTAATTTTTACTCTATTTTGTTACATTTTACTTTTAACACTACCAAATGCTAAGAAATATCTTTATTAGTTTGATTACTAGCCTGTTCCTAACCCGTGTACTCTATAGTACAGATTAGGTTCATAGATTAGAACTAAGCTAACTGCCCTTGCAAGTTATTTTATGCTTAGCCAATTATCCTTTGTGAGACTCAAACCCTGCACCTTGTGTTTGTAAGGCAAACACCTTAACCATTAAGCCACCCTCCCAACCCCTTGCATCCAGCAATCATTCATGGGTGCATATATCGCACATATGCATATTCCATGTACACTGATTACACTTGACAGCAGTCCATTCAAGTCACAGGTATAGAGGTCTGCATTTCAAATGTTATAATGATGAAAACATAACATTATTGTATATTTAATGATGAAAACCTAAAACAGTATTGTAAATGAGTAGGTTTTATATTTGGGAAGTGTGGTATTTGAACCCACAACCAGTGAATACTGTAATACTGTACTTCTCTTTTGGACAACAGCAAAATGCATGCACACTTTCCTTTTCACTTTATAGATTTGTGCTTACTGTTATCTGTAAATGTGCAACTGTTGCTTTGTGATATAGACCATACCTATCAACCTCTTAGGGCAAGATATCTGGACAGGTCATACAATAATGGGGGTACAATGACCCAAAAATAGTGACACATTTTAAATATTGCTCTTACAAACATGGAAAGCTGTATAGGATTTGTGTTAACATACATTTTGATAGTCATTATTTAGTGACTTCAGTCTCAGTTATTTAGCAGAAAACCATAAATGTTATGAGGAACTGACCAAAACAGTGATTCAAAACTCAATATTCAGGGAAAATATGGCTATTTGAGAGTTATGCTACAGAGTAATGCATGTATACATGCGTTTACAGTTGAGATATGCATGATCAGTCTTAGACAACTGTATGCTATAACAACTAATCCATCTTTAACTGTTAAGGCTACAATAACAGTACAATATATATATGCTTACATACCACATGCTTCTCTCATCCTTGTCAGTTCCGATGTGTGGGACCTCACATTTTTCTGCAGCTGTGGAAAAAGAAAAAAAAAAGAAAAGAATGCCATCATGAATACCAGTCTTAACTATATTTAGCTTTAATATTTACAATTACTCAACGCAGTTTATACATACACATCTGTGGGATGTTTCCTTCTTCTGAAATTGTCATAGTGATGACAGCATTGTTCTCCAATGCATGCGATTATCGCATTAGACAAAGTCCTAGCCACACTATTCTATGTCTCAGACTTGTACTGAGAGCCTGTATAGTTACCCTGCAAGAGGCAAGGGCCATGCCCCTTAACCAGGAGCCCAATGAAGATTTTGGACTCATGAACACCCCATTACTAAGCTTAGAAGCACACCCTCTCCAATGACACTAGCCAGTCCCATAATATATCAAACTCAATATCCAATTCCACCTTAAATATCATGATTTCCTGCTAATTGCACGTATTGCACTAACTTGAGAGTGTACACTGTCTGCATTTTAATACATTTGAAAAAGCTGTCCTCTGATTATCATTGTGCAAACATGGTAAGCCAAGTGCATTTGTTTGCATGATGGTAAATGGAGTGCAGCTTTTTCAAATATATCATAAACTAGACAGTGCATATTCTCAAGATAATTTCATATAAAGCCACTTCTGCAACTCTGTTAGTCTACTGGGAGAGTAAATATAATGTGACATGGAAAAACAAAAGTAATGAAAAAGTTTGAATACCCATACTAGAATATGGGACCATCTAAACTCTAGTCCTACACCTAACACCTTTTGCCACAGGATTAGTTACATGAGGTTCCCCTATATTAGTACTCATTGTTAACATCCCATTATTAGCATAGCACAGCCTCGCTTACCAAATTTGTGCCAATAGTATTAATTCAATGCATCCAGTTTCTATTTTTGGATCTCTAGGTCATGTCTGATACATGGGTGGTCTCGTCGCGCAAACAAGGTAAGCATAGACAAAGCCATTTGTGGCAAGCAGTCCATCTTCCAAACCTTGGAAGAAAAGTAAAAAAATACAAAATAAAAAAGGAGAGAAGATTAAACAATTACGTAAAGCCATACATAATTGGGATACAAAGGCTCAAAAACAGGGACAATTTTGATATATTGGACTTACAAACTTAGAAAGTTCATAGGTTCATAGGTTAATAGGATGATACCATGCTATTGGCCCGGAGGCCCTTGTAAGCCTAGCCAAGAATTTCACCCAAGTTCCCACAAAGTCAGCACCTGTTTTCCCTGTCCAGCAGGGACACATGTGGGATCCCAGGGGTATATTTTATGTTTCCCAACCAGTCGTCCAGGTTCCTCTTAAAGATGGCTAGTGAGGTACTCTGCTTGACATGGTGAGAAAGTCTATTCCACAGATGGGGGAGTCATTGGGATACAAATCTATCCCACCAACAAGTTCTATTAATGTCACAGACCAGGTTGAGACCTTGCGTGTGGGTTGCACGAGTGGAGTTTGACTTATGAATATGCAGCAACTCCATCAGGGCTGAGATGGCCTTGTATTCCAGACACAGGTCACCTCTGAGCAGTCTGTCTGAGACTGAGTAGAGGGACAGGGCTTTTAGCCTATCTGTATAGGATAGGTGTTTGAGATCCTGGATTTTCCTGGTCAGGAACCTCTGTGGTCTCTCCATTTGCTGCATGTGCTTGGCAGGGTACATGCTGAAGGGGGCATTGTACTCAATAATAGTTTGATAGACTAACAGGTTTTGCATTAACATGAATTTTCCATACCATATGAAGTCTGAATCTCAAATGTTTGCGAACATCTGGACATTCTGGGAAGGTCTGTATAGTTGAGAGGTATGCAGAAGTGTTATTTGTATTCATGGAGAGGTTTAATGGGCAAACGCACTGGTGCATGCAGTGACACCATGTTTAAGTGCACAGACCTTCATCAGTATTGATTGCGTGCCTCTGCCACAGCCGCTAATTCCTGTACATGGTAATCCTCCATGTAGGCTCTACATGAACCCGACACAGAGTTTACTGAACTCTCGGGTAAGTCTTAGAATAAAGGTTTTGTACTAATCATACTTTTGTTAGCCTTCGGTACTGTTACCAGTACCCTGATGTGTTGACACAGTAATTACAGACTACACCAGTAATATTTTTATTAGATTTGCTTGAACACAAAACACAAGATGTTTCCTAAATGCTCATTTTATTTTTTAGCTCTCAGCATGGTTCAGTTATATTCCTAGTAAATTATCTATCTTTTTTGTTACATCTCCCCACACTGAACATTGAGCCTTAGCATTTCCAGTCGCTCCATATACCCATTCATTCTCTTTGGATGAGAGCTCTATGGCCTATTCATTCCCAAAGATCAGGGATGAGGAAGTCAAGACTGGGAGGTATCATAAATACATTTAGTGAAAAATTATTTATTTTTTTTGGTTTAAGAATAACCTCCTTCTACACTTGGTTGACCAGGCTCAAGGAGTTAGTATGAAATTGACTTCATAACTCATATGCACACTTCTGCTTGTGGTGTATATATATTCAAAGCCCTGAATCACGGAAGCTTTTGCTGTGAGGTGACAACACTATCTGCTGTACCACTGTGCTGCCCACTAACTGATCTTTCATTTCTAATTGCTCATGAGCAGAAAAAGCCCCTTTGCTTTCTCTTGTTGCATTACTGCTTGTAACACCTTGACGATGGTTCTTTTGGGACACACTGGAAAGACACACAAATGGAAATTCCCTTGCTTATGTGTAGGCTCATTTGCCACTTTTGTTTTTCATGAGAATTCCTGGACTGTACTTTAACTGCTTTTGTTATTCCTATTCCTCAGTTTTCATCACTGGCCTTTACTACTGTTCATAAAGATCCCACTAGAAGCAGCAAACTACTGATTCTTTCTATTAAATTACACAAAGTAATCTCAAGAAAGAGCTGATGCACACAATTTCCTCTAGGCTACACATTATCATCATCATCATCTTTCGGCTGTTCCCGTTAGGGGTTGCCACAGCGGATCACCTGTTTCCATTTCTTCCTGTCCTCTGCATCTTGCTCTGTCACACCAACCACCTGCATGTCCTCTCTCACCACATCCATAAACCTTATCTTAGGCCTTCCTCTTTTCCTGTTACCTGGTAGCTTCATCCTTAGCATCTTTTTCCCAATATACTCAGCATCCCTCCTCAGCACATGTCCAAACCAACGTAATATTGCCTCTCTGGCTTTGTCTCCAAAACTTCCAACCTGGGCTGACCCTCTAATATACTTATTTCTAACCCTATCCACCCTCGTCACACCCAGTGCAAATCTTAACATCTTTAACTCTGACACATCTAGCTCAAACTCCTGCCTTTTTGTCAATGCCACTGTCTACAACCCATATAACATAGCTGGTCTCACTACCCTCTTGTAGACCTTCCCTTTCACTCTTACAGGTACTCGTCTGTCACAAATTACTCCTGACACTCTTCTCCACCCACTCCATCCTGCCTGTACTCTCTTCTTCACCTCTCTTCCACACTCACTGTTACTCTGAACTACTGATCCCAAGTATTTAAACTCATCCACCTTTGCCACCTCTACTCCTTGCATCCTCACCATTCCTCTATCCTCCCTCTCATTCACACACATATATTCTGTCTTAGTCCTGCTGACCTTCATTTCTCTTCTCTCTAGAGCATATCTCCATCTCTCCAGGGTCTCCTCCACCTGTTCCCTACTCTCAGATCACAATGTTATCTGCAAACTTCATAGTCCATGGGGACTCCTGTCTGATCTTGTCTGTCAACCTGTCCATCACCATTGCAAATAAGAAAGGGTCAGAGCTGATCCTTGATGTAACCCCACCTCCACCTTAAATGGATCCATCACTCCCACACGTGTGGTCCTACATGACAATAAAGTTTACTTTTAATCTCTGAATCTTTGAATAAATAATGTGTAAATGTCAGTAATATTATTACTTCTATAGGGGGAATTGGAATATTCATAAGAACTAAGAGGAAGTGAATTGGGCAATATTTGAGAATATTGATTGCAGTTTTCTACAATGGTGAAGGAATAAAGCCTTGATTATGACCCAGGTGGTATACGTTTGACTAGTAGCTCAGATGCTAATAGTGTTGAAGGGATGAAGGGGCTTGTCAATACTGGAGGGGATACTGTGAGTCCTGCCTGCCCAGACTGGTGACAATATCCTTTGGCGGCTATATGAAGAAATGTATATGTGCGGACAGAAGAGGAACAGGTGGCCCTATAGTGGTATAGGTGCCCATGTCACTACCCAAGGGGAGGGGTTAGAACTTTATACAAAAAATAGCTCTCATTGCCAGCATGAGGTTAGAGTTTTAAATACCACAGTGTGTGCCTGAATGACAACCCCCTCCAGATGGTTCTTATCCAGGGGAATGTGAAGGGGATTCTCTCATCCCTAGGGAATGAATGAATGAGCTTGAGTTTAACTGGTGGCTTGATGGGTAAAAGGCACAGGAGAAAATTTACATAAAAAATATACAGTTTCTTGAATTTTACTTACTTTATTTCCTATAGTTTTTATTCTCCAATTGTATATATTATCTTTGCTAAAATCAATTCAGTCCCATATAAATTTGCACATTTTATAGCCTTTATTTTCTCCTCATACACAGCAACAGTTTTCATCATATCTGCATATTGATTTTGGTTGATAAAAAGAAGAGAGAAGCTTTCCAGTGTTTTGTATATCTCTTAGATTAGATTAGAATGCTTAAACAGCAACCTCAGGCTTTTGAAGTTTAACTTTTCATTAAACAGAATCACATGCATCACCTAATTACTGCCACATGGGCTAAGCAGGAGTGTATTATAGGCTGTCTTCACTTTAACAGTGGTATATGTGTAAAAAAAAAAATAAAGGCATTTCCAGATATCCAGCTGTACATGACATAAAAACCAGCTCAGGGTGTACAGAAGACTGTAGACTTATAGTGTTGTATTATTCAGAGGCAGAAGCATTGTAATAAGGCAATATGTTAACAATGTTTTGGCAATTTCTCTGGTACAGAAGGAAGAACCCATGTCTGCAGCTCTAGTTGTCTAGGTTTGACTACAGGATCCGTGCATTGGAGGATCCTATCTAGAGGGTGGCAATTTTGGTATGCTGCAATACTATAAATTCAAAAGGTTAGGATTTCAAAGCAGCATGGCTTTTGAAATTATTGACCACAATAATCTCCTTTCTAAGTTACAAAAATTGTATTTGGAAGTAAATGTCATTGCCTGGCTCCATGGCTACCTTAACATCAGGACCTTTCAAGTTTTCTAACAACCAGCTGTCCACTAATAGAACATTAAAACAGGCATCCCGCAAGGCTTTGTTCTAGGTCCATTACTGTTTTCTTTATTTATTAATGATATTACTAATGACTTTCCTAAACTTAACTGTATGATGAGATGATATTTTATTACTCCAGACAAACAGTTGATCCACATTCCTCCAGTCTGAAAACCAGCAATCTACCTCTGATCCTTGGCAAAGATATGAACAACATAAACTCCAAATTAACCAAAAAAAAAAAACAATGTTTGTTCCCTTCCCACACAGAGCCTCCTGACTTCATCTCCTTACTATCTCAAACAATAAGAACCATATCATTCCTTTTGTAACCAAGTACAAATACTTAGGTCTAACCTTTGAGTCTGCATTCAGCTTTGCAAGCACAGTGAAAGTATCATCAATAAAGTCCTCTCACAACTAAAAGTCTGCTATAGGTTATCACATCTACTATCTCCTACTGCACATAATACTAGCCAAGACTATCCTCCTCCCTAAACTTGAGTATTGCTTCAGACTCTCCTTATAACACTCAAAGACTACTAGTCACTGAGAATAAAATTGTCAAGATTTGCCCCACTTGCTGGCACCTGTGTATCCCACAGTCACCTTCTAAATGAATTAAATTGGCTATCCATTACTGAAAGGTCCACTTATCTTCTATGAAACGTACTATATAAAATCCACCCCTCCCAGAAAAGAAAACTCCCAATCAGGGAACAGTCCTACTCCCAAATGAATTCTCAGGAGAACTTAATATCACTCAAATGTCTCCCATATAAAACAATCATTGGTGAATGAGCCTCCTCATGAGCAGGCCGTATTCCCCCATTATTGGCATTGTCCAGGTGTTTTGTGCTAAGAGGTTGAGAGCTATGGTTAGAACTGAATTCACTAAATGATAGCCATTTAAGTTTCAATCTTCCTGTCTTAGTTTCAAAAAACAGTTGATTTTGCGTATGTTAAGTATGTTGCTCTGACTGTAGTCCACAGGGTCCTGGGTTCAAAACTTGGCAGTAAAATACATGGTGGCAACACAGCATTTTATTAAAATGTGTCCCTGGTTTTTGGGCTTTTGTCCCCCTCCCTAATAAATGTGGACATTTTCCAGATTTGCTGTGCTGCAAAGTTGAGAGATACAGTTGAGTGTCGAGTGGATTTTACAAGGAGCTGAGAGCTTCAGGGGAAGAGACGTTTAATGCTGCTTATGCTGTTAAGTCTGCTTGTATTGTTAATAGCACAACAGGTAGTGTACTTGCTTTTGATGCAGAAGGCTGTGGGTCCTATTCCCACAGTATGCAGATGCATTGTTGATACTGTACTATGTTGTACTTTGAAAGTCCTGAGAATGTCCTCTTTGGTGGACTAACCTAATAACTATGAACATGTTATCAGTTTGCCATACATTTCCTATTGCAATATTACTAGCTTATCATTTTTAATGTAACATAGGCAATTTATTTCTCAAGGGCAACAGACACTTTATTTGTAGATGAAACAATGAAATATAAAGTTGTTTGCTAGCAGCAACCTCGTCATTAGTTACAGATCTCTTTAATGTGGAGTTATTTAGATGACTTTTACTTCTGCAGAGATTGTGTATATTTACTGATACTGGTGGATTGTAGATGTTTCAGTAGACCTTTATGATGGAAATGTTCTGAATTGGGCAGATTTGTCATTATTGGTGCATGCATTTTGTTTCCTGGAAAAATGTTCAAAACAATAAATTTAAAATGCCTTCTAAGAACTGTACTGTATTATACAAGGAATATAATTTAATACAATCAGGGAGTATTATCAAAGAACACATATATGTTTCATGTGCAAGGGGCCTATGATTTGAAAACACCCCAAAGTTAATCTTTATCTGCCACTGGCCAGATGTACTTTCTTTGAATGTGGGTTTCAATGCTGTTTCAATGAGTGTGAGTTTCAAGGGCAGAGAAGTTTTAATGCTATTTTCATTTTGAGACTGCAATGCTTTGTTTAGCAGATGTCTATTAGTGTGTGTGCTGTAAAATGTAAAATAAAACTTTTAAATGAAATCCAAATCATCGCAGAAGTAAAGCAATATGCACATTACAGTGTTTATGGTAAATGGGGCGAAATAGCCAAGTTATGGGACACTGGAATAGCTGCAGGTGGGAGGCCCATTTGACCATGATTTTGTGAAAGGGGAAGGGTGGCAAACACAAAGACAGCCCTGGCTGAACTATACCTCTCAACTGTCCAGATTTTCACAGAATGAATACATTTTTGCTTCTTATTTTTGGTTTGTTCCTCATAAAATTTGTGGTTTTCTTGCAAATCATTTAGGAATGAAGTCACTAAGTAATGACAGACATTGAGTTTCAGACTTCATACCCTTCAGAAAAATGTATGCTAAAGCAAGACCTGTTAGCCTATCAACTGTCTAAGTTTATAAAAGAGCAATTTTTAGTACTGTTTGTATGTTCCCTCAATACATTTGCCTTGTCCAGATCTCCTGCATTAAGAGGTTGAGAGGTACGTGCAAATAAATCTCTTTATACAATTAGGTATATCCAAACCACTCAACTGTCCCCGATTTTGGCTCAAAATTCTGCTCACCCTCTAATACTCCCTCTGCAAAATGGCAATTTTGGAAGAAAATATGGAGGGTTTACAATTAATAAATAATTGTAATGATCAGAGTTATGGATTACTTTTATTTCAGAAATGCATGTAGGTTCTCTATTTTGTCAGCAGCTCAAGTTAAGAGAACTAATATTAAAAAAAAAATGTCCCTTCTTTGACAGGTTCCCAGCTGTATTGGGTGGCTATTTTATATTTTTGCATCACATTTTTGGTCCATTTTTCATAATATTGTGGTTTTCAGGCAAATTAGTGGCAAATAATTAAAGATTGACGTTAGAAAATAATGACAGACATTTGAGTTTCAGATTCCATACACTCCAGAAAATTCATAGTAATGCAAGATCTACTATTCTATTATCTTTCTAAATTTATAAGAGCAATATTTAAAAGTTGTTCTTATTTTTCGGCCTTTGTCCCAGTTCTATTTATGGCTTTGTCCAGACTTCTTGCTCTGAGGTTGAGAGGTATGACAAATATGTCAGGGCCATCACCATCAGCCAGAGACATTTCAAATTGTGACATACTTGTTGCACCCCACTCCCCCATGTAGTGACTCTGGATGTGTCCGAGCAAGGCAAGGAGCAGTTATGCATTTATGTAAGTCTGCAGAGTATACCGCCATCCAAGGTAGACACAAGTACTACAGTGGCTTTTCATCTGTCCTTGATTTTGCAGAATGTTCTGGTTTTCTGTCATTATTTTTATACTGTTGATTTATGTTTCTTATTATTCAAAAATGTATGTTGTTGCAGTGCCTGTTGTTCTGTGTTTAAGTAGCAATGTTTTAATGATCAGATAAGTTTGTCTGAGATTGTAAGATGCAAGTAAGCTTTAATAAGTATACTGTTGAAGAATTACCAACATTGAAAGCATTTTTTGTTGTTGCCATGCAGAGAATATTTACATAACTAGATAATGTATAAGCCTTAGGTATTGAAGTGCATATGACAGTAGTTGTAATAAAGAACAGGATTACAGTATTTTCAGAAGCTCATTACATTTATTGGAGACTTGCAGTCATCTTTGCAGGCTTTAACTGTAAACTAAATTGAATGCCAATCTACCATGTGTGATCCATAACCTGTGCAGTAATCCTTTACGCAATTTATCTTGAGCTTGTTTCTTGTTTGCTGTTCATTTTTAGTTTGATCATGTTTTCCCCATGAAACAAGTAGATAGTTGTTGTCAGGCAGCAGTCTTTTTTGGATAAGAAACATTTTTACAAGATGAGTATCACAGAGATTTCTACATTCAGCATGTTACTTTGTACCTTTATAAAGCTGAATATAAATTATAATTAGAACTGCAGTGCAAGGAGAAGTGGTTTGAGTTGATTGCTGTTTGTTCTTTTTTTATATTTGATTTTGACTGGCATTCCAGTAATGTATTTAAAAAGTAATTTATTTTTTCATGCCTCACAACCTTTTTGTTTCCATCTAGATATTAAGTAAGTTGTCATGTAGCCAATGCACTGAAATATTTTTTTCTTCTACACTTCATTTTGTCTTGATTGGACTCTCATAATGATGGTTTGGCACCCAGGGCAGCGTATTTAATTAAAGTCCCAGTTTTTGTGGTTTTGAGCATAGCTCCACCCCTTTCTAGTTGGCCCCACCCCTTCCCATTGACCACACCCATTCATCTGTCTCCTGCAGCCCCCCCCCTTGATTTGAAATCACCAGCCAGCACTGCTTTCTGGGCCCACCTTTACTGAAGCTGCTTGTAAATGCTTTAGGAATAATGGATACATTCTTTAAAAGCCTCCAAATTCTAAAAATGCCTACAGTTTCTCAACTGATTTCTTTTGACATTTAACTCTTCTTTATCCCATGCTCTCTTACTCTCTAGGCCTGTCTCTGTAATCTCTATTTTTTACTCACTTCCATTAGATTTTTTTAATGGAAATTCAGTTTTAAACCTTTAAGAAACAATTTCATGTAGTCAAACTATACTGTAACCCATGTACACTGATAAAACCTAATGTAAACCTGCTACTTTATTAGAAATGCATAAGAAGTATATAACATTCAATTTTATTAAACTGTATAATAACTGTATATGAACTTTTAAAGTTTTACAGGCGTGTAAGCCTAGCAAGCTATTATAGTTAAAGTGTATAACTTCAGTTTATTTACACTGTTTATTGCCCCTGAGTGCAGATTGCCACAGAAAAGCATCTGTGGACCAGTCTACATACCCAGTTACTAAATAGTAAACAAAAAGAAAAGTTATGTTCTCACAGTAGCTATGCATCTGTGTTGTCTGATTTCATCCTTCCTCAACTGATGGGTCTCAGAAACGACATCAGATCTGACTTTGGCCACTTGTAACAATTGGATCCATAGCTCAAACTCTCCTTACCCATAATCCTCCTCAACAACAGCATTACTTCAGATTGAGTTTACCATCCCTTCACAATACAATGTGTGCACAAAGCAGCTATAATATAGATAGGAAAAAATAAGGAGAAAAAAAAATGGTGCTCAAAAATCAGTCAAGCAATATGTTTAGTCCCAAGGTTGAAATAGGCACCCAAAAGATTAGAAAGAATTGTGAGGTAAGAAGGGAGATGGAGGGGGGGAGTTGAGAAAGGACAAAAACATGCAACACAGATGCATAGTTATGGTGAGTACATTTATCTGATATTGCCCTTGTTGTCCATTCCTCAACTATTGGGGCAGAGTCCCTGCTAGAAATAAACCTGGGTGGTCATCCAGAACACAGCAGAGCCAAATGCTGCTGTGTTCCTGGATAAGATGTCCAGTTTGTAGTGAGCAACAAAGATATGCAAATTAGACCAAGTAGCAGCTCCAGAAATGCCATCTATAGAATCATTAGACCAAAAAGAAAAAGATGTGGCCACTGATCTGGTGGAATTAGCCTTAGGTGGTCTGGGAATTATCAATTCATTTTTGTTGTATACAAAACAAATGCAATTAATTCACCACTTTACTAAAGTCACCTTTGAGAAGGGCTTCCCTAGTTTTGGCTTTGGAAAAGAAAATAAATTGTTTGTCTGATTTTCTGAAATCCTATGTTCTATGGATATAGAATCAAAGTTGTCTATTTACATCTAGAAGATGAAGCATGCATTCTTCTTTATTGGAAAATGTTTGAAAGAAAACTGGGAGGTTGACTGATTGGTTTGCAGCTGTTTCTGAAGACACCTTAAGTAAAAAGGAAGGATTTGTGCAGAGACAGCCCTTGTCCTTATGAACAAATTGATATGGAGGTTTCGATGAGATGGCCTGGTGTTCTGATATTTGTCTGGATGAAGTGATTGTGACCAGGAAAATGATTTTCCTTGATAAAAATTTTAAATTTAACTTGACTGCTAATTAAAAAGGAGATTTAGTCAAGTCTTGTAGGAGAATATTCATATCCCATGGTGGAGTAGGATCTTTAATGGGGGAAGGGGTCAAAGTAAGAAGGTACCTTTAAGAAAGGATTTACACAATCTGGATGAGGCTAAAGAAGACTGGTTATGTCCTACATGAAAATCTGAGATAGCTGCAAGTTGAATCTTTACAGTTAACTGGCACCATTGTAAAAAAATGGAAGCAAGGAAATCCAGAATAGCTGAAATGTGTGCTGAAAAGGGATCTAGTTGCCTGTGTGCCACTCAAAGGGAGAATCTTTTCCATTTACTCTTATACACCTTTCTAGTTCAATCTTTTTAGAATATATAAGGATGTGTCTAACTGGGGATGAAAACCTGGACTGTCTAGCCATCACTGGAAGCAGACAAACCATATCGTTAGTATGAGGGTCTGAATGTCTGGATGAGTTATTCCTGATGGAAGAGAAAGAAGATCTGGATCAGATCTAACACACAAGGGACATGCACAAGATGAGGCCACAGAAAGGGAACTATACTAGTCAAAGCCAGAAAGGGGCAATGAGGATTACTTTGCTCTTCCAATATGAAGCTGTTTGTAGGAATTTTGGGATTAGTGTAACAGGAGGAAAAGTGTATAGGAGTCGTGGATGAGACAGTCTCTCATTGACTCCCCTTCTGGGATGATCAGTGCAAAGTACCTGCTGCACTTGGAGTTGAGTGAGGAGTCAAAAAGATTGTAATATGGTTGACCGCATTAATGGAAAATCATTTCCACCACCTCAGGATTGAGAAACCACTCATGAGGTAGTAATAAGGACCTGCTCAATTTGTCTGTAAGGTCCTTGGACTTCCCTGGAATATGCATTGCCAGAAGAAATCAGGTAGAAAAGATCGCCCACTTACAAACTCTCATTGCTTCTCAACATAGGGGGTAAGACTTGCCTCCCCCCCATTTGTTGAAGTACCAGACAACTGACATATTGTCTATCTGGATAGCAATCATTCCTGGAAGAAAAACATCTGGAAAGGCCTACAGTGCTAATAGGACTGCTTTCATTTCCATGATACTGATGTGAAGATTGGCCTCCTGATTGGACCAATTGCCTTGGACTGCCTTTCCCAATAAATCCCCACCCCCACCCCACTAGGGAGGTGTCCATGGTCATTGTAGCTATGAGAGGTAAAATGGCGGCCCTGAGAAATGTTTCTTGAGGGCATCTACCAAGAAACATGCACTTTGCAAATTCTTGTAATACATATTGGAGCAGAGAGAGGATGACATCTGACAGACCATTGCACTGCCAGTGTCCACTGAAGTACTCTCATGTAATATTTTTCTATTGGTATCAGAGTTATGAAAGCTGCCTTGGATCCCAGAAGTTACAAAATCAATCTTGCTGGTGGGGAAGGATGAGATAGAAACTGGGATGCTTGGTCCCGTAATGTGTTTATCCTTGAGTGAGGGAGACTTGCTATTTGTGTGACCATGTTCAGATGAGTACCAATGAACTCCTGGACTAGAGTGGGAGAGAGATGAGATATGACATAGTTCACTGTAATGCCCATTTGGAGATGCAGTTTGAGCACGTACTCTCTGGCTTGTATCAGACAATGTGTGGTGAGACCAAATGACAGAGCTCTGACTTGATAATAACTGGCTATCAGCTGGAAGCAAAGGAATCTTCCTGATCACCTGTCTATTTTTATGTGATAGTATGCATCCTGGAGATCTGTTGAACACACCCAATCGTCCTTGTGCAGAAGTGACAAAATGGGCTGAACCATGACCATTCGGAACATGGAGCATTTGATATACTAGTTTAAATTGCTAAGATTCAAGATAAGTCTTAGGTTCCCCATTTTCTTTGGCACTAAAAATAACCTTAAATAAGTTCCAAATCCTTGTTGGTCTTGGGAGACTATTTAGATGACTCTTTATTTCCAGCAGTTTTTGAATTTCTATGACTACTACTTTCCTCTAACTGAGTGGGAAGTCTGAGAGTTTTGTAAATGATTGTGGGGGGGGGGGACTGGGAGAAAAAGGTATATAATATCCTCTGGAGGTGATTATCTGCACCCAAGTATCTTTGGTGATAGCTGTCCAGGTTTATAAATGCATGGATAAGCGACCCCCAACTCCCTCCAAGGCTCATCAGTCAGGCAACCATTCAGAAGGGCTGATACAGTTTCTCAGTAAACAGACCTCTGAAACCCTGATTTTGTGGGCCTACTCTGCCATGTGGGTGTTGTTTATTATTTGAGTTTCTGCCTCTGCCACGGGGACATCTGTCCCCATAGGAGTCATGGGAAGAGCCTTGTGACTTCCGTAACTACATTTTCCTGCCACCTCTCTGATTCTGAGAAAAGGTTCTTTGAGGCAAAGAGAAATAGATATCTATGTCAGATAAAGTCTTCCTCTCTTGGTCACTCCTAAATACGTTTTTTTGTTAACCTTGGGACCAAATAAGGTAGATGCATCATTGATGAAGGATGACTTGAAAGGCTCAGCAAAGTCACAAAGGCACATCCAGGCGTGCAATCTCACAGTTAATCCTGAACCTGCAGCTCCTTCTGAAGCACATTCTGAGGTGTGTGAAATAAGCCTCAGAGAAGCATTCAATAGAGACATAGGGTGACCAGTTGCTTAGAAACAGTCTTCTTGTTCTCCACTGACATGGACCCAGAGAGGGCATTAGAAAACTCTTTAATAAAGTCCCTCTGAAACTTTATGACATGTGCCAAGTAATTAAGCAACCTAAGGGAAAAGTTAGCTGGCACATAAACATGCTTCTCAAACCTGTCCAATTCCCTCAAAACTCTGTTGGGGGGATGGACAGTACAACATTGCTTCACAAGTTCTTTTGTGGTGGCCACTGCTACTATCATAACACTGACTGTGGGATGCTTGCTCTGGTGGGCCTGATCCTTTGGTGCAACTAAATATTTATCCACTCATGTATAAATGAAATACAACCAAAAGAAAAATCTGGAAATCCACTTTGTTACACAGAGTTAAGCACTTTCATCCCAACCTTTCAAAGGGACTTTGTCAGAACTAAAAAACACACTATACAGATATCTTTTATACATACACACAGTGCAATTATTCAATAATTAAAACCAATTAAATAATATATTAACTAATTAACAAACCTTCCAAGTGCCTTAATTTTAAAACACAATTAATGCTAGTATACTCATTTGGTCCTGGGGATATAAAAGCAATCAGGCACAGTTGCCACTTAAGCGCACCTATTTCTAAGTGCTCAGATATAATTCTCCCTTGTAGGTCAGGGACAATTTGCTGAATGACTAGGAAACCAAAACTATGATCATTAAATGCATGAATGTGTCCACACAGGGCATTAGTTTGTTTGCCATTTTTGATGTCTGAAATATATTTATAAATCCTTTCTCTTAAACATCTGGAAGTTTTTCCTGTATAAAAAGCAGGACATTGTAAACATTTAGCAAGGTATACAACATTTTTGGATTGCGAATTAAAATGCCTGTGAATATGAATATTAGCATTTACCACCCTAAATTTATCCTGAGTGGTTAGTATATAAAGACATTGCTTGCACATACCTCACTTAAAGTTACTACATTTTTAGTTGTTGTTACCCTTATACATTTCACTACTGCATTTATTTTCTAAAATGTTTTTAAAGGACTGGTCATTTCTGAAAACTATTGTTGGCTTACCACCAAAATATCCAATGACTGATTTATCAATTGATAATAAATTCTAATTCTTATTTATCACATTGGTTATTGCTGTGCTGTCTTTATTATAAACAGTTATAAAAGAAAGACTTCTAATCACCCCTTCCCTTTTCTCTCCTATATTAACCATGCCCATATTTGTGTGTCTGCTTAGAATAGGTTTAAAAATTCCCTTTTTTCTTTTCACTTTTCTTTAACATTATTTAATAAATTATTTAGGTAACCCCTCTTTTAAATAAATCAATTATGAATTCAAGTTATATGTTGAATTCATCATTTCTGGTGACCATCTGGGCTTCCTTCAGTAATTGTCCCTTTACCACAGATCTTTTTGATGTGGGGGATGGCAGCTGTTATAATCCAAATATGAATTCTACAATGTGGGCTTCCTATAAATTCTAGGCATTAAACATTTCTCCGTTTGATCAATAGACACTTCTACATCCAAATAAAACATTTTTTATTTGTTATAAATATGGGTAAAACTGAGGAAATCAGTGGTACCATTAATATATTGTAAAAATACTTCTAATAAACTCTCTGAACCTGTCCATACTAAAAACAAATCATCCAAATATATACTGCAATATTTAATATTAGTTTCATACTTACTCTTAAAAACATACTCAGACTCCCAATAGGACATCACATAATTAGCGTAAATGGGGGCACATCAAAAAATATCTGTGGTAAAGGGGCAGTTAATGAGGGCAGCCCAGATGGTCACCAGAGATGATGAATTCAACATAGAAGTTGAATTCATACTTGATTTATTTAAAAAGAGGGCTTACCCAAACAATTTATTAAATAATATTAACAAAGAAGTTGTGGTGAAAAGACAAAATGGAAAACAGAAGGGGTGATTAGAAGTCTTTCTTTTATAACTGTTTATAATAAAGACAGTACAGCAATAACCAATGTGTTAAATAAGAATTGGAATTTATTATCAATTGATAAATCACTCATTGGATATTTTGGTAGTAAGCCGACAATAGATTTCAATCCTTTAAGAACATTTTAGAAAATAAATGCAGCAGTGAATTTTATAAGGGTAACTACAACAAAAAATCTGTTAACTTTAAGTGTGGTATGTGTAAGCAATGTCTTTATATACTAACCACCCAGGAAAATTTTAGGGTGGTAAATGCTAATGTTCATATTCATGGGCATTTTAATTCTCAATCCAAAAATGTTGTATACCTTGCTAAATGTTTACAATGTCCTGATTTTTATACAGGAAAAACTTCCAGACATTTAAGAGAAAGGATTTATGAACATATTTTAGACATCAAAAATGGTGAATAAACTAATGCCGTGTAGACACAATCATGCATTTAATGATCATAATTTTGGTTTCCTATTCATTCAGCAAATTGTCCCTGACCTACAAAGAGAATTAGATCTGAGCACTTAGAAATATCTGAGCTTAAGTGGTAACTGTGCCTGAATGCTTTTATGCCCCCTAGACTGAATGAGTATGTTAGTATTAATTGTGTTTTAAAATTAAGGCAATTGAAAGGGTCATTAATTTGTTAATAAATTATTTAATTGGTTTTAATTATTGAATAATTACAGTGTGTGTGTGTGTGTGTGTGTATAAAAGATATTTGTGTATTGCATAGAATGGTGAGAAGTCTGACCAGAAATGCAAAATGTACTCGCCCAGGTTATGAAAGCATGCAGCAAATGCGTCAGATCATCAAATCCACGAACAAGATATGAGGTGCCTGATGAGAAAGGGACCAAGTATTCCACAACAGTCGCCACAAACTGCATTTACAGGAGCTTAAAGCATCAATGCACAGACTCCCATGAATGCTTGCAGATGACAAAACAAGGAAAATGTGTAATGGAAAAATAAGACTACTAAAAGGAATGAGGGATCACAACCCAAATGAGTTTTATTCATGCTCAATGAGGAAAATACAGAAGTGTAGCAGCAAGCATATATTCTAAACATCTGTGGTACTATATATGTACCCACCCAAATCTTAAACCCTGCATCATTGAAGAACATACAGCAAGCACACCCAACAGCATAGGCACTCAGTAATGATATATTGTGACAAGCTAGTCCTGCGGTATGGAAAGACATCCACAAACAGCACAGATGGGCAGTAACTCAAAACACTGAAATGGGCATGATATGGGAATGTTGGCCCCAATACACAGACAACATAAGCATACTTGCACATTAAAGCATCCTAAACAAAGAGCAGCTTAACAGTAAGATGGAATGGAGCATGCAGCAGTCATATGTGGCATCCTGGCAGTGCCAAGTATCACCAACTCATGCACATGCAATTACACACACACACATACACTGCTTAAATTTTATCATTCACTGCAACAGGGTACACATATACTCTGCAATCACTAGAAGACACACAACACAACCCCCCACTACCACACACATGCCCATTTGCACAAATGGGATGCATCCACAGACCTGTGGAACTATAGACCTATTAGCCTGCCTAGCCTTATCTGCAAACCCATAGAACGAATCATCATGGACCTTATTACCAAAGATATAGGAACTCTCCAAACATTCAACCCACTCAGTTTGGCTTTGTCAAGGGGAGATCATGCCTGTTAAACTTGGTGGACTTCTTTGAGTTAGTCATCAAAGCCCTAGACAAGGGCAAATATGTGCATATAGCCTACTTAGATGTAACCAATGTCTTTGACAAAATCCCCCACTCAGGCTTCATTGATAAACTCACCCAGCTTGATATCAACCCATATATTGTCAGGGGGGTTGCAAACTAGCTCACTGATAGAGCTCATACTATCAAAATAGGGAACTCCTGGGGGGGGGGTGGCAGAGCCTAGATGGCCAACTGAGAGCATTACATTTTGAGAGCTCCATAAACTGGTATAATAATATAGGAACATTTTATTATTTTCAAGTTTAAAACATCAGAATTCTACAGATAAACTACTAAACTACATAAATATCAATTTTGGTGTAGATATACAAAAATGTTCCTGTCTTGTAACTTGGAGATATATTGAGTCACTGAATATGAACAACTCAAGGAATTCTCATCCAGATGCTGCTTTGAAAAAAGAATTGCAATTGATGACATCTGCCTTACAGGAACTATCTTTGAAGATGGTTGGCTTTAAAAATGACTTAGAAAACCTCAGATTAAATTCTCAAAAACAGAGTGATGCTCTTGAGGAACTATTACAGCAACACCATACAAAAATAACAAATATAGAGACTTCTCTAAATGACATTGAAGGGAGACTCAAAGAGGAAGAATTCCAAAAATAATTTCTTCTTAAACAGAATACATGGCTGCTTAACAAAATAGATGACTTAGAAAACAGGGAAAGGAGAAACAACATAAGGATCTTTGGTCTGCCTGAAAACACTGAAGGTGAAGACATTATTTCATTCTTAACAACCTGGATTCCTGATTTTTTAGACTTGAAAGAGGGACTTTCATTTGGAATTGAAAGGGTGTATAGAGCACTGAGGAAACCTGTTTCTAACTCAAAAAATACTCCACCTAGATTCATAGTTATAACATTTCTTTCATTTCTGGACAAGGAACTAATATTAAAAACTCCTTGGAGAAAATCACCCTTAAAATACAATCAAAGCCTGATAAGGTTTGTCAATAATTATTCTTCCAGAATACTAGAACAAAGGAAAAACGTCTGGCCAATAATAAAACTGTTGAACAAAACATTAAAGCACAGCTGGCCTTTTCAGCCAAGATAAAAATACTTTTTGCCAATGAGATGCGAACCTTTAATGACTTAGAAGAAGTTACTATATTCATCAAAAACACCGACATACTGTCTATCCCAGAAGAAATGGAGATTAAAAGAAATGAAGATTAAAAGAATAAAAGAAACAAATCCTTGTACTGATGCTAGAAAAAAGAAACAAAAAACTGATTCAAAGATAGCTGTCCCAAAAAAATAATTCTTACAACTACATCTTTCAAAGTATTAACTGATATGGTACATCACTTGTTATCTGTTTTTATTTAAAAAAGGAGGGTTTCTTAAACAACTGAGAAACAGTAATGATTTATTCAGAATGTTCAAAGAGTCCAATAATTCTTCAAAAAGGTAGGTCAAGATGGGTTACTATTTACATTATATATAAGCCAAACAAAACAACATATAATACAAACATAGAAGTTTCTATTCCCCTACTTGAACTCAATGAATACTTACCTTGTTTATTTTTCATTGATTTTACTTATAATAATTTAAGTAATTAATTAACTAATTCAACAAGGTACCATTCATCAGAGTTCAGACTCAAATGTAACAAATTAACATAATATATAATAGCAGTAGCAGTAGAGTGTTTTGAAAAAAAAAATTCTGTCATGGAGACTAATGCCTTCTTCAGTTAAAGTATGATTTAGAAATGTCATGTATATCCTGTTAAATAATAGAAGCAAGCTCTTAGTACAAATGTCATCATTATTCTGTCTAAATATAGTTAATATCAATTATGGCAGGTATCACAGCTACGAGTGCTATTTGATCAATCCTGATATGCTGTGCACGGAGAGTCTATATCATATAGTCGAACTGTTATAAGTTCGAATACGAAAATATCGAACTGAAAACTCCGAAATGTAATAAGTTCGAAAACTCACAACTTCGAAGATTGGAACTCCAAATAGCAGCAGTCGGCCAGCTTTACACCCGTACTACAATGTAACAATACACAAACACTTCACAGTATTACTAATGTGGGGAGCTTTGCCCACCACACCCCTCATCATGGGGGGCTGTGCCCCCCACATCCCCCATACTTAAATATACCAACTCTGAGATCACACCACAGTGGATACTTCATGCATATGCATGCTTCCACAATGGCGTTAAACATCAGTGAGTATGGAAGGGCCAACTATAACCATTCGGAGTTCCGATCTTCGAAGTTTTGAGTGTTCGAACTCATTACATTTCGGAGTTTTCAGTTCGATATTTTCATATTCAAACTTATAACAGTTTGACTTTATGATATAGACCCATGTGTGGATGCAGCTGTGTCTGGCAGATGTTGTATGTTGCCGTTTTCATCTCTGGGAAGCTGTGGGCTGCGGCTTGTGATTGACTTTTACTGATGCTTGTGTATTAGGAAGAGACATTTGGTGTTTTAGCCTGGATCCAGGGGAAGGGGTGGATAAAACTGTGATTTGGGATATTTTGAAGAGAATAATTTGTTTAAACATCTGCTGAGTAAGAGGTGGGAAGGCTGGAAGAATGTGATATCTGTTGTCGTGGTGTCTTGCTGGGAGGTTTTTTTTTTTTTATCTGTTTGCTCTCTGTTCTTTTCCTGGATGCTGCCTCGCTGAAAGGGAGGGAATTTAGGTTTGAAGTTGCAGTGAAGTTTGCTTCAGGCACATCGCGAGCTTCTGGTATGCAGTACACAGGCATACTAACAGAAACAGATGCTCCCAGGTTGCTATGGTATCGGAGACAGAGTGACGATAATGCTTAAAGGCTCTGAGGAGCCTCCGAGATGATTCTTGGCAATTAAGGTTTTGGTTTAATATATATATATATATATATATATATATATATATATATATATATATATATATATATATATATATATATATGGCTGTTTTAAACCACATGTACACATATTGATGGTCTCCCAACACTTCGTTTAGCTCACTAAGTTGATTCTTGATAAAAAAATAATAATAATAAGTGCAATTTTATATTTAAAATGTATTTTGGTCCAAACACATTAATGACTTACATAAGAGTGGAAGTCTGAGTTATTGTGAAAGACTAAGAGCACTTGGTCTGGGAGGTGAGCTTGCTCGGACGTGTTGGGCATATGAGGATAGCTGATTCTATAGGTGTTTGGGGTTTGCTAGAGTGTCATCAGATTTCCTTCATGGAAATATCTTTGGGAATAGAAGGTGTGTTGGCAGAGTGGCCACTGCATGGAACAGGCTGGTAAAATGTAACAGGACAAATATTGGTTTGGATATTTTAAGAACAGCCTGGAAACACACCACATGAACTAGTGAATGGTATTCTGGCAAAACTAGATGGGCATTGTTGCCCATGCTTGAAGTACTGATAAGTGTGTATGTAAGGATGGAAATATACTTATAACAAATAAGAAACTAGAAGGGTCTCATAATTTAAAGTCTATGGACTGTATAAATATGCTTGGAAGAAGCTAAAAATAAGAATAAGCATTACAGCTTGTGGTCTCTCAAATAACTAAGCAATAGCCAAAAACAAATGCAATAGTTATGTAATGTATAATTTTAGTAAATCTACAGATAAAATATATAATCGTCATATAAGATGAAGCTGTCTGCTGAATTTAGATATTAAAGGCAGGTTTTAATATCATGGGCTTATGTATAATAACACTACTGTCTTAACTTGTTATAAATGACATACACTACACTGAACATCAAAGGAAAGCATGATGATTTTCTTATACAAGTAAATATGCATAACAAGTCATGTAATTGCTTTAACTTGAATTGTAGTTTTTGTAACCCATCTTGACCATATATAATACTTAAGTAGACATCATGATAACTAATGCTTTATACATTACATCAAACTGACAAAGTTGTTCAAGAGAAACAACAGAAGCCTGAACTAGAAATGTCACAGAATGTAACAATTACATTCTGAACAAATAATCACTCAGTTTAACCTTTGCTGATTATACAAAATAGAATGCTGCCATTTAAATCTAAACACTTTCAGTATATGCCATAAAATGGCAATTTATAAATATGGAAAGGGAATTTGTAATCATTAATCACAATAACTGATTTTTTTTTGTTTTAACCTATAATTTCACTCATTTTATAATAAGAAATTACAGATATGAAAATCTTTATGTGTAAGAAATGGGAAGAGGATCCACTGATAATTAAAATGCACCAACATTCATCAATGTTCACATAAAACAAACTTGATGCTTTAAGTAAGTTAGCAACAAACAAAATGATTACTTAAATGCTGGCAAACAATGAAATATAACTTCTGATATATCCATTAAAATACATTGTATTATAAACATTAGGTATAAATATTATTCCCATCTATTCATATTAAGTAATATGTTTTGAAAGACTTCATTGATAAAGGTGAATATGTTAAATAACTGTGTGCTATAATCTTTTACTGAGGTTTTATATATGATACATCCTACTTTACTATGATTAAATTGCTTGTCATCTATCTTTCATGTAAATATTAATTGCTTATACAATAAGTAGACATTTATATTAGATTAGAATTCTGTCTAATCTACAATAGTACTATATCTGTTCAAAATAATATAAATATTGCTTATTCCTATTACAAATATTCTCCATATGATAATTCAATTTATGGAGGTCAGATGTTCTGGATTGTCAACGTATGAGTGATAATCTGATGGACTTAGGTTTATCCATCAGATTAGGAATGATTTTCATTCCATGGCTAGTGTGGTTCTTAGTTTTGTTAGCATCTATTAATTTAAATTTATTTCACAAAAAGAATTTTAGTATGCCTGACCAAAACATTACTTTATTGGTAAACACTCAAAGTATAAAACTGATAATTTCCTTTAAAAGCTCAAACATATACATTAAAGTTATCAGAGGAAAATGTTTAATAGTTACAATAAAACAAAAAATACATAGTCTAATAACCTAAGATGGATTTAACTTTATTATCTTTAAATACCAATGGCTTAAACAATCCTAGCAAGACATCAAATCTACTAAAATATTTAAAACTGAACAAGGCACAAATTTTATTCCTTCAAGAAACTCATTTCAAAACAAATGACAACTACAAATTGAATCCTAAGGAATATATGATATTGGCACAATCCACTTATAAGACAAAGACAAAGGGGCAACAATTTTATGGAAAAGAAATGTGATTAACACAGAAATCATTTATAAGTTTGAAGATAAGGCCTTATGGAATTAGTAATAGTTAAACATAATAGAATATGGACCCTTGCCAATCTATACTGGTTCCCAAGCATTCTAACAGGAACTGTTAAAAACACTTGGATTTAATTTCCAATAATTATAAAGGCAACTTAATATTAAGAGATTTTAACTGTATATTTGATATTTCTGAATCTACAAATAAAAGACAGCTCTGTACATCTGCTGTATCAAAAGCTTTAAACAAATGGGTAGAATCATTTCATTTTCCAGATACTTTTTCAAATTTAAAGAAGATAAATCTTTGTTGTTTTCCCATCAAGACCATAGATTTGGTACCCAAACTAGAATAGATAAAATATTTGCTGCCCATGAGTTACCCTCTAAAATCATTTATTTCTCAATCACTCCCTGCCTCTTTTCAGACCACAATTCATTGATACTAAAACTTCAGAATGGGTACAAACCATTAATCTTTAACTCCAGAATTCTAGCATAAATAACTAAAATTAAAGAGTTCAAACCCTGGTTATTATCTGAATTACACTTCTCCTTAGATATTAATTATACCACAGAGATAAATAAAATTATGATATGGAACTCATTAAAAGCTTACATATATGGTAAAATCCTAACTTGGTATAAAAAAAATCAGAGAATGGGATTCTGAATTATTAGGTCTACAACCCAAACTTTTGTCATTAAAAAATCAAAATCATTTGGAGATGAAAAAGAAAGTAGAAGTATTAAACAATAAATACAGTGATCTTACACTTAAAACTAGTTTAGCTTTAGAAAAACAAAAAAATGAATACCTTGGCCACTTCTACCAAATATCTACATAATTTATCAACAAGAATCAAAATACAATCAAAAGCTAATAACATTAAAAGTATCTTCCATGAAAAGAAAGGGAAACATGTCTCAGATATAAGTGACATTCTTGATACCTATAGAAATCACGATATGGAACATTTCCAAAAAGAAAATATACATATTGATCAATTAAATCTAGATGAAAAATATTCTGATATAAAAATATACCAGAAAAATGAAAACTAGATCTTCAACCACCCATAGCCTACAAAGAAATTACACATACAATAAAAGAGGGTAAAAATAATAAAGCTCCAGGTATAGATGCACAAGTATGGAAATATATAAAGTTTTTCCTTCAAAGATACTATCCCTCTTCCATAAAACTCTATTAGAAATTCAATCACAAGCTTTAATGCCACCCTCTTGGAGATATTCCTTAATCACACCAATCCTAAAGGAAAACAAATCCCCAAACATCTGTACCTCATATAGACTTATATCATTATCAAATAATGACTTTAAGATATTTATGATGATATTAACTAACAGAATGAAAATACCTCTATCCAGAACGATAAATAATGATCAAACCAGATGTATATATCATAGACACACACATGACAATATTAAAAGGATAGTTTCTCTTATAGATTATGTTAATAAAGAAAATAAACACTAATAATTGGTATAGATATAGAGAAAGCATTTGATTCCCTAAAGTGTGACTATTTATTCAAAATCCTAACGCTATTTGAATTTTCTGCATCCTTTGTTCATCTCCTAAAGAATATATATACAAATAATTTAGCGTATGTCAAGTTAGGTCCTTTTACCGCTGAATCTATATATATAACAAAAGGCACTAAACTAGGATCTTCCATGTCACTGATTCTATTTGCTCTGGCTATTAAAATATTGGCAGATTCAATTCATAACAATATAAAAATCAAAGGAATAGATGTTTATGAACAATACAATTCTAAAGTAATGATATTTGCTGATGACATATTACTAACATTATCTAATACAAAAGAGACATTAGAAGAATTAGATATATTAATTGACAAATTTCATATGACATCAGGACTCCATTTCAATAAATCAAAATCAAAATTTTTATTTTTAAATAAAAAAATAACTGCAGACTAAGGAGGATCACATCATAGGGAAACAAGAATCTACCTTAAAATATCTAGAAATTGAGTTATGCAAGGATAATAATGAATTATTCTCAACAAACTACAATAATATCATCAACACAATTAAAATCTCTGCGAAAAATTGAACAAAATAATATTAACATTTGAAGACTACAGCTGATAAAAATGGTTTTACTGTCCAAGATCCTACATATAGCCTTGGCAATACAACTGTTACCAGAAAGGAATATACTTAAAGCAATAAATTCATGCCTAATACATTTTTTATGGTTTCCCAAAAGAAACAGAATAGCTTTAATACATCATATCAGACCATGGAAATAGGAAGGATTAAACTTTTCTGATATAGAAACATATATAAAAGCATCAATATCTAAAACAATCTCAGATTGGATAATTCCAAATTTCTCTGTAAATTGGAAATAATTACTAACTGTAATATCAATAAATGAATTTGATTTACAAAAAAAATTTCAAATAGATAAAAACAATTTGCCATGGCACATAGTATGTATTAGTATGCAATATAACATAACTAAACCCATTAAACTTGTATGATTAATTATTACATTGACTCATTTAGGAAAATTATTAATGCAAAAATAGATTTAAAAATCTGGTTTGATCTTTTAACTCCATTTATAGTCACAAAAAATGTTCCACATAAAATATATAGAGATAGTATTATTTCCTGAGAACAGAAAGGATTTGTTTGTTAGCTCCACTGTATCAAAGAACTAAAAGTTTTAGATACGCAAGTACTAAAAACAACATACAAAATTCCACAACAGAACTGGCTAACTTTACAAAGTATTCTGTCATATTCACAAGATTTAAGTAGAATAATTAACAATTCTTTATTTAAAGAAATATCTAAATTTATGAAATACATATATGAAATCATATATAATGTCTTTGACATGGGAAACAGTATTTCAAAGTTTTACAAAATATTAATAAACTATAAAATTACACCCAAAACCTCATATTGGAAATATATAACAAAAGACACTCAATACAGTTAACTGAAGATATTAAAACAAATATCTTATCATCGATAAAATATACATCCTTTACACAATACTGAAATTTTTTTTATTGGAAATGCTTGCATAGAGCATTCTTAACCCCAGACAGAATCAGTAAAATTAGTTCTTCCATAAAAGGAATATGTTGGAGATGTGAGCAAGTACACAATACAGATTGGAACCACATTTTCTTTGATTGTGTTAAAATTAAGCCATTTTGGAATGGTATTAATAACTTTCTACAAGCTATATTTAAGGCGTCATTTTATTTAACTCAAGCTCTTGTATTATTAAATGTAAATGAAGGTCCTCATTTGAATAGGTCAAATATGTATCTAGTATGGACTATACTTGCATTTTCAAGGAAGTGTATAACAAGTAGATGGAATACAAACACAATACCAACTTTGGAAGACTTTTACAGCCTACTGAAGACCACAGCATTATTGGAAATTAAAATTAAAGAACTAAGAATTTATCCAAAGCCATTTATCAACAACCCTTGGGAAAAAGTCTTATCGCTGATTGACACTATACAATAATTGATCAGACATTCTGATAATGGATTGGACATTCTTATAAAGTAACTGTATATATTAAAATCTGTTATAGTGTCAGGCTAATCTAAATAGTCTACATAGTTATTTAAGATGCTATGTATAAATATTATGAAATTCATTCAAATGTATTTGAAAAATAAAAAAAAATTATGAGAAAAAAAAATAAGGGACTCCACCTGCTCCAGCATGCCAACTACTGGTGTTCCACAGGAATCATTATTATCCCCTTCAGCAAGGGTAATGTTCTTGCAAACTACATCAGTAGCAATACCCTAAGCACACAGTCAATGTTGAGAAACCTGGGCACACAGGTCGACAGCAGCCTTAACTTTGATCACCATGTCTCCTCAATGTTAAGAATGGCATTTTATATTGCACATCTCATAACTAAGGGCATTGCCTACAGAAAAAAAGAGGTTATAACCCCCATGTACTCTTCCCTCATCTGGCCAATAATAGGATGCAATGCTCCCTTAGTATGTTCCTTTCCAAACACCTGCAGCAATTGGAGGGACTACAAATGTTCCTTAAAAAGAAAATTTAGGGTCCTTAAGATCTGTCTTATGTGGACAGATGGAAATTATTGTCACTTTACTCTGTGTCATACAGACTGCTCAGAGGTGACCCATGACTTGCATATAGAGCAATCTGTGACCCAGCTTTAATGGAAATGCTGCACATTCACAAGTCAAATGGCCCATGGGTCACTTGCTCAAAGGACTATAACCTGGTGTGTGACATCAACAGAACTTGCTGGAGAGACAGATTTGTCTCACAAAGGCTGCCCCACCTTTGGAACAAGCTTCCTATTCATGTTAAAGAAAGCCTCTCAGCCCTATTTAAGTGTAATTTGGACAATTGGATGGGCAACCGAAAATTCACCTGGAGGTTCCACCTTTGTCCATCTTGGACAGGAGTAATAGGTGCTGATTTAGAGTCTGCTTGAACCAGACACCCTTGGGAACATGGGTTGAACTTGGTAAGGGTTGTAAGGGCCCCAGGACCATTAGCCTAGTAACCTCCTATGATCCTATGATCCTATGACATAGTTACCATTCAACCACCCACACAGACAAAACCTTACATATAACTTTAACCACTCTCTTCTCACCATATCTTCATTAAACCACATATACTACCCTAAAACATGTGTACATACATACTTACTAACACATTCATATACAAATCCAGTAAAAGTACTCAGTCAGATTTCTCACATAAATACTACCAGCACATTCCCCCCCCAAAAATCACTTTTTTCCCAGGGGAGACTGTATATCCCTTAGGGAGGACTTCACTCCTACACCCCTTGTTTTTATCTATATATATATATATATATATATATATATATATATATATATATATATATATATATACATACACACACACACACACACACACACACACACACACACACACACACACACACACACACACACACACACACACACACACACACACACACACACACACACACACACACACACACACACACACACACACACATATACTAACACCATGGTCAAACAAAACGTTTGAAAAAAAAAACACCCTTTAAGCATGGACCATGTGTCACTGTATGGTAATCTCACTCCATGGCAAACACATTCTGAGAGCTAATACTGTGGGTTGTATATTTCCTGAGATTTACATTAGAAAAAGCATAGACCTCTCCCACTATATGCATACAGACCTGGCATCTATCATATGTAGGAACAAGCAGCCTCTATATAAGACAGAGTGCAAATTCACACTACTCACCCTACCTGCAGGCAAGCAACTCGTACATGTATAGCACAAACTCACTGACACATTTATACCCACAGTCCCGAAATGTGTCTTGTATAGAGACAAAGAGACTATTTAAGATAGCTCCTTCTGCTTCCCATGTGTGCACTCTCTGATGAATATGCATATTTGACTGATATGCATAATCAATGAGAGTGCTCATTTAATGTGTGGGTACCCAACAAGCTGGTATTCCATCAATAGGGCTACATTCATGAGAATGACATTCAGACAGGATGATCTCCACATCTATGTTTGGACTAATACTATCTGCTGCCCACTTCAAACAGAGTCTGAAGCAGCTTTGCTATCTCCTCCAGTACTTTTCTTTGACTCTTTAATGAGTTCAACAATGTACAGCTCAGAGTTCTGCCATCAAATGATGGACTCTTTTTCTTCTCCCACCTAAACGACACTAGACAGTTTTTATTTTTGTTGTTGTTGTAGTTTTTATATTTGTTTATTTGTTTTTTTTTTTTATGCATAACATAGTTATTAGATGTCCATTTGTAATATTATTTTTACATAAGCTTTTTGTGTAAATATGAACCAGTAAGAAATGTTGGCAAGAAGGTTATTACATTTGTAATCATAATGGATTGTCAATTTTTATTACCTTATTTCTTTTGCATTCTGAAGTTGGGGTTGAACACAATGCCTTCTGGTCTAGTCTACTTTCTTGTATCAAATACAACAAAAGGATACAATCATAATACATTTACTGCTTTAAACAATTATTTATATCTGGTAACCTACAATTGGATGAAGACTGGCCTCTAGAGCTTAAGCTGCTGAAAGTTCAACCCACCACGGTAATCACTGTTGGCAAGTTCTGCCAGCACTGATGTCCTTTTTGGGGGGGAAATTTCCCCCTTCATTGAGTCAGTGTGACTGCGGAGTTGGTGTATATATGTACATGTATACATATAAAGTTCAGAGGGTGCAGGTGTGTTGCAAATTTAGTTTAAGGATTCCAATCCTCTGCTCATTCAGTTGTGTTGACTCATAGTAGAAGCAACTATAACAGTACAGCAGTACCCCACTAGTACAACTGTAGTATAATGTATGCTGTTGACCTCTAAAAGCAGTCTGCACCAGGGTCAGTCAATGTGGATAGAGTCAAGGCTCAGAAATATTCTGGATCTTTTTGTATAGTCCTACAGCAAGGTGCACACCTCTGTTAGTACACTTAATATACACAGTACTACACAACACCATTATTCACTTTTAATACCCATGATTTTTATCTATGCAGTTCATTTCAGTAGCACAGACCCAGTCTGATATGTAAACAATCATGTGTCCAGGGATTGATGAAAGGTTAAAATCAGCACAACACCCCTCTCTTCCATTCCATCCCCACACACATATAGTGGACCCCTGGGGGTTAATAAAGTAAAAATAGCTAAATGTCAAACTATTTAAGGGTCTACTTGAAAAGTTTAAGAAGCAGAACCTGTAGTGCATCATGCATTTTTAATTATGCATATTGTTTAGCCCACTTCTAATAACATAAACTCCATAGTACTACAACTTCCAACATAGAAAACGAGCATTTGTTTCAATTCAAATCCTGTCACAGTAATGCACTAGTAAATGAGAGAATGGATGACATTGTTAGTGAATTCATTAAGGCTTTCCCTTAAAGTTTTTTAGACTGAGTGTAATCAAACCCTGACAGCTTCTGAAACTTCCATTATCTTCAGACAAGTGAGAAGTTTGCCCAGTACCTCCAGTGTTAATCAGGACACCTGGCAGGCTTCAGCAACATGATGTATTTTTCCCATAATTATTTAAGATGTTGCAAACACAAAGAAGAAATGAAGGCTTATACTACAGCCAAGATTTGTCACATTCCTGACTCTCATCACTCAGATATAGTATCAGCTGTAAGATTTAAATCTCTTACAATGGCTGTTAAATCACACACAGAGTAATAAACTATGCTTTTCTACAGTTTATCATAATGCTGAGGAACTGATATCTTTAAAGCTATAATAGCACTGAAGAAAAGAAACTCTGTTATCTTACTGACTCAAATATAATTATGCAGCTGGGCATTTTGTGACATAACTGCGTTATTTGAATTAAAAAGCTGCTTACCTGCTAATTCAGAAACATGCATTGTACAATTTATTATTTTAACAGAGCCTGATTTTTAATTTTTAGGTCACTTTTAGTACTAAGTATTTTTCATAGTAACAATTTGAAATGTCAGGACCTGCTACACTGAGTTCCGAAATACAGAGACTGAATGACAGAAAGATTGGAGTTGTATATATCAAGTCCAAGATGATATTTCATGGAATATTCTCTTTCCTCCAAAGTATAGCGATCTCAGAGTTGGTATATATAAATCCCGGTGTCTGGCGCATCTTGCCCCTCATATGGAGGGTGCAGGAGGAACTTAACTCTTCCCATCTAAAAAAAATGTTTGTTTTCGATTTCTTAACATACAGCTATTACTATTATTCATGGCAAATGAACCTTATAGCTCATGTTTTAAATTCTAAATACAGAGTCTTACTGCTGAAGTAAGCAACATCTTGCTTTATTTGTGAACTATCCTATTTTCTTTTTAGCCCACTGCATAACTCTCAATTGTCTAGATTTTTACCTCATATATTTGGTCTGATTCTCATAACATTTGTGGTTTTCTGGTAAATCACTGAGGATTCAACTCACTAAATGATGGCATACATTTGAGTTTCAGACTTCATATACTTCTTAAAACACATTTAAAACAACACTTATTATTCCTGCACTTCCCAAACTTTCAAAGTTTATAAGTGTGCTATTTAAAATTTTTCTCTGATTTTGGGCCTTTAACTCCCCTTCTCATTATTTTTGACTTTGTGCAGATTTCTTGCACTTAGAGGTTGAGAGGTATGATCTCTCCAGTTTTGGTAACATTATTGAATTTAGGCATTTTTTGGTATTTTCCTTGTGTTCCCAGATCGCCCCATACAGGAAAAAATGATACATCCAAATGACAACTTAGTTAAAAAAGAATACTTATTTATGATTTCTTCTCACATAAATAAGCTGAAATCCCTCCTCTTTTTTTAAAATATAATGGTTATAGCAAAAAAATGGTTCTGCTTAAACTGCCTGGGTGTAGAAGATGCCATTTTGTATGCTACTCTGAACTTTTTTTTTTTTTCAAATATGATTTTTATTGTTTTTTACAAGATTCATCAACAATAACACATAAGTAACAAAAAAGCAAAAGTAAAACAATTGATACAAAAAATCAATCAATGGATCATCTCTAGACAGATAGGTAATAACATTGTGGATAGGTATCTGCACTATAACTCTGCAACAACAATAAAACTAAGAAAGAAAAAAAACAAAAGAAAATAACTACAAACCTATAGAACCTACTAACTATGGTAAGATCATCTATATTACAGAGAGAAGATAATATAGAAAAATCCTTACATTATCTAGTGCAATTGCAAGATAGGATATACTTATCTTTAGTTAATAGGTGGATGGAAAGAGGTAGGGAGAAATGTCTATGTCTTACCTGTATGTAAAGTGAAAGAGAAAAAAGAAGGTGTATGACTAGAAACTAACACTATATACACTACAACATGGATGCCATCATCAGTGAAGAGAAATGTCTCAGATTTGTGTATAAAGGAATAGTATAATCCGTATCCATCAATAAGGGACCTAAAAGTTTAAACATACAGGTCTTCACAAAATGTATATATAATAATGCATATTATATGATAATTACTTTGCTTGAATTAATTCAAAGAGACTGCACCAATAGTTCTTGAAATAGTCTTTTTTTTACTGTTAGAGCAAAGTTTGCATGCAGATATATACTTACTTGCCATTGTTTTAAAATTTTCCCAAGAGATTGCCAAGGGGTTTACCCAGTTCTTTGCAATGAAGTATTTGATAAGGGCACACATGGTGATTAGGATGTGTTTACGGACACCAGTTAAATCTTTAGGAGTTATATTCTGGATTGTTGTTTGCCAGGAGAATATAGTCTTTTCATAATCCATTTTTTCTAATTGTATTCTGGGGGAGCACCATAATTTGTGTGCGTTTTTGCAACTCCAAAAGATGTGGAGTATGTCTGCATATTGGAGGGAATAGAAAGGACAGGTTAGGTTTTTGTTGTATCCAAATTTTAATAGGACTATGGGGTGTAGTATGAGTTATTATTAATCATAAGCTGGGTATAAATTAATTTTTTAAAGGGAGTTAGATTTAGGGTGTTCTGTATTGCTTCATACTTGGACTTAACAGGAGTTGGGAGGGTGGCCTAATGGTTAAAGTGTTTGCCTTACAAACACAAGGTGCAGCGTTTGAGTCTCACAAGGGATAATTGGCTAGGCTTAAAATGGCTTGCAAGGGCAGTTAGCCTAGTACTAATCTATGAACCTATGATTTCACCATGCATGTCATCCCAGTATTTTGAGTATAGAAACAACTGATGATATTTGATATTGATTAAAAGCTTGTAGGCACGAGAGAGCATTTTGTTTCTAAAGGAAAGATTTTTAATAATTGAAAGTGTTAGGGTTACTTCTTGTTCCTTTGTTTTAGTGTTAGCAAATTTTTCCTTTATTAAGGAGTGTAGTTGTCTTAACATAGGTTCATATCTATTTGGAGCCCCAAAGTGTTCTTTGACCACAGTAAACTTTGTTAGATGGTAGAATTGCCATACCGTGGCATTTTTAATAATGGGAAAGTTGGCTAGGGCTATCATTTTATTATTTATTTTAATATTTGGGTGTAAATGAATTGGTTGACGGAAAGAGAGAGTATCTTGGAGATTAAGAGATTGCAGCAATACTTGAAAAATTTTTGTTTTTTTAATGCTGGTAGAATTTTAAACTTGTGCACATTATCAATCATTAAATATGGGATAGACTGAGGCTTAGTTTGATTGATTGTATATATTTGTGCCACATTTTAACCCAGGTTGAGGTCCCTGTATCTACAGATGGTTCATGGCTCACTATTTGGATTAGGCGGCTTGCATTTGTTACGTTATAGTAAAGATTAAAGTCAGAGAGGCTCAGTCCACCTTTCTCTTTTGGGAGTATTAGTTTTTTGTATGAGATTCTGGATGATTTAGGGAACCAAAGGAATTTTGAGATGGTGGTTTCAATTTTATTGAGAAAGTTTTTGGGTATATTTAAGCTTATGGAGTTATATGAAATAATATCCTAGGTAAAATGTTCATTCTGACAATGGCAGTTTTTGACAGCAGGGATAAATTGATGTTTTCCATCTGGATAGGTCATTGTTTATTTGATCCCAGACTTTAAATAAGTTTGCCTTCATCAAATCCTGATGCATGTGCATAAAGGTTATTCCTAGGTATTGGCTTGTATATTTGATTGGTATGTCAGACGGGAAAATAGGAAAGATGGAAGATTTTCAGGAGTTTAGATTGTAATTAGCCACAGTAGAGAAGAGACTTATTGATTTATGGATTTTGTGTAAATCACTATTTGGGAGCTCAAAATAAATATTTAAATTTTCTGCAAATGCTGAGTATTTTAACTGTATGTTAAAAACTCTGGGTATGTGATGATATGTTTTCTGGCTGATAAGAAGTAGGAAAGGTTCAAGATAAATATTAAAAAGATATGGAGAAAGGGGGCAACCTTGTCTAGTTCCACTAGATATTTTAATAGGGTGGGACATTATTTTATTAATATATAGGGAGGGAGTAGCATTCTTATAGAGCATTTTATAATGTTAATAATATATTCAATAAAGCTGAAATATTGCATGGTTAAATATAGAAAATTTAAGGCAACATCGTCAAAGGTTTTAGTGGTGTCTAGCGTAAGTATGTATCTTGGTTGGTTGTCATTTTTTAGAAATAACATTGTTGTGTCTAAAGTGAGGGTGTTGTCACAAAGTTGTCTTTGTTTCATGAAGCCTAATTGTTCAGGGGAAATAACTGAAGCCAGGACTTTCTGCATTCTACTTGCTAGGATGGACGTGAGCATTTTAATATCTGTATTAATAAGAGCAACAGGTCTATAGCTAAGAGGATTATGCTTGTCTGAATAAGGTTTCAAGATACTCTGAACTATTTAGTTGCATCATGCCTTAATATGGCTTAACACTGATATTATTGTAATTGTGAATCATTATGAGACTTCATTCATTATGGAGTTAACGTAATCGTGATTATTTGTATTGCTATTCTGATTCCTGATGGTTTAATACGTTTTCCTTCTCAAATAATATTATGCAGTCAAGTAAGTCAGGAATGAGCTCGTTTTGCAGCTGACTGAAGTACTGTTTACATTTCATTGGGATTGTATGCCAAATATTAGTGGCAAAAATACCACAAGGCTTCTCTCCATGTGTTCATTTCTCTTGATCAGTGAAATGTCTTGTGTTGTTATGAAAGAATAAAATGGAATGTTTCAGACTGTTGTTTGCTATTTTGGGGAGGGGAAAGGGCTTATATATAATTAAGAGGTGTAGGAGATTTGACTCATGTAGAAGTTGCAGGGGTGGCTTGCCCCCTTTGAGGGGAAAAAAAAGAAGTTATGCACTTACCATAACGTTCCATCTGTGTTGTCCATTTTTATTTTTCCTCAACTGTTGAGTTTGGATCTGACTCGGCTGTTACTATAGCTTGTGGCCACCAAAAAGTTGTCAAGTACCTCCTTTACCTATAATGCACCAACCCTTAACATACCTCAGATCTTGTTTGCTGTTTTACATAAAGTAGAAAGAACTACGATAAAAATCCTAATAGAATAAGCCATATTGAGGGCTCAACAAAAAGGGCAGCGGTGTCCTTGCAATTTTTCATTCTTCCAGAAATTCATTGTGAAAAAAAGGTTGGGATTGGTGGGTGGGGAGTTGAGGAAGAAATGGACAACACAGATGGAATGTTATGATAACTACATAATGTCTTTATCTGATATTTGAGTTGAGGAAGAATGAAAATGGACAACACAGATGGAATGTTATGGAAAGTACATAACTTCTTTATCTGATATTGCTAATTTTCATTCTATTAAACTTTGCAAAAACGAACAAACTCTCAAAAAACAAGTAAGCGAAAAGATAGCAGATACTTCCTCTCAATCTCTAAGAGGTAAAAATCATGGCACTGGCCCATCTAAAATCATTGCAGAGGATCAGAAAAAGGACCAGTTTGTGTAATGTACGTTTAGTACTCTACAGATGTGCAGTAGCAGGCCTCGCCCATGGCAACTACCTGACATTGACCCCAAGACTTGTAGGATCAATTGAGCTGAAAGTTTAGTACTGCAAATGATTTTCCTGACCTAGAATATGATGTTGTGCACTCTTGAGAGACGAAGACAGGCTGTCGCTGATATGGTTTTGAACATCACTCCTATGAATTCCAAAGTTTGAGTCATCTGTAACTGAGACTTGTTGTAATTTATGATTATCCACAGATGAGAACAAGTCGGAGTACTTGATCTCTTGCTCTTATTAGTAGATGCTTGGTCAGGATGGTAATGAGCCAGTCATCTAAGTAAGGAAACACTTGGAATCCCTGCATTCTCAAAGTGAGCTGCTACCACTGCCATGTATTTGGTATCACCCTGGGGGCTGTAGTGAGGCCAAAGAACAGTGCTCTGAACTGATAATGACTGGATTCCAGCCAGAAGCGTAAATACCATCTCAATAGTCTGTTCATTTTTATGTGATAGTATGTATCCTGAAGGTCTATTAAGCACAACCAGTCGCCCTTGTCCAAAAAGAGCAGAATGGACTGAACTGTGACCATCCAAAACTTTGTGTAGCAAACTGACTTGTTCAAGTCAACAAAATTGGTCTCTAAGCTCTTGTTTTCTTTGGCATTAGAAAGAATATTGAGCATGTTCCAGACTCTTTTTGGTCTGGTGGGACTTCTTGAATGACTCTTTTTTTTCTACCAGCTTTAGTATTTCTAGTGGTGTTCCATTCCTCTGACTGGGTGGAGCATCGGGAAATTTGCATATAGATGGAGATGGAAGAGAAAAGGGAATTATACAACCTCTGGAAATAATCTTCTGCACCCAAGTATGTTTTTTTTTTCAAACATCTTTTTTACATTTACACATATGACAAAGGCAATCTTACATTTACATAAATGAAAAACATACAAAAGGATATCACTCTAATTGCAAATAGTTTACATCACAGACACCAGTGAAGCAACTGTAGTTGTAAACATTATGCATCACTTATAAACTATCCAGTCATTGTCAGTTAAGCATTATATGGCTCATTCAAATCCTGCCTCTTAAACCTCATTCCTGTTCTGCCATACCAGAAAACAGTCTCTTCAAAGGTAGATCACTCAGGGGAGAAGGAAGACAATGGAGCCAAGAAGTTTCTCCTGTCCCAAAATCAATCCACCTGAGGCAGAAGTCAGACTTGAGCTGTCCAATTTTTAGGTTAGGGCCCTGAAAGCAGCAGTTTGACTCTGAAAGTCATCTGGATCCAAAAACATTGAAGCCAGGTGCATTCAGAGACAGTTTCAGATCCAAAGATAAAATTTTCTTTGGATCCAGACCAGACAGACCTGGATAGTTTGGATCCAGGGTCTCCAAAATGATTGCTCAGATCAGAGGAGGAGCCACCATATGTGGGGTGGTAGAGGGAAGGGCTTCCTGACACAAAGGAATAGCAACTGGAAGAACACCCATCTGTACATGCACCGAGAGGAATCTCCTCATCATTCTGTCCATGTATTCTACAGTCAAACTCCTCGGAGAACGAGATGAGATGAGGGAAGGTGACCTAGACCATCACCTTTCTAAGAAGGGAAAGGTACTCTTAAAGGTACCACATCCAAGGAAGGTGAGTACTTAGTCTTGGATAACATTCTCGGATCTGAAGAAGTAGGATCTGAGGAGAGTTTAATCAAATCTGTTGGAGGTTGGATTGCTGCAGACATTGGATCTGACTTGTGCTTCTTTTTGGGTGCCGCCAAAGTAGATGGAGTCGATGATACAGAAGTCTTTGGAGACTTGGTAGAAGGCTCCTTAGATTTAGTTGAGGGGAGATTGAGTCCCAGACATAGCTTCACCAAAGGAAGAAGGAAGCAAACCTTTCAATATTAATTTGTTCCTCTTGTCCTCAATTGCTCACTTATTAAAATTCTTGCAAATGGAGCAGTCAGCTTGGAGGTAGTCGGGGCCAAATAGCAAATACATAAAGTGTGGGTATCCAACGAGGTCAATTTGTACCCTCACTTCTCACATTTTATGAAACCCGAAGGTCCTTTATCAGACATATTGCAAGAATAATAGAAAACTAGCAAGAAACAATAAGGAAAGCCTTTTCCAACACAAAGAGAAGAAAGGAAAAAGATACCAGCTATGATACTGAGAAATACACAAAAGTGTAATATGATAAAAGTATGGAAAAAGGAAGATTCACAGATACCAACTATGGTATATAAAAATTACACAATATTACTTTAATATAAAGAAATTAAGTAGAAATACTTAGAATAGTTGTGTAAAATCTTCCCATAACCGTAGATGTCCTTCTCATTTATATGCTGCAGTATTCAATAACATGAGGGAGTCCACCTCCGGCGGACTCGTAAGTCCAGCCAGTATAAGTCTATTACTACTGTGAGGTACGTGTGACATTGCACAAAATCCAAAATGTATTCCAGTCATAAAGTGACTTCTGGTATAAAATGGATGTCTGTACATACTGGGTCTATATTGTGTTGTCAAAAGACGTGCTCAGTGAACACGTCTTTTATCGACACATAAACAGTGAAGTAAGGAATCGCCGAATGGCCACTTCAGCGATTTATTTCCCTAGGGAAAAAAAATGCTTGGCTGTCATCAATGATTTGGTCTTCTCCTCACTGTAGTGTGATCTTGGAGTTGGCATATTTAGTTAGGGAGGGTGTGGGGGCACAGTTTCCAACTTTGTAGAGATTGTACATTTGTGGTGTGTTTCTTTGGCCTAGCAGCTTTTTTCCCTAGGAAATAAAATCGCTGAAGTGGCCATTCGGCAATTCCTTTCTTTGCTGTTTATGTGTCAATGAAGACATGTTCACTGAACACGTCTTTCGACAACATAATATAGACCCGCACATACCAGCTCTCAGAACTGAATGCCACCAAAAGCAACAGCCTGATCCAGGGTGAGGAAAACATGCCACCAGTAGACAGGTAAGTATCAGGGGGAAGATAGAACAGAAGGACATCTATGGTTATGGTAAGATTTTACACAGCTATTCTATGTCCTTCTATTCATATTCTGCAGTATTCATAACATGAGGGAGAGTACCAAAGCTCATGCAGAAGAAGAATTGTACAGGGGAGCAGAAACATTCTCCACATACCCATGCAAAATAGCCCTGACAAAACCAGCTCTGGACCTGGAGATGCCATCAAGTTTATAATGTTTTGTGAAAGTATGAACAGAAGACCAAATAACTGCTTCCAGGATAGAGGCTTGAAGAAGACAGCAGAGGAAGATACTGCTCTAGTGGAATGTGCCCTAATAAGTGAGGGTAGGTTCTTTCCATGAGCCATATAACATAAGGAAATAGTTTTGGAAGTCCAAGTGGAAATAATCTGCTTGTTAACAGACTGGCACAGGGCCATTGGGTGATAGGAAATGAACAGGAGGTCAGATTTCTGAATTAGTTTGATTTTATCCAAATAATATCTGAGTTGCCTGTGCACATCTACAGTGTTTAGTATCCTCTTGCTAGAGCATTGAGGAGAACAGAAAATGGTTGGAAGATTGATGGACTAATTGAGAGATAAGTCATTAACCACCTTGGGCATAAAGGAGGGGTTAGTGTGAAGGGAAACCTTATTTCTGTGGAAAACTGTGAAGAGGGAAGAGGACATGAGAGCTTGTCACTCAGACACCCTTCTAGCAGAAGTAATGGACATGAGAAGGACTGTTTTCCAAGTGTAGTGTTGCAGGGAAGCAGAAATTACTGGCTCAAAAGGGGATAGGGTAAGCTTTCCTAAGAGAAAGTTGAGATCCCACAAAGGAGAAACTAATTTCCTTGGTGGTCTGATGTGGAGGACACCTTTTAAGAAGTGTTTAACTTCCAACCTGGAAGCTAAAGGGGGAGACATAGGCAGACATGCAGAGACAGCAGAAGGATGATCTTGTACTGAAGAGTATGGCAGCCTACTCATCAGTAATTCACACAGGTAGGACAGGACCACTAAAACATCCACTAACAGTGGTTGTAAATCCCTTTTAAGACACCAGATGGAAATCCATTTCCATTTGGAAACATAGGATTTCTTAGTTGTGGGTTTTCTGGCCTCCTGCAGAACTTGTGGCACGTCCTCAGAAAAAGGTATTTGAAGGCAATCAAAATTCTATCACCCACAAAGTCAGTTGTAGAGCTGACATCTGTGGATGAATTAAAGTTCCCTTGTCATGTGTGAGTAGGACCATTCTGTGGGGTAACTTGTGGTGACTGTCCTTGGCTAAATGCAGAAGAAGGGGAACCATTACTGAATTGGCCAAAAGGAAGTCACCAGTAAAATTTTTAGTTGCTCCTATTGGATTTTCAACAAGATGTTTTGAAGAAGTGGGAAGAGTGGGAATGCATAAAGAAACATCCCCTTCCAAGAGAAAGATAGGGCATCCACTTTCCATGCCAAGGGACCTGGAACCCTGACACAGAACTTGGGAAGTTGCCTGTTCATGGGGGAGGCAAACAGATCTACCTGAGGTATAACCCATCGATGGACCATGTCCAGAAACACATACCTGTGTAGCATCCATTCATGGAATTGAGTCATGGACCTGCTCAGTGTGTCTGCCTCCATATTTGGAGTTGAGGGAATGTAAACCATCTGGAAGGAAAGTTGACTCTGGACAGCTAATTGCCAGGCCTGCAAGGCCAGTCTGCACAGGAGGTAGTACTTTGTCCCTCCCTGTTTGTTGACATACCAGAGAACCATGGTATTGTCTGTAAACCATCTTAATACCCCCAGGGAAAGATGAGGTTTGAAGATTTGTAGGGTGAAGATCAGGGTCCTCATCTCTTGAAGATTTGTAGGGTGAAGACCAGGGCCCTCATCTCCTTTATATTGATGTGGTCTTTTTTCTGGGCTGGAGACCAGACATCTCTGACCCTCCATGAGTCCAGAGCTGCTCCCCATCCCATGTCTGATGCATCTGTGTAGAGATCCTGAGTTGGAGGAGGTGATTGTAAGGGTAAACCTGGATTCTTTGCCACCTGTTGGATCCACCAGTGTAATTCCTTTATCAGACAAAGCAGGAGTGGGATAACAAACTCCAGAAGATGGGAGTGTTGTACCCATGCCATTCTCAAAAAACACTGGAGTTTCCTCATGTGCAGCTTAGCTAAAGGGATCATGGGAATTGTGTAAGCCATGAACCCCAGGAGGTGAAGAAACTCCCTAACAGTCAGGGATTGCAGGACCAAGAGGTCCTGGAAGTAGGAGGTGAGGGGCAAGACCTTTTCTGTGGGTAAGGAAGCCAACACATTGTCTGATTGGATCCTGCATCCAAGAAAGATGTGATCTTGTGAAGGGATCAGAGAAGATTTCTGGTTATTGATTGTGAATCCTAGACTCACTAACATTGACACTGTGATGGAGAGGTTCTCCTGAAGGATGTCTGGAGTTTGAGCCTGGAGGAGAAGGCCATCTAGGTAAGGAAAGATCTGCATGCCCTGTAGCATGCAGAAGGCTATTACAGGAACTAAGCATCTTGTGAACACCCTCAGGGCCATAGACAATCCAAGGGGCAAGGCACAGAATTGAAAATGTGATGAAGCAAAAGCAAAGCAAAGAAACTTCAGGAACCGCAGATGAATGGGAATATGAAGATAGGCATCCATGATGTCCAGTGATACCATGAAGGCCTGAGGAAGGATAAGAGGAAGAAGGGTAGGTAAGGTTAACATATGAAAGGTGGGACTTTCAGGAAAGGTATTTAGATGGGAAAGGTCTAGAATGGGTCTCCAAGGACCACCCTTCCTGGGTACCAGGAACATCCTGGAGTAGAACCATTTTCCTACTTGGGAGGGCAGTACTACCTGAATAGTGTCCTGAGAAAGGCAGTTGGAAATGATTTGTGGAAAGAGTTCTAGTTGTTATTTTGGATATTGTGGAATACCCCTGAATGGGGGAGGAGTCTTCCATACCATAAAGTGTCCGTGCAGGATGACGGATAGGACCCAAGAGTCCTGAGTTATCTGCTTCCAAGCAGGGAGAGAAGGAGAGAGGCAAAGGGACAGAGGTGTTGATGGCTTGGGAGGCAGTTAGTCATAGACTACCTGGCTTTGCATAAAAGGGATGTTTCTGTGTGGGAGTAGAAGAGGTAGATTTAAAGGAAAATTGGTTCCTGGAATCTCTCCTACTTTTGGAAGCTTGGTGCCTAACAGACTTTCTAACAAAGGTGGTCTTGGTAGGGTAGTTTCTGTGGAACCTGGGCACTGGAGAGACAAAAATATGTTTCAGGTCTTGCATCTCTTTTCCGTTCTCCTGAAGTGATTTGAAAAGCTCTGTAGCTGAGAAACCAAACAAGGTATTGTTGTCCAGGGAGGCATCTGTGATTTTTGCCTTAATGTCATCAGGCAAAAGTTGGAGCCTGAGCCAAGAATACCTCCTCAGGACTGATCCAGATGCAGCTGCTCTAGCTGATGCCTCCACAGCATCATAGGTAAACTTTATGGAATGCTGTGTAACCTAAGCTGAGAAGTTAAGGATGGAGGAAAGCTTAGCCTTTCTGGGAGAGTCAGGAAACTTAGATAATAGTTTGCCAGTGTCCAAAAGAAGAGCCAAAGAATACTTGCCCACATGGGTCTGATAGTTAATTGCCCTGAAGGTCAGAGTAGCTGAAGTATACACCTTTTTTCCTATTCTTTCCCTGACCCTGGTCTTCTTATTTGTGGGGAGCAAGGACGTGGAAGGTAGCATCTTGGATGCTTTGCCTGCAGAAACTGAAATAGTAGCAGGGTCTGTAGAGGGACATTTGAATAGAAATGTGGAGTCCTCCAGCAATTTATAAAATCTATCTGGCCTTTTGGGTGCTAGAGGTTGAGAATCTGGGCACTTGGAAGTAGCAGCAAAGGCATCTAGGAATGCTGGCAGAACAGGAGGTATGGCAGATGGGGAAGGAGAGTCTATCTTTAGCAGGTCAGAGTACCTTTTTTGGATGTCTGACTCCTGACAACAATCCCACTTGAAAAACTCTATCATCTTAAGAATTGTTTCCCCAAATGACATATCCTCCCCTGGGGAATCAGTGCCATTAGATTCCTCTTCTGGGGAGGTATAACCCAAAGGGGAAGAGATTTGGACTGAATAAGCCAAAGATTCATCCCCTGAGGATTCCTCATCCTCTAAGAAACACTCCTCAGAAGTCATCTTTTGAGGAGTAGAGGAAGGAATGAAAGGAGAAAGGAGAGAGAGAGAGAGAGAGAGAGACAAGGACTGCCTCAAAGCCATAAAGGTGTTGAACAGGGCTTGGGAGTAGGCCTACCAATCTGAAGGCTGTTCTTGAGGGGCTAGGGAAACATGCTTTGTCTTAATTTTATTTCTTTTTGGGGGCCTCCATGTGGTGGAAAGTGAATGGGACAGATATTAGCCTACACTCCACAATGATGGTAGGAACATCCTCTCACACTATGATCTGGGTAATACCATGCGGGCCCTTAGTCACAATGAGCCATGGTTACCCTCCTACTCCCAAATGAGATGCCTGCATTTCCCTTCAGGACATGCTGGTAGAGTCCTTCACAGACTCCACATTGTTACCCATCAAAGGGGTATCTACCAACTCTGAAATGGTCTCCAGGCCAACATCGGCCTTGGGAGAGATGTCTGGAAAAGAGGGAACAGAGGGTAAATCAGGCCTAAGGCCTCTTAGCTAGCAGCTCGACTGAGGGGCCCAACGCAGCTTCCATGACATGCACAAGACACTTAAGGTGCTGGTTTTTGAGGTATAAGTGGAGAGAAGCTAAGCAACTACATAGGCTCTTGGTTGCAAGGCCTTACAAATAGCACAGGTAGCATGGTCATGATCCAGGCATGGGCAAAATAAACAAAGGCCGTGAGAGTCCTTATGTGGAATCTGCCTTCCACACTGATACTTGCTCTTTCTAGCTGACATATAATCAAAACAATACACAGAAGCCAAAGATTGTAATGAAGAAACCCCAGCAGTGTACTTATCTGAACCAAGGTTCACAACTTGTCTGACAAGCAACAACTGGAGCAGACAATCGGATAGGCGGCAGAAATGTTCTGAGAGCTGGTACATGCCAACATCCATTTTATACCCGACGTCACTTTATGATCAATGTACATTTTGGATTTTGTGCAACATCACACATACCTCACAGTAGCAATAGACTTTTGTATATTGGCCAGATGTACGAGTAAGCCAGAGGCAGACTCCCTCATGTTATGAATACTGCAGTGTATGAATAGAAGGACATCTCAAGAGCTCAGGCTAACCATGTCTATTTACAAAAGTATCATACGAGAGCTGAGATATGTTTACGGTTGGTGTATTATCAGTAAGGGAGAGACTCAAGAGTTTTTTGTTGGCCATGAACTATAGTAATGGCTGAGTTGGATTCAAGGATCGGATCTGAAACCAACAGTTGAGGACAGAATGAAAACTGACAACATCAGATCAAATGTTTGAAAAAAATGTTTCATTTGTTTTTTTTTCTTAACATCAGGTTTGAATGGGTTGTGTGATGCAGCATTTGTAGTGTTAGTGCGGGTATTTTGAGTTTCATAGTAGAAACATGTTACCTATACATCTGCAGATCTGACAGAGGTGCAACAACTAGATACAATGTCCAACCATGTGACGATCAGGAAAGAAAAACAGACAGAGGTGCTGCAAGCCCTCCAGCAGTATAAATGATGTAAAACCAAGAAGAGTGTTTTTTTTTTCAGTATAACATCAAGAATCACAGAATTTTGTTGCATGTCACAGTGATATGGAGTATAGCAAACCCCAGTGCTACACGTGTTGTATTTATTTATTTATTTAATTAATTTAAGGTTGGTAGTCCCCCTCAGAAAGTCACATTACATGCTTATTTGAGTGTGCTCTAGTATTTCAACCAATGTCTTTTATTCCTTATTAAACTACATAATAATAAATGAGACAATTTTTCTTATTATTAAGGTATGCAATTATCATTGGTCTGGAGTGTTTTTTAATTAAAACTCCAAAGAAGCTACTGCATAACTTTTTAGACATAGATGTTTCACCAGATAATTGTATTTTATGAATCCAGATCTCCAAGTGTAATGCAGAGTATTGCTTGGCAATACATTTCAGCACAACTTCCTCCCCTTCAAACAAATACAGTTAATGACCAATCAATGGACCATTTACAGGCACATCCCTGGTGAAGAGGATCACATAAGAAATGAACAAAGCATATTTACAGATACAAGGATATGCCAAAAACATATACTTATTTACAGATGCAAGACCATGCTACAACATTTAGTTTAAGAAGCACTTTACAATGTCAAAACTTGGAGGGAAAATGGAATTATGCTTAGCAGAACCTTTTGGATACAATGTAGCCATAATGACTGAGATGGCTTATGCTACAAGCATAGCAGCATATCATTATATACAGAGGTATGAAAACATTAGAAGAGGCAAGTGAGAATAGTTGCAGGAAAGGATGTCATGGGAGAAGACAGAGAAATAGTGAGAAAGGCATACAGGGGAAAGAAGAGTAGAAAGGAGAGGAAATGTGAGAGATGCAAAGAGAAGAGGGAGGTAGAATGAATGAGAGGCAGTAAGTGATGGGATGACAAGACAAGGAAGGATGAAACAGGGATAAAGGGGTATGAGACAGCTGCATAGTTCATGTAATGTGACCTTTATGAGTGAAGCTACATTTGTTTAGATGGAGAGGTGTTGCTTGAGCTGTTGTCTGAAATTCAAATATTTTTGGACACCTCTGATTGAAAGAGGAATTGAGTCCTATAGTTTGGTGCTAGGATGGAGAAAGCACAATTAGTGCAATGAAATTTAGTTTTTTGAGTTAGTAGGGTGGGTTGTGATTGAGAGATTGTAACCATAATTGCGGATGCACGGGAACTAGCAGCATAAAATTACTCTATTAGAGAAATAAATGGCCATACAGAAAAAATAATTACAATGAGTTGCGATGCAACTAAAAAGAACTTTAATATACAAAAAAATAAAACTGTTACACTAAGTGCTTTCATCTACTAAACATAAACAGACTTCATCAGAGTAACAGTAACCATCACACAAACTGTTTAAAAACAAAAAAGCCCATGAGCTTACAATGTATCACTTCCTGAATGAATACACTCCGTCATTTAAAGCTACAGGACACTTAAAAAGCATTATGATTGTACCCTTATAGACATATAGTAAGCTCAATAAATCAATGTAAAAATACACTTCAATAACCATCCATGCAAACAGAAAAAATAATAATGAAATAAGAGAATAAGAATGATAATAATTATGCACAATTTATAAACCTAATAAGTTAATGCCCTTAATTTTATGAAAGAAGAGATGGAAATGGAATCATTCAGACCATTAGGGCTGGTGGCATTGGTCTTATTCTGCCACTTGGCTTCTTTACACTCAAGTCGCATTTTCCATGGCCCACCTCTTCCATCCAAGTGCATCATGAAAGTAATAAAAAAGATAAATTCATGTCCTTCATTAGCCTGTATATGCCTCCACAAAGCATTCATATTATCCATTTCTTAATTTCCCTCAAGGGCTCCTAAATTCTATCCTTGAGTGACCTTTCGGTCTTACCAATATAAAAAGATAGACCTTGCTTACAACTTGCCAGGTAGACCACCTTATCTGATCTACAATTACACTGTGCTGGACATTTAATTTTCCCATAGAGGGATTAAAGCCGAACTAGACCTAGGCATCCTGAGTTCATTTACCGGCTTGTGCACCTATCAGAGCTGGTAAGGAGAAGGTGGCATTCTATTTTCAGGGTGAAATAGGTAGTATGGGTCATAAAGCATCAAAATTTCCTTGGAGAAAGCAGTAACAAAGCATATAGTGACCCAGTGGCATGTATTTAGCTCACCAACAGGTGAACTCAGTAGCCTTTATTGCAGGTGTGGTGAACTATGCACTCACATGAAGAAAGTATACTGGCTTCCACAGTTAAGAAATTCATACATCTTCTAGCACGGGAATGAGTTGAAGATGTAGCAAAAATGCCCGCTGCACGGATGCTGGTGAGCGCACAAACCACCTCCATGTTTACTTGGCTGATGGTCACTTGGGAATCATTTATGTCTATGGTATTAAGTAGTCTGCACTTTTAATGGCCTAATTGGCCTCTGCAGCAAAAATAACTATGAAACTATGAATGTCTCAAGTCTAATAAGGGAAGGCTTAACAGTATGCAGGCATGGAGGTAAAAAGAATATAAAAAATATAGAAAAATATTTACAGCCATGAGAGAGACTGATAAACCAGAGCATGACAAAGCAAAAACTTTGAAAATAATGTTCCTTTGAACACCATGTTGATTTGGATATTTGGCTGAGGCCCTATCGGGCTTTATTTCCAACTATTTTGTTTGCTACACAAAGACACCAGACATTTGCAGGGAAGAAACAAAAACAAAAGCATTTTCTTTTAGGAAGAAGATGCCCACCTTCTGTTGTCAGAGGTGTGACTTTTGTGAGAGTAAGGCATCATTCTCTTTAGCATTAGAGGCTCTCATGCTCACAGATAATTAACTTACTTTACCCATGTTCTGAGATTACAAACTTACCGAACCAGAGTACTTCAACTTGGTGCAAAGTGGTGTGTTCCATTAGAACACAGCTAGAATCCCTGCTTCTGGGAAAACAAATGAAAAGAGCAAATTAGAGCAAAACACTAGGCCACAGGAAATGCCAGTAGCTAGGCCTAGAAATAGGTATTTAAAGCTTACTAAACCATTTAAAGACAAAGTGTCTCAAGAAGAGTCTGGCATTTGTTTACATTTCAAAACTTAAGAAATCACCCCCAAAAAGGAGAATCCCAGTTTCAGTATTATCCCCTAGTTTTCCTAAATTTGAGTTTTCTGCATTAAGTCAATAGACAATAATGCAAACAGGAGAAGATGAAAGGGATAGTAATTTAGAAGAAGGGGACCCACAATTCTTACTAAATGTTATACATAAATGGGCATGTCTGGAAGAACAAAAGACAGAGATATACTAGAAAGCTTGAAGAAGAAAAGCCCTATTTACAAACTGCCATCATTAATTTATGAGTTCATAGAATGCGGAAGGCCAAGACAAAATAAAAAGGAATTCATTAGAAAAATTATTCCAGCCCTTCTCCAACTGGCGTTCATTTGCACATTACATCAACATATGACTATAGAAGTCTTGTCAATGAGATGTCCTCGCCTACAAAGTAGGAATCAAAACAGGCAAGTAAAAGAAACAGCAGAACAAATGAAAACTTCACAAAATGAAATTAAAGAGAGGAAACAGCACTATAAAGAAATATGTATCCAAACATTTAGAAGAAAAAAACAAGAGAGCTAAAGGAACAGTATATCTAGAAAAAGAAGTGAAATTCAAGAACCATGAAACAGCATCACTAAAAGCAGCCTTATAGGAAGCCATCAAACTAAGATCACAACTAGGTCAGAAAGTTAAGGGCGATGAGGAAGAAGCCAGGAAGGCCCTCCTAGAAGGAATAAAAGGAGTATGGTAAATAGCGTCTCTATGGGGATATCAGCTACCCAAACCAGAATGAGACAAGCTTGCAGAAACTGCCCTTAAATCTAATTCCCAGTGTAGAGAATAAAGTTGCCCTCCAACATCCAGCTACACTCCTTCAGTAACGCCCACTGCCCTAATATAGGATGAAAGCACTCAAGTTAAGACAGTGTCCAGTTACGCAGGTACTAGACAACTGATCTACTTATAGGTCTCTATTTCCTCAAGAATTACAAGTAGCATTAACATACATGGGAGGGAAATGGGACCCCTACAAAGAACTGCAGACAGAGAGAAGAGAAAAACTTGAACAAGGACAGAGAATATTTGGATGGTCCAGAAAGAACTATGTTCTCTACTACTATGACACCAATAGGGAAAAAGATCATTCAAAAGATTTGGGAATGCAGAGCTTACAGAAATGAAATTCAAGATTTTTTACAAGATAATTCACCTAATTCTAGAGTTGACCGGGGGAAAATAAAGGAAAAGTAAGAGAAAAATAAGATTTAGATTAATATAGCTATAAAACCAGGTGCTTAGAGACTATACAGTGGACAGTAAAGGCCTGAGATGAATAACCCAGCCTTCTGAGGAACAGTATTGGAAGGACTGCGATTCTGACTAAAGGAGCTATCCTAGTAAGGGGTCAACCTTGTACAACTGATGACTTGTATAAGGAATTGCTATCACTTTAGGAGATGAGGAAAGAATTAACAGACAAGCCAAGAGCAGAAGTAAAAATAATATATGCTAGTGAAGGGGAGGTGTTGTCATAGTTGGTGGCTTTGCAGTTGCCCGCCCCTACTGTAAATTTGATCTGGGACACTCCTCCCAGTTTGGTGTTCATTCTACCTGATACAGAGAGAAGATTTGAGAAGACCAACCTACCTAGGTTCTTAACCTTGAATTATCTTCTGCTCCGCCTTCCTTACTTTGCACTTTACTAATAAAAAAAATCTCCTTGTGTTCTGACTGAGTGTGCTTGTCAGCTGATAAGTATATTTTTGGCACTTTTTTAACTGTTCAGAGTTGAATAAAACAACAATTGAGTTTAGTTCAGAATACATTTTGAATAAATTGTATTTATTTAAACTGTATTTGCTTTAATACTGTTACACACTCAAGTGTGCTAGCTTGCACTACACTTGAATTGATTTTAGTGCTGTTTTAGCTGCTTTCTGGAAAAAAATTTCTAAGCATGTTTCCTGTCTTTCCTATAACTAGTCTTGTCCAGATACAGATTTGCTGTATCCGGGGCTGTTGGTAAGCTTCTGAGCACCCAATCCCTTTCTGTGTTGCAGGGAAGCCTTCTAGCTTATCAGTGAGAGTGGTAAGCACTAGGTAGCCTATCGATCACAAGAGGAGTTGTTTCTGGCACAGAAATTGTAGTTTATTGGCCGTTTGGGCAGTTTTTCCATCTCTGTCAACTTTCTAGTTTAAAAGCCAGCATTTGCGCTTGTTTCCCACCTTTCCTGTAACTAGTCTAGTCCAGATACAGCTTTACTGTATCCAGGACTGTTGGTAAGCTTCTGAGCCCCCTAAGCCTTTCTGTGTTGGAAGGAAGCCTTCTAGCTTAACAGTGGGAGTGGTAAGCACTAGTTAGCCTATCTACCAAATTGTAGCTTATTGGCCGTTTGGGCAGCTTTTCCATCTCTTTCAACTTTCTGGTTTAAAAGCCAGCGTTTTGTGCTTGCTTTCCGCCTTTCATGTAACTAGTCTAGTCATAGGTTCATAGGTAGGTACTAGGCTATTGGCCCTAGGGCCTATATAAGCCTAGCCAAATGGTACCCTGGCTTTTGCCACCCAAGAAAATTATTTTCCTGTGCCCCTGTCAAGCAGAGCCACAGAAGTGGGGAATTTCCTATCTCCCATCCAATCATCAAGATTTTTCTTGAAGAGTGCTAATAAGGAGCTTTGTTTGATATGGATAGGTAGTTTGTTCCAGAGTATGGGAAGTCTCTGGGACAGGAATCTATCCCTCCAGCATGTTCTGTTTATTGTGGTGACAAGGTTTAAGTCCCTAGAGTGTGTAGCTTGGAGGGATTGGGATTTCTTTACATGGAGCATGTCCAACAGCTCTGGGTTTGACATAGCTTTGTATGTTAGGCAGAGATCGCCTCTGAGTAGGCGATATGTGACAGAGTGAAGCTGGATTTTTTTGAGACAGTCTGTGTAGGGCATCTGTTTGAGGCTGGTAATCCTCTTTGTGAGGTATTTCTGTGGCCTTTCCAGTTGTTGTAGATGTCTTGTGAGGTAAATACCAAAGGGGGCATTGTACTCTATAATGGGTCTAATGAGTGATGAGTAGAGGGGAACAATGACCTCTCTTTTCCTGGATGAGAAACCTTTTGTGATGACGTGTGCCACGTAGAAGAATTTCCTGACTACTGTGGCAATGTGATTATCAAAGGAGAGACCACTATCCACCTGTATCCCAAGGTCTTTTATCACACTTTCGGTGTTAAGTAGACTACCACCTATGTGGTAGCTCATGGGTACAGAGTTTTTGCCAAAAGGGATGACAATACACTTTTTGGCATTGAGCTTGAGGCCATGGCTTTGACACCAGGCATCTGTCTCAGTGAGGCCCTTTTGTAGGATGTCCACATCTTTAGGAGTTTTGATTATGGCCCCTAGTTTGCAGTCGTCTGTGAACTTTGTTAGCCAAAGACCTTCTTTGTTAGCCTGTACTTCAGAGAAGTAGATACCAAACAGGAGAGGACCTAGGACTGAACCCTGTGGTACTCCACTTGTCACTGGTCTGAAGCTGGATTTAGAGTCTGCTACTTTCACAGTGTGGGTTGTGTCAGTGAGCCAGTTGGCAACCCATCTTGTGACATAGGGATTTATACATAGTTTAGTGAGTTTGTCTATAATTCCAGAGTGAGGGATGGTGTTGAAAGCCTTGGCAAGATCTAGATAGGCTGTGTGAACCACCTTACCCTCATCTACAGCTTTGGTGACTGCTTCAAAGAAGTCTATCAGGTTTAGGAGATATGATCTGCCTTTTACAAACCCGAACTGAGTAGGGTCCAGAGTTTGGAGATTGTCAATGTCATTGTTTATAAGTTCCATGATGATATGCTCCATAGCCTTGCAGACCAGGCTCATCAGGCTAATGGGGTGGTAGTTCCTGGGGTCTGTGGTGGCTCCCTGTTAGAAAAATATGTATTAGTAATATGCATGCTTAGTGCATTCGAGGTTTAAAAGGGTTAATACATTTATTCTGTTCACACTGCATGAATCTGCACAGCTACCAGAGACATTCCAATCCTGTTTATGTCATGAAAATATGTGCAGCTATGATCTGCTTATGCCATGGAAATTAACAAGAAGCATTTGATTTCTGCTAATGTCATGAAAATAATAATAGGTGTTTCATTTCTACTAGTGTCATGAGACTTAACAAAGAGTTATTGATTTTCTGATTATGCCATGAGAAAGTACACAGCGCTGAAGCTATTGATAATGAAAACAAAGGCTGCTTGAAAGTATAAACCGTAGTCAGCATTACTTGTACCTAAGCTAGAAATGTACCTTGAATCTAGGCAAAATGTAACACATATATATTAGAACTGCACAGTTGAAGAATTGAAATATTGTGGTGGGCTAAAAATAATCCCCAAGGCCAGGTTGTTTTTCTCAAATATTTTTGTAAATCAACAATAATCCAGTCATGTCAGCAGGAAATCTAAGTAACATTTTCTATGTAATACATAGTGAGTTTTAAATCTGAACATGTCAGCAGGAAATCTAAGTAACATTTTCTGTAGAGTAATACAGAAAGCTGTTTCTAACTACGTCAACAATAGAATAGTAACATTTCATAGAACTGTATAAAAGTAGCATACTGCTCACTAGTAATTTAGACAAATCATTCTGCCTGCATGCTTTGTCTCCTTGCTGAAAGTTAATAAAGGGTGCCATACTTGAACCTTGCGTGAATTGGTCTTTGAAGTTTTTTCCTTTGACAGATTCGTCCCTCGAGCCGGAACCCTCTCCTCACCTCAGATCAGACGGGCCAGGTGGTTGAAACCATACGGGGAAGAAACCAAATCGGTTCTTCTTATTTGAAAAGCCCTCCAACTGAATTGTCGTACAAAAGAGGCCAGCCACTTTCTGATCTGCGACTGAAAGACGGGTCTCTGCGAATCAGGTGATCAATCACGTAGGCTCAGGTAAGGTGAGTCTACTTTTCTCTGTTTTCTTTTTTAGATCAGGGACCAGATTTGTATTGTTTTTGTCAAGACTGTATTTTTGCTTACAAGTCAGGGACAGAAAAGATTACTGTCTTGTCATAGATCAGGAGAAACAGAATAAGTAGGCAGTCATTCTGAAGAGACTATAACAAAATCCATGGTACCACGTTAAAAATAAGAGAGATTACGTAACGATCAAAAGGGTAGAACAAAATAGGTAATAATTGCACAAAAAGACCCCAAAATCCGCCGTTAACAGAAGACACAAAATGCATGCAGTCGCAGCGTGCCAACAATATTAAATATTGTTCAAAATGGGTTAATAAATATGAATTTGATGGAAAATTAGAAAAATCTTCGCTTATCAAACTTGTCAAACAGCTCAAAACCGATTCCAAAGGTCGGGTAAAAAAGCAACGCAAATTAGGAATTCCTCAGGCACACAGGTGGATTGAGGAAGTAAACCGTAGGGAACAAAAGAACAACAATTCAAAAACAATGTTTTTAGATAAGGAGGACAATAACTTAGTAAAAGCATTAGCCCCTCTGCTTCCCTTACCAGAATATGAAGCAAGTGAACAGGTTAGTCCACCCCCATGATATCCTGCTGTCACTGAAAATAGAGACATTGTAAAAGTAAAACCATTTATTAGAGATCCCATCAGGACCAGGTCTTGAACAAGGGCAGGTAACTCAAATGAAGGCATTGAGTTATATCAAATGGTTAAAAATTCATGATCAATGAGTGAAGAAGAAATATGCCCACTTATAGAACCTAATCCTCAGGCAGGACCAGATAATCAGGACCCAACTATTTTAGTGTATAGACCCTGGACTCCGGAAGATATCCGGAAAGCCACTGCGGGAATTCCCCATCCAAAAGTTAATTTTAGAAAATTCTCAGAAGATTTACAAGGAATGAGGTTGAGTTATAACTTAAATGGAGAAGAGGTAGAAAAAGTAGTTAGACAAATTGTGGGGCCAGATTGGCACATGATTAGTGGCAACTGGAATCCCTGTGACGCTGCACAAAGACCCCTCCCACATAGCAGCGCAGAATTAGACAACAGAGTAAAAGGTCTTACAGACCGCATCTCTGAAAAATGGAAGCCTAGGGCAGACTGGACTTGCATTAATTAATGCATCCAACAAGAAGGTGAAACTATTGACTGGTATTATGCCAGACTATTAGAATGTTTTAATAACCACTGTGGAATGCAGGTTCCTGAAGATCAAACACAAGATTCCCCATATGAACAGAGGTTAAAGAATGCATTTTTAAAGGGCAGTATTACACCTATAAGCAGTTTTATTACAAAACACATGGTAGACCATCGTACAAGCAGGTTACAGTCATTACTTGAATATGCTAGGCATGCCAAAAGGCATTTTAATAGCAAAAAGAAAAAGAAAGCTCAAGTATTTTCTGTAGAAGATGGAGCAGAAGTTTATGTAGTACAGTCTGGGGAAAACGGCAAGAAAAACACACAGGGAAACCAACAATCTGATCAGCGATCAGAGGACTTTGAAGGGCGAAAGAAAAGGGTTGAATGTTTCAAATGCGGTAAAAAGGGACACTTGGCAAAGGATTGCAGGAAAAATAAGAAGGCAACCACGGAAGACAAGGAGGATGAGGACTGACTATATGGTAGTCAGGAATCACTAGAAGTGGCTAGCAAAGAAAGGACACATGAGGATGTGATAGAGGAAGTAGAGGATGTGACAGAAGAAATAGAGGAAGTGCAAGAAGTTAGTGACAGTGAAGAAAATGAAATATTAGACCTAGCTTTATTGAGCTTGGAGCTCTATTTAGCAGACACGAAAACAGAAGTTACACTCTTGGTAGAAGAGAGGGAAGTCAAATTCTTGTGTGACTCAGGGGCATCACAAACCCTGATACATCCCTCCAAACTGCCAGAAAACACAGAGTCACCTGATTACATACTGGTAAAAGCAGCTAATGGACAGCTGTATCGGGAGCCCCTCTCCCATAATATTGCAATAACTGATCCAGTTTCAGGATTGACTCAGAAAAGCAAAATTGTTGTTTCTGCAAAATGCCCAGTAAACCTCTTGGACAGAGACCTCATGCAACTATGTGGTATAGCAGTAGTCCCAACCATGCCGGGTATGGAAGCACAGCGACAAATTGATACCTTTGCAATGCAATCGGAGGGCGAAATGTTTTATTGGTACAGCCAGGACTTGGTTATGACTGGTCCAGGGACTGTGACCGAAGAATTAATGAATGTAGCCATCAGCAAGTTCCCCTCCATTGACATTAATAAGCAACACCTGTTGCACTGTACCCTGTATTATTATAACACACCAGGACCTGACAAGGAATATGAATTGTTTAAAAATCATGCAAACAGATTGATATTACGTAACCTGTACTGGGACACAGAAGGGAACAGTGTAGCCAGCTGTTCATTGCCCCAGGAGTTCTTTACACTTTATAAATCTAATCGATTACCACATGTTAGCTTAACTAAGAACAAAAACATAGAATGGGCAGACCTAGGAGAAAAAGTCACGAGATGGGAGAAAGAGACAGAATTAGAACTGTCAGAACAGGGAATACAAATACAGAAGTTGAATTGGATAACTCAGACCCACCCAGCTGTACACTTGCAGTCAAGCAAGGACAGCTGATTAGCACTCCTATTAAAGGAGGAAGAGAATGCCTTACAAAATATACCAGAGACTCTCTGGTCAACAGGAAAGTCAGATGTAGGACTTATTCGTACAGCGGGACCAGTAACTATCATGCTAAAGTCAGCATTCAGACCACAAAAAAGACAGTATCCCTTAAGAAAAGATGCAGAGGCAGGGATAAAGCCTATTATAGTAGCCTTACTTAAAGGAGGGATACTAGTAGAATCGCCCGATTCACCATGTAACACACCCTTATTTCCGGTTAAAAAGGCAAATGGAGAATGGTGTATGGTCCAAGATTTACAAGCTGTAAATGATGCAGTAATACCAAGGGCACCTACGGTGCTAGACCCACACACCCTGTTGAATGATTTAAAACCTCAACAGAAGTATTTTTCTGTGGTAGACATTAGCAATGCATTCTTTTCGATACTGATACACCCTGACAGTCAGTATTGGTTTGCATTCACATTTCAGGGGAAAAGGTATACATATATGCCACTACCACAGGGGTATTGTAAAAGTCCAACAATATTCTCACAAGAAATGGCAAGCAACTTGGCGGGATTTAGCCCACCAAGAGGAAGTCAGATTTTACTTTATGTTGATGACATCTTGCTGGCATCCCCCACCCAGCAAGATTGTAGAGAAGATACCAGAGCGTTATTACGATTTTTAGCCACTGAAGGACATAAGGAAAATAAAAATAAACTGCAGCTTTGGAAAAAACAAGTCAAATACCTAGGATATGTAATATCCAAAGAAGGTAGAACACTAGATGAGGACAGAAAAGTATCAATTTTGCAAGCACCAAAACCCACTACCAAGAAGGAAATGATGTCCTTCCTGGGTACAACTAATTTTTGCAGGAGCTGGATTCCAAACTATGCTTTGGAATCTGCACCTCTGACTGACGTGATATATAAAAAGCCTATGGCAGCACATGATTTGTTACAATGGACACCAGAGGCAGAATCTGCTTTCCGCAAACTGAAACAGTTAATAGCGTCCTCATTAGTTCTAGGATTACCAAACTATCATAAACGTTTTTTCCAAACTGTAGATTGTAAGCAAGGTTATATGACATCAGTGTTAACAGCATGGGGACAAGCAATGCCCCATTGCTTACTATTCATCACAACTAGACCCAGTGGCACAGTCCTTACCCCACTGTGTACAAGCAGTAGTTGCAGCTGCAATGGCAGTACAGGCTTCAGCCTCAGTAGTCTTATTCTACCCTCTCACTTTGAGAGTGCCTCATGCAGTCACAATTATTTTACTACAAGAAAAGGTGGCATATCTTTCCCCTGCTAGGCATCTTTCCTGTATGACTATATTATTGAGCCAATCTCACATGACAATTGAGCGATGCACGACTTTGAACCCTTCTACTCTGCTCCCAACCCCTGCAGATGGCACACAACAATGCTGCCTGCAGGTAATTGAGCAAATGACACTACCTATAAAAGCTCTCACGGATGTCCCCTTGGATGATGCCGAGGTGACATACTACGTGGATGGTTCGTGCAAAAGGGTTCCTGCAGGACAGAACCTAGTAGGATATGCAGTAGTTTCTGACAATGAGATTATAGAAGGAAAACCTTTACCACACAACTTATCTGCACAGTGAGCAGAATTGATTGCCTTGACACGGGCATGTACCTTAGCAAAGGGTAAATGTGTAAATATTTTTATTGACAGCCAGTATGCTTTTTCTACTGTACATGTTTTTGCATAACAGTGGAAAAACCGAGGAATGATAACATCTACTGGCAAACCTATCAATCATGCACAGTTTATTTTAGATCTTTTAGAATCTATTCAGTTACCTCAGAAAGTAGCTATTTGTAAATGCATAGCTCACACCAAGCAATAAGATAGGATTTCAAAAGGTAATGCAAGAGCTGATACAGCTGCAAAACAAGCAGCTTCAGAAGTATTTCTTTTAAATGAGGAACTACAACCCTCTGAGATTCAGACTTAGAAATGTTAAAAATAATGCAGACACTCACTACGCAAGCTGAAAAACAAAGATGGGTAAAATGAGGAGCAATTCTCGAAAAGGGGCTGTACATCTCTAAAGAAGGGAAACCGATACTACCATCTAATTTGTTTAGATATGCAGCTTTGTTGAGCCATGGGCAGTGCCATGTCTCAACAGGGGGGACGGTACAGCTGGTGAACCAGGTGTTCACAATGTACGGATTTACAAACTACTCTAAAAGATTTTGTTTGATGTGCCAAATTTGTAAAAAACTTCATGCACAAGGGGCATTAAAGCCCAAGCAAGGGAGTTTCCCTACACCACCATATCCATTTCACATTATCTGCATGGATGTCATAGAATTGAACAAATGTGAAAATAAGAAGTATTGTCTTGTCATTGTAGATATGTTTTCCAGATGGGTGAAAGCCTTTCCAACAAAAAATCCAGATGCAGCCACGGTAGCAAAAGTACTTGTCAAAGAAATCATCCCTAGATTCGGCATTCTGGAAAGGATCTACAGTGACAATGGTACACACTTTGTAAACCAAACCATACAGCAGTTAAGTAAGCATTTTGGTATTTCTTTAAAAAATCATTGTGCATACCATCCACAATCTGCAGGGCTAGTTGAGAGGCATAATGGTATATTTAAGAATAAATTAAGAAAGTTAATAGCTGAGACAGGGAAGAATTGGTTGTATTGTTTGCCCCTGGCACTGTTGAGCATGAGAACTGTTCTGACTGCAAAAGGATTGACTCCTTTTGAGAAACTATTTGGAAGGGCTTATTATACACCCCAGTGGAAACTTCTTATGTCTGCAGACCAGGAAGCCGATTATACACTACATCGGAAGTGGCAGTGATCCTCGGGGAGTGGGTGTGGGTGAAGAATATAAAGAAGAAAAACTGGTCATCACCAAGGTGGGAAGGTCCATACCAGGTGCTTCTTTCGACACCCACTGCAGTCAAGAGAGCAGAGCGAGCTTCGTGGATCCACCTGACGCCCTGCAAACTAGTTAAGAACTTTGAACTGGACAAAAATCTTACCTCTCCATCGGGGCCCTCAGCACAAAGTCTGGCTACAAAGGGGGGTCAGATCAAAAGGACTGATCCATCTCAACCCCAGTGAAGAAGCCATCGGTGCTGAAGGTCCTATTAGGGCAGAGAGTAAGAATGCATGTCTGAAATAAAGATGACAAGATCCAGTAAGATCCAGATGTACCTATTCGGAAGAGTCGGAGAAAACAGGAATGCAGAACAACAGTTTCCTCAAAAGTATTGCATAATCATCCTGTTGACTGTACTAGTGACAATAATCTTTTTGTTGTGGCCAATCCTTTTCCCAGCCACACAAACTGAACTGAATAAACGTGGAGAGTTGCACATAGAGTGGCACCCAAACTTCAACACTTACCAGGCAATCAAATATGTGTATGCTGAGACCTTCAATGTTTCAAATTGCTGGATTTGCACAGTTTTGCCAACAGCATAGGGGGGGTTATTGTTAACTTCAGTCCCTCTAGGAGCCAACAAGACCTGGGAAAATTTAGTCTATGATACATCAGATGTTACATCACAAGATTAAGTAGCATTGCACTTGTCTGTTCGACAGAAGGGGACTGTGTGTTTTTACAAAAATGATACAGTTCAGGTGGGTTGGAGCAATTGCAATGTGACTTCCCTATAGATGCTACAATAAAACTGATAACACAGGTTTCTATTGCAACACAAGCTATGATTCATTTTTTGAACTGATGCATAGGACAACTGATGAAGTATAACATAATGCTGATCTTTATAAACAACTGATTATAGTTGACAAAAAAATGTTTCATCCAATGCCAGGACATAGTAAAGTTACTACCAAAGTAGAAGACTGTTATTTTGTATGTGGTAGGAAAGCATACAAGTGGTTACCTGAGAATTGTTCTGGCAGTTGTTATTTGGGGTACCTGGTTCTGGCCATACAACACACAGCAGTTTTACCTCAGGGGAAAATTCGAAATGTTCAACAAGAACTCAAGAACCTGTCAATCCAGTGGGGCAAATCAATTCAGGCTGGAAAACACATCATGCTGTGGGCCTAGGGAAAAATGGACTGTCGCATATGGACTTGGGTGATACCATCATCTCATGGGCAGGTGTACTGCCAGCATATGGAGCAACAAAATCAATCTGGGAACTGAGAAAATTGTCTAAACTTCTCGAATTACTGAGCAATACAACCTTTTCTACCCTAGAACTGGTGACTGATGAACTGACTGCCATGAGAACTGTAGTTCTTCAAAACCGCATGGCTCTCAACTTCATTTAATCCAGGAGGAGTGCTGTTCGTATATTCCTGACCACAAACACAAGATAGACAATCACCTTGAGGTAATTCAGCAAGTGTCGGCTATGACCAAGCCAGGACCAAATCCATTGAGAGACTCTTTCCAGAGATTGTTTAGGGGAGTGGGGCAGTATCCTAATGAACATCCTGATTGCCATCTGTGTAGGAATGATCCTGCTGGTGGTATGTGTGTGCTGCTGCATCCCCTGCATGAAAAGACTGATTAAATACTTTATAGACATGTCAGTTTCAGAAACCTTATACCAAGGTGCTGAACTTGAAGAATTGTTGAAAAATTGAAAATGCTTTCATAAGTTTAAACTGAATGACTCTCTTAACTGCAAATCCCGAGTAGGAAGAGGTTAGGGGAAGAAAAAACTGTTTATGCTTATTTTGAAAGTAGAATAAAAGTATTAAAGGAGGGAAATGTTAGAAAAATATGTATTAGTAATATGCATGCTTAGTGCATTTGAGGTTTAAAAGGGTTAATACATTTATTCTGTTCACACTGCATGAATCTGCACAGCTACTAGAGACATTCCAATCCTGTTTATGTCATGAAAATATGCGCAGCTATGATCTGCTTATGCCATGGAAATTAACAAGAAGCATTTGATTTCTGCTAATGTCATGAAAATAATAAGAAGTGTTTAATTTCTACTAGTGCCATGAGACTTAACAAAGAGTTATGGATTTTCTGCTTATGCCATGAGAAAGTACACAGCGCTGAAGCTATTGAAAATGAAAACAAAGGCTGCTTGAAAGTATAAACCATAGTCAGCATTACTTGTACATAAGCTAGAAATGTACCTTGAATCTAGGCAAAATGTAACACATATATATTAGAAATGCACAATTGAAGAATTGGAAGATTGTGGTGGGCTAAAAATAATCCCCAAGGCCAGGTTGTTTTTCTCAAATGTTTTTGCAAATCAACAATAATCCAGTCATGTCAGCAGGAAATCTAAGTAACATTTTCTATGAAACACATAGTGAGTTTTAAATCTGAACATGTCAGCAGGAAATCTAAGTAACATTTTCTGTAGAGTAATACAGAAAGCTGTGTCTAACTACGTCAACAATAGAATAGTAACATTTCATAGAACTGTATAAAAGTAGCATACTGCTCACTAGTAATTTAGAAAAATCATTCTGCCTGCATGCTTTGACTCCTTGCTGCAAGTTAATAAAGGGTGCTATACTTGAACCTTACGTGAATTGGTCTTTGAAGTTTTTTCCTTTGATACTCCCCCTTTGTGGAGTGGGATAACCATTGCTGTGCACCATTCAGTGGGCACAAAGCCTGAGGTGAGGCTATGATTGAACATGGTACTTAGGTGGGGTGCCAGTTCATTCTGTAGTTCATATAGAATGCAGCCTGGGATGTTGTCAGGTCCCATGGGTGCTGTAACACAGACAGAACTCCTTAGCCTCATATAAAAGCTCTCAGCTAGATGAATAAAATGCTGCTTGACAGTATGTGTGTAACTTGAGAGGTTGCAGAGATTTTTAAGTTGTTTATAAAACAATACAAATGTAATAGTTACTGTGTTTTCTGTGACATATAAAATTCAGTTTAAAACCTAGAACCTAAAAAGTACTACCACTGTAAAAGTAGTTTGTCATTTATACTTCTTTCATAACTGCTATAGTTCCAGAGATATGAACATTTGTTTGAAATGTGAGGACATAATTTGATTCTGTCAAAAGGCTTAGGTTCCACCCATTGGGAGTTACAGTGCAAATGTCCTGAGCTCCATTAGAGTGAATGAGTTAGGGTATTATTGTTTATTTTATAATCAGCAGGGACATTGTTTTTACTGATGGAATAATGAGCATTTAGTTTAAGACCATGGCTTTGGCACCAATCACTGGTCTGTGTAAGCCCCTTTTGAAGAACACTGACATCACTAGGGAATTCAATGATAGCACCTAATTTGCAGTCATCCGCAAACTTGGTTAGCCACAGTCCCTCCTTTTTGGCCGGGGCTTCTGAGAAGTATATGCCAAACAAAACTAGTTATTGCTTATTCTAGATATTTAAAGCACTTTTTATTGCCTGCTGCATACATTTTACTGTATTTTATTGCTAAAATCTAATCTGAATGGTTGCACTAAAATTATCTGCCTTACATGGCCTGATAAATAAGGTTTTTACTGTCACACTGTTTGGAAATCTTTTGTAGCTAGTTTCACTGTGTGTAAGGTATTAACTGGAACTTTTCTCCATTTGTTAAACATTTATTTGTTCTGATTTCCTGCCAAGGAGTGTATCATATAACTGACTTTGTTGCAGTTAAAAGCATTCTCTAGAGTCTACTTGCTCTTTTATAGGTTCATAGGTTCATACTAGGCTATCTGCCCGAGGGCATTTACAAGCCTAGCCCATCGTTTTGTGGCTTACGCCACCCCTTTAGTATGGGGAACTATACCCATTATTTTGCTGTGCCTCTGTCGAGCAGTGACACTGAGGTAATCCCTGGGGTATATCTGCGATCTCCCATCCATTGGTCAAGATTTCTCTTGAACAAGGCCAGCGAGGTGCTCTGCCTCACATGTACCGGGATTTTGTTCCACAGCATAGGGAGTCTTTGGGTGATGAATCTATCCCTCCAGCACGTCCTATTAATAGCCGTGTCGAGGTTTAAGTCTCCCGCCTTGTGGCTCTGATGGATCTAGATTTTTGAGGTGAAGCATATTCATCAAATCTGGGTTTGACATGGCCTTGTATGTTAGGCAAAGGTCACCTCTGAGCAGCGGTAAGCGACTGAATAGAGCTGGAGTTCTTTCAGTCGGGCAGCATAGGACAGATTTTTGAGACCCTTTATCCTTTTGGTGAGGAACTTTGTGGCCTCTCCAGCTGCTGCAAGTGTCGGGTCAGATACATTCGAATGGGGCATTGTACTCAATCATTGGTCTGATGAGTGATGAGTAAAGGGAGACTATGACCTCCCTTGATCTAGATGAGAATCCCTTCATGATAAGGTGGGCAATGTAGAAGGTCTTCCTAACTACTTTAGCTACATGGGTGTCGAATGACAGACTACTATCAACCTGGGTCCCCAGGTCCCTGATAACTTCTTCTGTGCTCAGTGGATTGCCACCTATTTGGTAGCTAGGGGTAACCTTGTTTTTCCCGAAGGGTATGACTATGCATTTTTGGCATTTAACTTTAGGCCGTGGCTCTGGCACCAGTTATCCGTTTCTGTGAGACCCTTCTGAAGGATATCTGTGTCAGATGTGTTTTCTACTATGGCCCAGTTTGCAGTCATCTGCAAACTTTGTCAGCCATAACCCTCCTGTGTTTGCTTGTACTTGAAAAGTAGATGCCAAACAAGAGTGGGCCCAGGACTGAGCCCTGTGGGACACCACTTGTGACAGGCTTTGAGTCTGACATGGCGCCAGCAACTCTGACCCTGTGGGTTCTGTCACTCAGCCAGTTTGCAACCCATCTTGTGATGTATGGGTTGACATTTAAGCTGATGAGTTTTTCAATGATACCCGAGTGGGGTATTGTATCGAAGGCCTTAGCCAGATTGAGGTAGGCTGTATGGACTGCCTTTCCCTCATCAATGGCTTTGGTGACTGTTTCAAAAAAGTCAACCAAGTTTAAAGGCATGATCTGCCTTTGACAAAGCCAAACTGGGTTGGATCCAAAGTCTGCAAATTCCTATGTCTTTATTTATGAGGTCCATTATGATCCTCTCCATGGCTTTGCAGATAAGGCTTGTCAAGCTAATGGGCCGGTAATTTCCAGGGTCGGTGGAGGCACCGCCTTTGTGAAGTGGTACCACAGTTGCAGTGCGCCACCCCCTGGGTATGTATCCAGAGGTAAGACTTTGATTAAACAGCTGTCCTAGCTGTGGGTTTAATTCCTCATTGAGTTCGTGGAGCACACAGCCGGGGACACCATCAGGTCCCATGGATGCTGTGTTTTTTGCTTTGGAGAGAGCAGTTCTCACTTGGGCGCTGGAGATGTTTGGGGGGCTGCAATCGTTTGGTATAGATATCTCTCCTTTTGGGGGAGAGGGGGGGGGGAGAAGTTTGCACTGAACCTGTCAGCCAGTATGTTGGCAATGTCTGTAGGATCAGTAATCTTCACATCATTTTGAACTAGCTCTGAGCATATCTGGGAGTTTCCTCCCAGGTTTCTAACATAGCTAAAGAAGGCCTTATGATTGTCCTTTGAGTCTTTAGCTATTTTTCTCTCGAAATTTGCTTTGGATGATTTTATGAGAGCTCTTAGTTTTTTACTTATAGTGATCAAGGGTGTCTTACCTTTTAAGGATTTTGCTCTATCTTGTAGTAGCTTCCTCCTTTTGTTGTAGAGTTTGTTTATGGCTGGGGTCCACCAGACTGGACGCTTGCCTTTGGTACAAAGAGTCTTTGTTTTGCTTGGGATTGCCTTATCCATGCAGTCCTGCAGGTGCTGATAGAAGGCATTTGTAAGTGATTCAGCGGCTTGAGTACTGTTTTCCGCCGGCTCGGGGGCCTTAAAGGAGACCATACTAGTCTTTAGAAGTGTGAAGTCGGCTTTTGAGAAGTTCTTTACTGTGGTCTTTTTTATTTCAGGTGGGGGTGGGATGAGGACCTCCAGCAAGATTAGTTTGTGGTCTGATCTCACCAGTGAGGGGTACACCTCTGGTGTTGAACATTGTGCTCCCATGTTCGTGATGATGAGATCAAGTATGTTATCTCCTCTTGTGGGGATGGTGACTAGTTGTTCCATGGCATTTGAGTTTATGAATTCCAGGAACTTTTGGGCTAGGGTGTTTGGGCTTGAGTAGTGTTCCCAGTCTATATTAGGGTAATTGAAGTCACCTAGTATGATGGTGTTTGGTGATACATTTATCCCCTCTAGTGTTTTCAGGAAGGCCATGTGAGGTTCCTGAGTTTGTGAGGGTGGCCTGTAACATGCTACAATTTGCAGAGCAGTCTTGCCTCTGGTTAATTGCACCTGGATGGTCTCCGATGCATCGTGCGTTGCCACCAGTCTTGAGGTGTGGGTGTCCTTGATGAATATGGATACCCCCCTCCTTTCTTGTTATCTGTTTTAAACTTTCATTTAGTGGCTCACTGCTGTTTTTCTGCTGTGATAAACATTTCTGTAGTGTTTTCTGCCTAAAATAGTGTAGCTAATAGCTGTAATAGTTCCCTATTGGTGCCTTCTTCTTATATTTGGTGACTTTGCAGTTGCCCGCCCCTACTGTAAATGTGATCTGGGATACTCCTCCCAGTCTAGTGTCATTAGCTCAATCTACCTAATACAGAGAGAACATTTGAGAAAGCCAAGCCACTTAGGTTCTTAGCCTTGAACTAACTTCTGTTTCTCCTTTCTTGCTTTCCACTTTACTAATAAAAAAAACCTGCTAGAATCTCCTTGTATTCTGACTGAGTGTGCTTCTCAGCTGATAAGTATACTTTTAGCACTTTTTAACTGTTCAGAGTCGAATACAGTTTGAAAAAAAAATGCATTTATTTAAACTGTATTTCCTTTAATATTGCAAAACATTCAAGTGTGCTAGCTTGCACTGCACTTGAAATTTTCTTAGTGCTGTTTTAGCTGCTTTTCTGTAAAAAAAAAATATAAGCTTTTTTCTTGTCTTTCCTGTAACTAGTCTAGTCCAGATACAGAACCAGGACTGTATGTAAGCTTCTGAGCCTTCCAAGGCTTTCTGTGTTGGAGGGAAGCCTTTTAGCTTATCAGTGGGAGTGGTAAGTACTAGGTAGCCTATCTACAACAAAATGAGTGGTTTCTGGCCCAGAAATTGTAGTTTATTGGCCGTTTTAGCAGTTTTTCCATCTCTTTCAACTTTCTGGTTTAAAAGCCCAAGTTTGTGCTCATTTCCCAACTTTCCTGTAACTAGTCTAGTCCAGATACAGATTTGCTGTATCCAGAACTGTTTGTAAGCTTCTGAGCCCCCAAATCTTTCTGTGTTGGAGGGAAGCCTTCTAGCTTGTCAGTGGGATTGGTAAACACTAAGTATCCTATCTACCACAAGAGGAGTGGTTTCTGGCCCAGAAATTTAGTTTATTGGCTGTTTGGGAAGTTTTTCCATCTCTTTCAGCTTTCTGGTTTAAAAGCCCGCATTTGCACTTTTCCCGTCTATCCTGTAACTAGTCTAGTCCAGATACAGATTTGCTGTATCCAGGACTGTATGTAAGTTTCTGAGCCCCCCCCAAGCCTTTCTATGTCAGAGAGAAGCCTTCTAGCTTATCAGTGGGAGTGGTACGCACTAGGTAGCCTATCTACCACAAGAGGAGTGGTTTCTGGCCCAGAAATTGTAGTTTATTCACTGTTTGGGCAGTTTTTCCATCTCTTTCAACTTTCTAGTTTAAAAGCCCACATTTGCGCTTGTTTACTGCCTTTCCTGTAACTAGTCTAGTCCAGATACAGATTTGCTGTATCCAGGACTGTTTGCAAGCTTCTGAGTAGTGGCAAAGTCTGCTCTTCAATTTTTACCTTAGATCTGCTAGTTCTCTCCTCTCCTGCACTTTTACTAGCTTATTAGTCTAGCACTTTACCAGACTACTTGTAGCAATTATTGTATCACACAAAAGCACTACCCGCACTAAATGTTCTACAAGGAATTAGCTCCAGTACCTATTATTAATGTCCACCCCTCCAGTCATGTCTAAAGGTCAGTTCCCTGTGCTTTCTCATATTAACCTGGTAAACTTGGGCAAACTGAGGCAATGTAGCAACTGCCTCATGTACATTGACAACCCTTTCTCCTTACTGCTACTCAATGCCAGAAGTCTAAACCTCAAGATGCACGCACTCAAAACTCTCCTTAGCATGGAGAACATTGATATCTGTGCAATAAGGGTTCAAGGCTCCCGAGAGCACCCCAGCACTACCAGGTTATACCTCATACCATGCTTTTTGGCCCCAAAACTTGGACCGAACCACAAAAGGAGGGGGAGTATCAATATTCGTCAAAGATACCCACACCTCCAGGTTGGTGGCACAGCACGAAGCATCAGAGACTATCCATGTGCAACTAACAGTGGGTAAAACTGCCTTCCAGGTTATACCCTGCTACAGACCACCCTCCCAAACCCAGGAACCCCACTCAGCCTTCCTGAAAACACTGGAAAATATGAAGGTCTCTCCAAACACCATTATATTGGGCAACTTCAACTACCCAAACATAGACTGGGAACATTACTCTAGCTCCAACACCCTAGCCCAAAGGTTCCTAGAATTTATAAACTCAAAGGCTATGGAACAACTTGTTACCACTCCCACAAGAGGGGAAAACATACTGGACCTGATCATCACCAACATGGGGACTCTATGCTCCAGACCAGAAGTGTATCCCTCACTGGTAAGATCAGACCATAAACTAATCTCACTGGATATTCACATCCTGACACCACCCCCCTGCCCAGAAAACCACAGTGAAAAACTTCTCTAAAGCAAATTTCACACTCCTCAAAACCAAGGTGGAATCCTTCAAAGCCCCCAGGCCTGTGGAAAATATGGCGCAGACCGCAGAATCCTTTATAAACGCATTCTATGAACACCTTCAGGAATGTATGGATCATGAAATCCCAAATAAAACCAAGACCCAATCCTACAAAGGCAGACATCCTGTCTGGTGGACCCCAGTCATAAACAAACTATACAATAGAAGGAGGAAGCTACTACATGATAGAGCAAAATCCCAAAAAGGGAAGGCATCTCTGATCAGTATTAGAAAAAAACTACGGGCACTCATAAAATTGTCTAAGGCCAGCTTCAAGAAAAAAATTGCACAGGACACTAAGGATAATCACAAGGCTTCCTTTAGTTATGTTAGGAACTTGGGTGGGAATTCCCAGATATGCTCAGAATTAGTCCAAAATGACAAAAAATACACCAAACTCACAGACATTGCCAACATCCTAGCTGACAGGTTCAGCGCAAACTTCTCCCCCCTCCCCACCAAAAGGGCAAATATCTATCCCAGCAGAGTGCTGCCCCCCTGACATCTCAGATGCTCAGGTAAGAGCCGCCCTCTCCAAAGCAAAAAACACAGCATCAATGGGACCAGATGGTGTCCCGGGCTGCGTCCTACATGAACTCCAAGAAGAGCTAAACCGAAACATAAAACTACTGTTCAATCTCAGCCTTACTACAGGATATGTACCCAAAGAGTGGCGTACAGCAACAGTGGTCCCTCTCCACAAAGGTGGTGCCTCAATGGATCCTGGAAACTATCGCCCCATAAGCCTGACTAGCTTGGTCTGCAAAGCTATGGAAAGGATCATCATGGACCTCATAAATAAAGATATTGGGGACCTACTGAAACTAGATCCTACCCAGTTCGGCTTTGTTAAGGGCAGATCCTGCCTCTTAAACCTGGTCGATTTCTTTGAAACAGTCACCAAGGCCATTGACGAGGGGAAGGTGGTCCACACAGCCTACCTGGACCTCGCAAAAGCCTTCGATACAATACCCCACTCAGGCATTATAGATAAGCTCACCAGTTTAAATATAAACCCCTATGTCACTAGATGGGTTGCAAACTGGCTCAAGGACAGAACCCACATGGTTAGAATTGCTGGAGCCATGTCAGACTCCAAACCAGTTACAAGTGGCATCCCACAAGGCTCAGTCCTGGGACCTCTCTTGTTCGGTATATATTTCTCGGAGGTACAGGCCAACACGGAAGGACTGTGGCTGACCAAGTTCACAGAATGACTGCAAACTGGACGCCATAATCGACTCTCCAGCCGACACAAGCATCCTCCAAAAGGGCCTCATAGAAACAGACAACTGGTGCCAGAGCCATGGCCTCAAGCTAAACGTCAAAAAGTGTATAGTCATCCCCTTTGGCAAAAACAAAGTGCCCACAAATTACCACATAGGTGGTAATCCATTAAGTTCAGAAGAAGTAATTAGGGACCTGGGGACCCAAGTTGATAGCAATCTCTCATTTGACAACCACATGGCCAAAGTGGTTAGAAAAATATTTTATATAGCCCACCTAATTATGAAGGGATTCACATCTAGATCAGGGGAGGTCATTGTGCCTCTTTACTCATCCCTCATCGGGCCCATAATTGAGTACAATGCCCCTTTTGGGATGTACCTTACCAGACACCTGCAGCAACTGGAAAGACCCCAAAAGTACCTCAGCAAGAGGATCAAAGGGCTCAAACAGATGCCATATGCTGCCCGGTTAAAGAAACTCCAGCTCTACTCAGTGGCATACCACCTGCTCAGAGGCGATCTGTGCCTGACGTCTAAAGCCATGTCCAACCCGGAATTAATGGACATGCTGCACCTCAGAAAATCTAAATCCCATTGAGCTACGCGCTCGAGAGACTTGAACCTCAGCACTGAAATAAATAGGACATGCTGGAGGGACAGATTCATAACCCAGAGGCTCCCTTCACTCTGGAATAAAATCCCAGTCCAGGTTAGGCAGAGTCCCTCATTGACTCTCTTCAAGAGGAATCTTGATGAGTGGATGGGAGATCATAGGTTTACCACGGGTATCACTTCTGTGTCACTGTTAGATAGAGGCACAGTATACTAACCTCGAAAAAGGGCATAGCAAAATTAATTTAAAATGGGTGGCGAAAGCCAAACACACTCTGGCTAGGCTTATAAATGCCCTAGGGCAGATAACCTAGTATGAACCTATGAACCTATGAACTTCCCAACACTCAGACTAGTGAGAGATGCACTTATATATCCAAATTGGAAGCCACATACTCTCTAGCCAAAACTGGAATAGCTGGTCAAGAGGAGAAGGTAAACACTTGCACCACACCACATGGACCACATAGCTCTCCAGGACACATACCAGCATTGCCTTCACATAAAAACACAAACCACACACCCACCTTCATGGAGGCTCTCAATAAAAATCTACCCAAACAGCAGAGACCTCCAAGGCAGAAACGTACTCGACCACCGCAACACAACACTACACTAACCATGAGACACATAACTCTCCTAAACAGTGTGCCATTTAACCAAAGCCCCTAAGACAAAACAGCATGCCCAACACACTAGTCATAGGTGACTCGATAGTGAGGCACACTGATGTCCCACTCACTAGGTTGAATAAGGAGGAAGTAACAGTCAGCTGTATGTCAGGTGCCAGGATCTGCCACATAATTCATGCACTCAGGTCCCTCAAGAACAGGTACAAATATGTCTCTGTCATTGTACATGTGGGTGTGAATGACCTGAGACATACCTCCCTGGACTATATGGAAAGAGATATGGAGGAGCTCTCAGATTATGCAGCTCAGGCGGGTATGACCCTAGCCCTGAACAGCATCCTACCATCACCCAGAATGATACCACAGTACTAGCAGAAAATGATTGATTTCAGCAATTGGCTAAGTTTCTGGTGTCAGTTAAGGGGATCCAGTATTTGTCTGTCTGAGATGACATGATTGACAGACCTCTATGTTTTGCCAGAGATGGCCTGCATCTGTCATCCCTGGGCTTCCAGATACGGGCTAAGGCTCTTGCCACCCCTATAATGCCTTTTTTAGGCCATGTTCCAAAGATCAAATTTCCACAGTAACAGCTACAAACAAATGCAATCTGAGGGTCATGCTGCTCAATGTTAGAAGTCTAAATCTCAACATACACTCGCTCAAAGCACTCCTTAAAATGGAGAACATCAACATTTCTGCTGTAACAGAGACCTGGTTCAAGGCAGCACAAAGCATACCCGCACTACCAGACTATAACTCAGTCCACACCTTTCAGCCGCAGAACTTGGACCGAAGCTCCAAAGGTGGTGGTGTTTCCATATTCATAAAGGATGCATGCATCTCCAGACTGGTAGCCCAATATAACACAGCAGAGATACTTCAGGTGTAGCTAACATTTGGTAAGACAGTGATTCAGGTCATAGCCTGCTGTTGGTCCTCATCCATGTCCCAAGACTCACACTCCATGTTCATAAGAACCCTGGAGAATATTAGGATCCAACTTAACACTATCATACTGGGTGACTTCAACTACTCCTCCATTAACTAGGAAAACTACTCATGTACCAATACACTTGCCCAACATTTCCTGGAATTCATTAATTCCAATGCCCTGGACCAGCTCGTTCTTACCCACACTAGAGGTAGCAATATACTAGACCTGATCATTACTAAAATGGGTGACCATTGCTGTATACCAATAGTCAAACCCTCCCTGGTTAGATCCAACCACAAACTAATCACCTTGGGCATCCACACTCCCCCCCCCCCAAAGGTAACCACCATAAATAACTTCTCCAAAGCTAACTTTGGGCTCCTAAAAACAGAGGTGGATAACTTCACGGCACCTATGTAAATGGGGAATAGTTGCATGACCGCTGAATCATACACCAGTGCACTGTACGAACATGTACACAAATGCATGGATCTCACCATGCACAATAGAACCAAGACACTCTCCTCCAAAAAAGGAAACCAATTTGGTGGTCCCCTGCCATAAAAAATTCTACAACAGAAGGAGGAAACTGATGCGGGATAAGGTGAAGTCCCAAGACTGGAAAAACTGCCTTATCAGCCTCAACAAAAAGTTGAGATCCCACATCAAATCCTCTAAAGCTAGCTATGAAAACATAATTGTAGCAGATAGTAAAAACAACCCCAAGGCCTTCTGCAGTTATATAAAGAATCTCCACGGCAACACCCAGATTTGCTCTGAGCTACTGCACAATGATATCTCCTTTACTGAGCCAACAGATATTGCCAATATACTGGCCAACAGATTCAGTGCCATCTTTACCTCTTCCCCCCCAAAGGACCAATCACAATACCAGTTCATTACCAGGCACCCAGTGTTACTGCTGCACAGGTTAAAACAGCACTGTCCAAGGCCAAAAATACAGCTTTTATGGGACCTAACAATATCCCTGGCTGTGTTCTGCATGAACTATAGAGTGAACTGGCACCTTACCTGCGTGCTCTGTTCATTCACAGCCTCACCACAGGCTTTGTCCCTACTGAATGGTGCACTGCTACAGTCATCCCTCTCCACAAAGGATGAGTGACTACAGACCCTGGGAACTATCGCCCCATTAGCCGGATGAGTCTGATATGTAAAGCTATGCAATGCATCATCATGGACCTAATAAACAAGGATATAGGGACTCTACAAACTCTGGATACTACAGTTTGGTTTTGTGAAGGGTGATCATGCCTGCTCAACCTGTTTGACTTTTTTGAGTCAGTCGTCAGAGCTGTGGATGAAGGCAAGGTGGTTCCTACAGCCTACCTTGATCTGGCCAAAGCCTTTGATACCATTCCCCACCCAGGAATCATATAAAACTCACTAAGCTAGGCATCAACCCCTATATCACTAGGTGGGTTGCAAACTAGCTCACAGATAGAACCCACAGTGTGAAAGTAGCTGACTCCAAGTCAGACTGCAGACCAGTCATGAGTGGCATCTCACAGGATTCAATCCTGGGTTCTCTCCTGGTTGGTATCTACTTCTCTGAAGCCCAGGCCAACTCAAAGTGACTCTGGCTGACAAAGTTTGCAGATGACTACAAGTTGGGAGCTATTATTAACTCCCTAAGTGATGTTGACATCCTACAGACAGGCCTTACGGGGACCAACGACTGGTGTCAGAACCATGGCCTTAAGCTCAATGCCAAAAAATGTGTTGTCATTCCCTTTGGGAAAAACCCGGTTCCCATAAATTGCAACATTGATGGTAGTCCACTGAATACAGAAGGCATTATAAGAGATCTGGGAACACAGGTTGACAGCAACCTCTCTTTTGACCACCACATTGCCACTGTGGTCAGAAATTCCTTCCCTGTGGCACATCTCATTACTAAGGATTTTGCATCCAGGAAGAAAGAGGTAATTGTCTCCCTCTACTCTTCCATCATTAGGCCAATCATCGAGTACAATGCCCCATTTGGCATGTACCTCACTTGACACCCACAACAACTGGAGGGCTGCAGAAGTACCTCACAAAGAGGATGCTAGGCCTTAAACACTTGTCCTATATGAACAGACTCAAAAAACTCCAACTATTCTCTGTCTCATATTGCCTGCTTATCAGTGATTTATGCTTTATGCAGCTCTGTTAGAAATGTTACATTTAAAGAAATCCCAGTCCCTCTGCATGATATGCTCCAGAGACCTCAACCTCATTACCACAATCAACAGAACATGCTGGAGGGACATGTTCATAACCCAGAGACTACCCATGCTATGGAATAGACTTCCCATGCATGTCAAACAGAGGACCTCACTGGCCCTCTTCAAGAGAAATGTTGATGAGTGGATGGGAAATAGAAAATTCACCCCAGGATCACTCCAGTGGCTCTACTCGACCAAGGTACTGGGACATAAAGTCAGGTGGCACGATGCCAGGGTAATCCTATGGGCTAGGCTTGTAAAGGCTCTAGAGCCATTAGTCTTTTACATACCTATGAACCTATAAGAGGGGGCCCAGCACTGACCCTTGTGGGACCCCACTGGTGGCAGGTCTGCTGGTGGAGGTGAAGTCTGGCACTTTGACTGAGTGTTGTTGATCTGTGAGCCAGTTTGCAACCCACCTGACAACATAGAAGTTGATATTCAACTGGTTTAGTTTGTCGCTGATGCCCGAATTTAGGATTGTGGGAAAAGCCTTGGCGAAGTCAAGATAGGCTGTGTGCACAGCTTTGCCTTCGTCTAGGGCTCTGGTCACATACTTTAGCAGGCACACCCTACCCTTGAGAAAACTTAAATGGAATGGATATAGGGTTTGGAAGTCACCTATATCCTTATTTATGAGGTCCATTATGATTTATTCCATTGCCTTATAGACGAGGCTGGTTAAACTGATGGGTCTATAGTTATCTGGGTCTGTGTCTAAGCCGCCCTTGTGGAGGGGGATAACAGTCACTGTTTTCCATTCACTGGGGACAAAGCCAGTACTCAGGCTTTGGTTAAATGGGGTGCCTAGTGAAGTAGCTAGCTCTTGTTTTATAACATTAAGAATGCATCCTGGAATACCATCCAATCCCATGGAGGCTGTGTTCTTAGTCTTGAGGAGATCATTAATGACTTGCTCTTTGGAGATGCATGGAGGAGGAGATGTTGAAGACATGGTTTGTGATATGCTTGGGGGATAGGGGCCTGAAATTTTTGCCAAACTTGTCTGCTAGCAAGTTTGTAATTTCCACATGGTCAGTGTGTGCAATACCATCAACAATTAGTTTAGCATAGCTCTAAGTCCTACCTTTTAAGTTGCTGATGTAGCTGAAGAAAGCCTTTTGGTTATCCTTGGCTATGGTTGCTAAATTTTTCTAATAGTTTCTCTCTGAAGATTTTGTAAGTTGTCTTATTTGCTTGTTTAGGCCAAGGAGGGTGCTCTTTCAGTTCTGGGTTCTCTCTTTTGTATTTTTAGACAGCAGTTTCTTATACTTATTGTGTAATCTATTAATGATAGACATCCACTATGATGATTTGTTTTTTCTTGAGGATCTTGATTTAATCTTATCAGCCACAGCTGTGTCTATACATTTGTGTAGATGTTTATAAAGGGCATCAGTGTATACCATAGTATAGCTGCCATTGCCATCTATGGAAACCTGAGCTTGGAAGTCAATTATACCAACCCTTAGGAGGGTGTAGTTAGCTTTGGTGAAGTTTTTTTTAGCCTGACTTCTCCTTTGGGGAGTTCTGGTGCTATTGCTACTTCAAAAGTGACTGATCTATGGTCAGATTTAGGCATTGCATTGGTCACTCATATTGGTGAGGACTAGATCTAGAATATTTGAGCCCCTTGTGTGGTGGTGCACTATTTGTTCCAGAACATTTGAGTTAACAAAGTCCAAGAACTTTTGTGCAAGTGACTTTGGGCTCGTATTAGTTTCCCAATTAATGGAGGGATAGTTGAATTCACCCATGACTAGGGTGTTAGGTTGTGCTTTAACTGTCGCAAGCAGATCTAAATAAGCTGTATGGGATTCTTGGTTCATGGAAGTGGAGCTGTAACTGATGATGTCATGAAGGGTGGGGTCTTACCCACTGTAATTTGGCCTTGCCGTAACTCCATTGAATTATCTTGTCTAACCAGTCTAGAGGGGTAATTATCTTTAATGAAGATAGATACTCCACCTTCTTTGGTTTTCATGCCTTCAATTTGTGGTCTGAAAGTGTGGAAGGCATTCTAGCCTTACAAGGCCAGGGTACTTTTTGTGGCCTTGAAAAGGGTTTCTGTGACTGCACAGACATCAACATCTTCCAGACAATGGAGTGATTCCAAAGAGTGCAGTATCTCATTTAAATTCCTAGCATTTAGCAGTATGATTCTTAGTTTCTTTGTGTTTGATATTTTCATGTCTGAAATTTTGTTTTTGTGACCTTGCCTAAAAAGGCCAGTAACCAAAAGCTTAGGGGTGCCAGGTGAAAACCATATATAGCAAAGCAGCGTGGTCTATCCACCATGTCATCCCAGAATACCTCCCAACCGTACCAAATTACTCTGTAAAACCGAGTTTTGTGGTCCAAATAATGGGGTGCCACGATTCCCGAGTGGCACTTCTTCATTTCCGAGTTCCTGGCACTTTTATTTTACATTTTATTTCCTGGCTGACCTCATCATGTGCGCAATGACGTCAGCTCTGTGAAACAGCCTGCCTGAAGCTCAACGTGCATGCATTTCACATTTCCATCTGAAATGCACTCAAAATCCATAGCGGGAATAACTACAATGTGAGCAAGGCATCTTCTATACTGTACTGACGGCACAGCCGTTTGAAACTGCACTGCGAGTGAGGCTGGCTGGATATCTGTAGTTGCATGAGCCAATTGATGGACAAAGCAGAGTGTTGCTGCAGCTCCATTTGATATGTTGCTAACTTGTTGCCGACTGGAAAGGTAGGGAAGAAGTGTGCCTATCAAACTGTCCACTTGACCATTAAGGTAGCAGAATAAGGATAGGCTCGAGCTGCAGCTTTGTTTTCTTTCCTTTGATTGTGCTTTCCATTTTAGCTTTATAAAGACATTTGCTTTTACCGGGAGTGTGCTAATGGCTGCAGGCAGGTTACAGGTTGCATTCCATTTTACTTTAAAAGCACTGTGTTTCAGCCTGGTTTCTGTTTTGGCTTTTTGAAGAGCTTGCTTTTACTAGGAGTGTGCTCATTTGCAAGTTATATTTTGGCTTGGTTGCAGTTTTATTAACACTGTAGCTTCCTACCGGGAGTTTTATTAAGTGTGTGTTGCATTCGTTATTGCCAAAGGGATAACTATCCTTAATGTTTTTTACTTGAAATTTGCCACAGGAATTTTGTTTACTTCAGAATTTAAGACTTAGCAGTTTTTTTCTGCAGATAACTATAAAGTGCACATACGTATAGCTGAAGCATTGTGAAAATATGTAATTTAACAAAATATATAATCATAAACCAAACCATGATAACTAGATCAGTTTTATAATTAAATTTAGTCCATTTTATAGCAAAACTAAATAAATAAAATAATAATCGAGGAATTTTAAAAAGTACTCCATGGTGTACAGGGTATATGCCTGGCTAAACTAACATTTTACCTGTGTTTATTTGGCTTTTGGTAGTTTTTTGCTTCTACTGAACTGCTGGATTCTGTTTATGTCCTCATGAATGCAAGAGGCCTGAACTTGTATGTATATTATATAAAAAAATAATAGCATTATTTTCTACTAGTGACTAGCATTGTGACAGAGGCGGCCTACATTCTCTGGTAATTGTTGTAATCTCACCCACCCCCACAGCCAGATTGCTGTTTAATACCTTTTAAAGCCTTACCAGGTCACAGCCTAAATGAAGTTTAATTTTGTGGAACTCAAAAAAAGTTACCTATCCACCAACCCCTCTCATAAATGCATCTGGCCATAACTTACTACTGGGTGTCTGCTAATGGCCAGCGAGGATATCCTCACCATCCACAATGCTAGGAGCACTGTTTACTCATGTTGATTACATAAGGCATAATGAAAGACCACATATGCGGCAGCTGACCATGTATAACAGTTTACTGAAGAGTTGTAGCCTACTTATAGAAGCCGTTACCAGGACTTTCAGCTTGGTTTACTTTCTTTTTGAGTGTGCTTTCCATTTGGCTTTTTAAAGAGTTTGCTTTTACCGGGAGTGTGCTAATGGCTGCAGACAAGTTTCATTTTACAGGTGTAGGTGTGTGTATGTAAAATGCCCCTGTTAAACAGGCAGGCTGGTTACAGTTACTCAGGCTCAAACCTTGGGTACTGGGTAGCAAGAAACTGAATTCTTTATCCACCACCACTTGTGATTTTTGCCTCAGATTTTTGTTCTTTTCCTCATAAAATCTGTGGTTTTCTGGATTTTTGTAGCAAATCAGTGAGGACTGAATTCACTAAATAATGGCAGGCATTGAAAGTTCAGATGTCAAGGGCGGCCACGGTGGTGCAGTGGTTAGCATTGCCGCCTCACAGCAAGAGGTTCTCCGGTTCGATCCTTGGCTGGGGTGCCTTCTGTGCGGAGTCTGCATGTCCTCCCTGTGGTCGCGTGGGTTTCCTCCGGGTGCTCCGGTTTCCTCCCACATCCCAAAGACATGCTGCAGGTGGATTGGACACTCTAAATTGGCCCTAGGTGTGCGTGTGAGTGTGCCTTCTGTGGAAGGTTGGACGCCGGGCTGGCAACTCGACACCGTAAAACTCCACTGCCATTCAATGTGCGGACAAGGTGATCCGCTGTGGCGACCCCTAACCGGGAAAAAGCCGAAAGAAGAAGAAGAAGATTGAAAGTTCAGATGTCATAGTCTTCAGAAAATACATGGTAACACAAAACCTATTATTCTAGCAAAGTTTTTAAGATCAATATTTGAAATGTGTCCCTATATTTGAGACTGTATTCCCCCAATATTGGCTTTGTCCAGGTTTTTTGTGCTTAAGAGGTTGAGATCTGATGCGAAGTTGAACGGAATTCACTAAATTAAGTTTATTTAAGTAACATTTAAGTTTCAGTTTTCCTATCTTTCAGGAAACACATGGTGGTAACACAGCATTTTATTCTAGCAACTTTCCAAGATTATGCAAACAATGTTTAAAATGTATCCCTGGTTTTTGGGCTTTTGTCACCCCCAATAAATTTTGGCTTTTCCCAGATTTCTTGTGCTGCAAAGTTGAGAGATACATTTGAGTGTTAAGTGGATTTTACAAGGAGCTGAGAGCTTCAGGGGAAGAGAAATAGTGATGCTTATGCCAAGTCTGCTTGTTAGTAGCACAACAGGTAGAATACTTACTTGCGGCGGAGATACCTAGGCTAGTAACTATGAACCTGTTATGAGTTTGCCATCCATTCTCTATTGCAATATCTTTTTTTTTAATGTAACATAGGCAATTTTGGGCCATATTTTTGGTTGTCTGTTCAGTTTGCATTTAAAAGTGGATATCCCACAATTCCATTGGAGTGAGTGGGGTTACACAATTGTGTATGCAAATTTATGTTAATTAGTGTACAGATTTGTACCTATTTTTCATGGGCTTTGTCCAGATTTTTGATGATTCCAAGTTGAGAGATATGCATCCCATGTCAACAGGAACTGGATCCCCTTAGAATGACACCAGAAATTAAGCCAATTATTAAAATCAATAATTTTCTGTTTATACTGTGGTATGATCAGTGGCGGATCCAGGAATTTGCAGAAGGGGGGGCGCAGTCTCGATAGTTGACTACCGGGGTGGAAGCAAGAAAGTGGGACACAAAGCTCTGACATCACGTCTGGAAAGACATCACTTTACATTCAGTTACACATGATTTTACTGTGGATGTGGTAGCAGGAAAAAGTAATTCCTATACAGCACATCTATTTTCAGTGCATGCCTGGAAAAAATTGTTGACCATACCAACTCACATTCTCCTTCCATGGCATAGTGGGCATATGGACTCTTATAAACTTGTAAAAAATCCCACTGAAGTTGGAAACACTCAGCATGTTTTTCGGACATGGGAGAAACCCCACAGAGACAGAGAACATGCAAACTCCAAACAGGCATTAGTCGGAGGTCAGGATCGAACCTTGTGCATTGGAGGCGATGACCTTAACTACTAAGCCATCTGGTCTCTGATCTAGAACTTCAGCAAAGGATAGGAGAATGGAATGCAAATCTGAAGGCACATGGGATGAAACTAAGCACGGATAAGACAGTGGTAATGGCAGCAGATTGGGGAAATCAGAAGAAGCTGAGAATAGATAGATGGGAAGATAGTGGAACAGGTAAACAGCTTCAAGTATCTGGGAGGGGTGGTTGAGGAGAAGGGTAGTCTGAATGAAAAAGTCAAAGCTAGAATCAGAGGGGCTGAATGAGGTACACATGAGAGGTGTGGAACTGCTGTTTGTTCTACTGTAAATACAGGATTAAGCTATCTGAAGAGATAGTCTACTGCAGTTTGTGAAGCGTAGACTATTGTGACACACGAATTTGGAATTAATGGAAAGCATACCTCTCAACCTCTTAAAACAAGAAACTGGCCAAAGCCATACATAATGGGGGGGGGGCAAAGGCACAAAACTGGGCCACTTTAATGTATTGCTCTTTCACACTTAATTGACAGCATAACAGATTTTGCATCAGCATGAATTTTCTGAAGGGTATGAAGTCTGAAACACAAATAAATGTCTGTCATTATTTTCTGACTTTGAACCTCAATGGATTAGCCTGAAAATCCCAATTTTATGACAGACCAAAAACATGACGTAAAAATCTGGACATTCTGAGGTTTTCCGAAAATAATCCGGCCGGTAAAAACTGTAGCCGGCAGTACTGCAGACAGCGCTGTTTCATTTCATTGCTTATAAGTTGGGCACATGTAGTTTTGGAGCTCATACCCACTGTGGAGAAAGCACTACCTATTTTTTCATTCTCGTGCTTGATGTGTCAGTGTTGGGTACTGATACCTTCAGGTTTGGGACTGCGTGTAGTCTGCGCTGCTTGTCCTCCTATTGACAGCGTGTAAAGGGGTAAAAGAGAGACAAGAGTGTTGGCCTTCCTGTATGCTGTGGGCTGATTGGCTGATCTTTTATAACGCGGAGGACTTATTCCATTTGAAACATTCAGGCCCTGGTCTTGTCGGTAGTGCACACCTGACGCTGATTTCTTTGGGTCCTGAGAGAGATGGGTAAGTGTTTGCTTCTGAACTGTGGAGGAAGGCGATGGGGTACTGCCCTTGGGGTGGTGCAGGAAGACTGGGACAGGCATGTTGCTGGCAGTGTGACAGGGGCTGTAAGAGATGTGCATTTTGTGAAATCACCCTGCTCAGAAAGACTGTTATGAATACTGATTGTAACTGCATCCAGTCAAGCTTATCACTGTAGCATTACATACTGTTTTTAGCTGCAATTGATGTTTTAAACGATAAGGTCATAGTACACTCAACAACTCGTCAAGCACCTATAAATGTACATTTTCTTTCATGTGTTTGACATCTGCAGAATGAGTTTTGAAAACGTGAACTGATTAACTATTTACACTGTAAATATTTACAACAGCTTCCGCACGTATCGGTGCGCTGCACGCCTGGCTAATCTAAAGGCTCACTTAAGCATTTCCCCTGTATCGCTGTACACACAGCAGTAAATCATTTACTTCGCAGTATTTATAGATTTACATAATGGTTATCCCAGCCAACAAGTACAAAGCTCTGTGAATATCACTTGGCCACGCATTCTGCGCTTTAAGCCTTATGCCCAGTGCAAAGTCAAGCCTCTTATGGGTACCTCTCATTACAAGGAGCGTTCCACATTTGGGATCTTAGTGACATTCATAGTTAAGATTGTTTTAAAGTGATAGCTATGGTGGATAGTTCTGAATCTTACTAATTCATTACAATAATGTTTTTAAGTATAAAGTAGCACACTTTATCCTGAAAGCTTACGGAGTGCTCAACATAATGAAATCCAGTGAAAAAAAACCAGAGAGAAGTATTTGTCCACAGCTCCAAACGGAGTGACCTACACCCAAAGCCCAATAGGTCCCATCAGCCTGCATACCATTATGATGACTGCAAACTGCAAAGCTAGTGGATTCTCCATGACTCAGTGAGCACGTGGGGCAAACTGCAGATCATGGCGCCATTTTAAACGGCATCTACAATGCCATTATGGCACCATGATAACAAAACAGAGGCATGGCACAGTATTCTGTGAGTAAATTACTAACCCTAATACCCTGATTCAGGCTAACTAAATTTCTAATCTCAGTTTTGGTTCCCGATGTTTCAGAGATTTACCAGAAAAGTCATTTTTTTGAGGAACAATTGAAGACAAACAGATTCTTCTGAGAAGTAAAACCAGAAACAGTTGAGAGATATGCGCCCCGATGCACTCACACACCACAGTCAAGGACAGCTCTGAGTTCACAAAGTATGGGATATAATATAGCGCTCTGCTAAATGTTCTACCAGTACATTTTCTCACAAGTGCTACTAAGAGCAATATTTAAAACCCCCCTTAATTTTGGGCCTCTGTCCAGATGTCTTGTTCTAAGTAGTACGTACAAATCTCAGACTGTTTGAAGGCACAGCCCGGGTGAATAGGACCCCATATGAAATTAAAATATTTACAGATAAAATATGCACACACAGACATATATGCAGATTTGATATATGCTGCTGCAACATTTAAACATTTTTTAAACATTTAGTTGAAGAAGCAGTTTCCAATGTGTTGGCGCAAACTGTTGGGGTGGTGGCAACATTTAAAATGCGCACACATTCACCATCTGCAGACCTATCAAGACTGCAAAACAAAAAACACACACACACACAAGAATACGACTAAGGTGCAACTATTCTTGATCTGATAGTCATGAAATTACATAACTTCAGAAATGGGCAATGCAAGAATCTTGGGCCAAATAATTTAATTGAATCTATCATACTTCAAATTTATTATAAATTAATACTTTTAAATTAAATATTTAAATATTATAATAATATATAAATAATATAAATATATAAATTTTATACTGTTCAACTGTTAACATGCTAGCTAAGCAATCAATTATAAATTAATAAATTTAACCAGCTACAAAACGGCATTAAGCTTTACACCGGAACACACAAGCCACTTATCTACGCTAAACTAAACAAATATACTAAAACACAGACATGACAAAAAACACCACTACATGTAAAAGCACCACTTTAAATGTAGGCACTAAACACACAATGTGACATTACATTTCCGGAACACTTTACCTGACAAGTCTTTTTAAAATGTTTTAATTTAATATCAACTAGCTCTTTGGTACAAAATAAAAAAAAAAAAACTTCTCTGAGAGACTCACAGACTTGCTGAAGGGAGTTTGCTGGAGTTCGAGTCACTACTGCAGCTGACTACTATTGTAACTTCAAAAACCCAACTGTTTACCAAAACGCGCCTAACTCAACTACAATGGAGAAGTATTTGGAGGAGCAATTATTGAGGAGATTAAATCACCTGACTCTGCAAACCTCCAATCGCTTCTCCAATGTATTTGAGTTAGGCGCGATTTTTCACAGCATTGATTGGTTCAGGTCCTGAAGAACCCAAACTGAAAAAAAAATGTACGGTATTCTGTGACAGTTAAACTGTTTAAAACTTTTTTCTTTATGTCGTGGAGAGAATTAAATATACTAGGACTCAAACAGTGACTCAGTAATATATATATATATATATATATATATTATGTATGTCAAAAAAAAAAAAAAAAAAACGTAACTTGAAAGATAAAAGGAGGTGGCGCGCGCCCCTGCGCCCATGCCTAAATCCGCCACTGATGATCATAGGTGAGGGTAAAATGCTGCTCAAGGCTAGGGACATTCCTGCCTGGGACACATATTCAGAGAACTCAGGCATGTCTCTCTTTACATAGTCCAGAGAGGTACGCCTCAAGTCATTCACACCAACATGAACTATGACGGAGTCATAATGGTACTTGTTGTTGAGAGACTTGAGTGCATGTGTGATCTGATGAATCTTTGCACCAGGCAGACAGCTGACCGTAACCTTCTCCTTGTTTAACCTGGTGAATGGGGCATCTGTATGTCTCACTATAGAGTCACCTACAACTAAAACATTTGTAAATAGATGTGCACTGTCTTAAGGGCTTAATTGTGAGACACTGGTCGTAGTATTTTTCTGTGTATTGAGTGCTTTGGGTGTTGTGTTAGGTGTAGCATGTTTGTGTTTTTGAGGTCTCTTGTGTTTAGGTAGGTTTCTGGAGAATACCTCCGCATATGAAGATTTATGTGTTGGGTGCATATTATGAGTAGGAGTTGAGGTGTGTAGGCTGACGACCTGTTTAGTTTGGCTGTTCTGGGCATGAAAGTGCAATGATTCCAAATTCTGAGTGTAGGAGCATCTCTCGCAAATTATACTTGAGCGATTTATGAGGAAGGGGCTGTCAGTGCACATGAGGGAGTTACTACACTGCCTCAAAAAAATGTCAACCAGGCTGTCAGGAGAAACAGAGGGAAATGGACAGTCCGTAATGCAAGGTTTGAACCTTGAGAAAAAGATGGCAGTATCTGGCAGGGAGTTATTTTAGGGGGATTAACCTATGAGGTGTACAGTAGGAGGTCTATAAAAAGGGGTTCTATAGATTCTGATGTTGATAGGTAAGAGGTAATATCTCTGCTGGGTGGTTCACTGAACAACTAAGAGCTGTTTAAGAACTGCTCTGATAGACATCAGCCTCTTCTATGGGAAAATACGTCTATTCTTGTCTATAACTGCCAAGAGTTACCCCCTCTGCTCTGAGGTGCTTGCAGGTGCTCTACGTGCAAACAAGAGCAAAGCAGCTAATACAACGAAAGCAATGAACATGTTCAGACTGAGCCCTGAACTAATGAAAAAGCTCAAACTGAGCCCTGAACCAGTAATCTTCAATTAAATAGTCCTACTGTGCCATCCTGTCATGAGGTACAGGGGTTTCCCCAAAAAAAGATGTCCTGATTTTTGTGCTCAATTCACAAACAGAACTGGATTCAGCCGGTCTGAATCAGTCTATACTATGTAGTACCAACAAAACAAGAGGTAAAAGATTGCAGATAATTGTATTCACTCAGCAAACTGTCACAAATGGAAATCCACTGTCACCAGATGCAAAACACTTTAATAAAATTAAAATAAGCGCTTTCGTCTTGGAAGCAAGACTTCATCAGATAAAACACAAAATTCATATCATTGCTTATATACTCAGTCATAGTTCAACTACAATTAACTGTAAAGGCGCAGAGGTCCTTAATAAATAAAAAAATAAAAATTCTAACAAACATCTTGATGAATTAGACACTTTCTCTGAGCAGAACGATCATTTTTTAGTGGTAAGAAGGTCGGAGAGGCTGGCAAGCAAAGGCAGACACCATTCAGAACAAGAGTACCATCAGGCACACATCAATATAAGGGGGAGCATCAGGGGTGGAAAAAAACAGGGAAGAGAGTGAAATAATTATATTGCCTAACACTGAAGGTATTGTCAGTGAATACAAGGGATTTAAGATTTATAATTATGCTACTACAACATTGAATAAGGAATATTTTAATTTGTTTTCTAAAGGATTCAAGTTTGTGTCTACTAGCTTTGGTGATAATGCAAATATATTAATTGATTTCAAACTATACCTTAGAAAATTAAATTTAGGTATGATTTTTAACAAATCAGAACACATCACGGGTCCTGAACACCTAGGACCAAATAGGAACAGCACTGTTAATCCTCCCTTACATCCAGCTTTGTTGTTGTTCAAAAAGTGTGTTACTGAAGAAATATATGAAGCTAGAAAAGTAAGTTCTTCTGAGTCCCATAACTTGAATGTTAGGGAAAAGAAGTTACTTAATGAGTTGAAATCTGAAACCAAAGTTAGAATTATGAAACCAGATAAGGGTGGGGGTGTAGTGTTGTATGGAACTGAAGAATTTCACAATGTTATTACACAGATTTTACTAGACACTAACACCTATTCGCCAGTATCTAAGAATTAAATTACTATAGCATACAGTAGAATAGACTCCTTGTTGGAGGAATATCTACTTGAAAATTGGATAGACAGTAAAACTTACCACTATCTAAAACAAACAAATCCCATTATTCCAAATATAGTTGGAGTTCCTAAGGGGCACAAATGTATTAGGGACCCCCCCCTTTCAGACCTATTGTATCAGCAAGGAATTCAAAAACTCACCCCCTAGCAGTTTATATTGACCACTGGACTAAAGAGATTGTAGTCAAGACTGAACATCTGATTAAAGACTCATGGGAGTTTTTGAGTAAATTAACCATGGATGTATGGAACGACCACATTATTTTTCTTACTATAGATGTTAAAGATCTTTTTACCAGTATTCCAAGACACAAGGGACATTATTTTTTTAGTGAAAGTATTTATAAATATTCTAACATGTCCTTAGATCAAATTCTCCTGACCCTTGAATTGATGGAAGTGGTCCTGGACAACAACTACATTAGTTTCCAGGGCGAATATTACCAACAAACTAGTGGGGTAGCGATGGTGGCAGCTTGTGCCCCCATTTATGCAAATTTGGTGATGTTGGAATGGGAGCACAAACATGTGTTCAACAGTCCCTTCTACGACAATAATATATGTCTGTATCTGAGATTTTTGGACGATATTTTTATTTTGTGGGAAGGGACTCAAGATTCTGTTGAATCATTTATGCAATATATTAATGGGTGCAGCACATTTTTCAAATTCACATATACATGGGACAGAGAAAGTATTAATTTTCTTGACACTAGTATCTTTCAAACTCATGAGGGATTCAAATCTAAAATATTTAGAAAAAATACATGATGTAATAGTTATTTGCACTACACTAGTAATCACCCCACTTTTCAGAAAAAAAGTCTGGACAAAGGTCAAGCAGTACATATTGCTAGAATGACTTCAGACAAGATTGACTTAAAGGAGGAATTTGATGCCCTCAGTAATATGTTTGAAGAGAGGGGGTACCCTAAGGAATTCGTGCAATGTATATTAGATGAAGTAAATAAGGGGTGGGATACTATATTTAAACCCCTTCTAGGAGTTCCATTAAACACAATGGTTAAAGTGAAGGACGATCACAAATTCCAAAGGGCTTGTGTTATGGAATTTAACAGTTTCTCTGACACAGTTACTAATACTATAAGAACTAACTGGAGTACGTTGAAAACTAACGATGAATTGTACAAAGTAGTAGGGAAGAAACCTATTTTTTCATTTAAAACAGGAAGGAATTTTAAAAGAATATTTGAACAGACAGTGTCAATAGAGAATTATACAAGAAAGGCTACTAGTCCATGTAGCAATTGTAAACAATGTTGCCATATCAACAAGGAAGATAGTATATATTTAACTAACAGTATCAACAGTAAAGTTTGGTTTTGTAAGGGCAACTGTAACACTAAAATGGTTGTTTATTTGGCCACCTGTGTAGAATGCTCTGCATTCTACATAGGTAAGATGGAAAGAGCATTGAAAGAAAGAATGTATGAAAATTTTAATGACATTAAAAATTAAAAAGACAAAAGTGCATTGTATAAACACACTCTTGATTGTGCTACCAATCCAAACAAAGGTTATAAATTTGGGATTATAGATGTAGTTAAGGTTAACCCTAGAGGGGGAGATTTTAAAAATATATTACTTAGTAGGGAATTGAAGTGGCAATTGAGGCTGAGATCTGATATTTTCCCTGGTTTAAATGAATATATAACAATAAAGCCGGTGCTAGTAGCAAAGGCACTTGAATTATAAACAGTAAATATTAAATATGCATTGTATTTGATTTTTTAACATAGTTCTAATGTATAGTATAAACAATATATTTTAAACTATATATAAGAATGTTATTTTAACATTTTAGTAGCAAAACATGCATGTTTTACAAAAGAATTTTTATTTATCTAGGACCTCTGTGCCTTTAAAAGTTAATTGTAGTTGAACAATGATTGAGTATATAAGCAATGATATGAATTTTGTGTTTTATCTGATGAAGTCTTGCTTCCAAGACGAAAGCACTTATTTTAATTTTATTAAAGTGTTTTGCATCTGGTGACAGTGGATTTCCATTTGTGACAGTTTGCTCAGTCTATACTATGGCCAACAGAAGTGCAATGGAACAACAGAGTAAAAGCAGAATACTTTTTTCTTAAATTAAACAGGGTAAAAAACAAGTTTTTTTTTCTTAAATAAATTATAGCAACAGAATAAAACAGCAAAATAGATATTTTCTTAAATTAAGTAAAAGTAGTAGCTGGTGTGAAATACAGTCAAAGTGCAGCAAATTCAGCAGTAAAACTAAACTTAGTGTTCATAGTTCTCTTGGATAGTTTGGTATGAACTGAGGAGCAGCGGCTGATTACCTAACTCTCTGGAGCCTTTCTAAGATAAGCACCAACCCATGCAAACACAGACCTTTAGTATGACAGAAGAGCAAAGGAACTAATACAAAGAAACTAATGAAAAAGCTCAAACTGAGCCCTGAACCAATGAGAAAGTGAGAACGCTCAAACCGAGCAGTGAAGCAATGAAAAAGCTCAAACTGAGCCCCGAACCAGTAACTTTCAATTAGATAGTCCTATTGTACGCTACTGCCATGAGGGCATGGGGTGGGCTGGGGGGGCTAAGAAAAAAAAAAGATGGCCTGATTTTTAGTGCTCAATTCACAAACAGAACTGGGTTCAGCCAGTCTAAATCCAGTCTATACTATGGCCAACCGAAGTGAAACAGAATACCAGGAAAAAAAGCAGCATACTTTTTTCTTAAATTACACAGAGTAAAAAGCAGCACAGTTTTTTCTTAAATAAATTATAGCAACGGGATACATAGGGAAGTATTAATTTTCCTTTTTCAGGCTCAGATGTTTTCACTGTATGCAGAGGACCTGCCATTGACAAAACTGAACTGGGTTGAGTCCAATGATCGGAGGTTTTTTTATGTCATTATTTATTAGGTCCATGATTATTCTTCCCAAGGCCTTGTATATAAGACTAGTCAAACTTATGGGTCTGTAATTTTCCAGGTCAGTTGATGGTCCTCCTTCATGCAGAGGGATGACTTTTGCTGTCCTACATCTTACCAGGAAAAGCCAGTCTGGAGGCTACTGTTAACTGTGAAACCATGACTCTCATTTTGTGAAACATGTTGCTATAAAGCATTGTGTTCATTATGTAATCTGATGGAAGACAAATGATTCAGTATCCTGTTCTTTAACATACAGTTCATCTTCCCTACATAAAAACAAATGCATGACTTGCATACAGAAAGATATATCACATTCGTTGTCCTGCAATTAGCACTTGAACATTTTTTTAGTGCTGTTTTAGCTGCTTTTCTGTAAAAAAAAAAAATAAGCTTGTTTCTTGTCTTTCCTGTAACTAGTCTAGTCCAGATACAGAACCAGGACTGTTTATAAGCTTTTGAGCCTTCCAAGTCTTTCTGTGTTGGAGGGAAGCCTTCTAGCTTATCAGTAGGAGTGGTAAGTACTAGGTAGCCTATCTGCAACAAAAGGAGTGGTTTCTGGCCAAGAAATTGTAGTTTATTGGCTGTTTCGGCAATTTTTCCATCTCTTTCAACTTTCTGGCTTAAAAGCCCAAGTTTGTGCTCATTTCCCAACTTTCCTGTAACTAGTCTAGTCCAGATACAGATTTGCTGTATCCAGAACTGTTTGCAAGATTCTGAGCCCCCAAATCTTTTTGTGTTGGAAGGAAGCCTTCTAGCTTGTCAGTGGGATTGGTAAGCACTAAGTACCCTATCTACCACAAGAGGAGTGGTTTCTGGCCCAGAAATTGTAGTTTATTGGCTGTTTGGGAAGTTTTTCCATCTCTTTCAGCTTGCTGGTTTAAAAGCTCGCATTTGCACTTTTCCCGCCTTTCCTGTAACTAGTCTAGTCCAGATACAGATTTGCTGTATCCAGGACTGTTTGCAAGCTTCGGAGCAGTGGCAAAGTCTGCTCTTCAATTTTTACCTTAGATCTGCTAGTTCTCTCCTCTCCTGCACTTGTACTAGCTTATTAGTCTAGCACTTTACTAGACTTCTTGTAGCAATTATTGTATCACACAAAAGCACTACCAGCACTAAATGTCCTACAAGGAAACAGCTCCAGTACTTATTATTAATGTCCACCCCTCCGGTCATGTCTAAAGGTCAGTTCCCTGTGCTTTCTCCTATTAACCTGGTAAACTTGGGCAAACTGAGGCAATGTAACAACTGCCTCATGTACATTGACAACTCTTTCCCCTTACCTCCCAACACTCAGACTAGTGAGAGATGCACTTATGTATCCAAACTGGAAGGCACGCATTCTCCAGCCAAAACTGAAATAGCTGGTCAAGAGGAGAAGGTCAACACTTGCACCACACCACATGGAACACATAGCCCTCCAGAACACACACCAGCATTGCCTTCACATAAAAACACAAACCTGATGTTAACTGTAATCTTCTTGAAGGGGTAAATTTCAACACCTTCACCAAATCAATACAATTGTACTCAGAAGCTTTCAGTACCAAACAGTACTGGGTATGTGCCAAAATCCCTCAAAATGCTAAGCATAGTATTCCATTAAGACCAGTTCCATTCTCCCTTCTGGTGGTGTTGAATATCATAGAAAAAGACTAGATCCACAGAAATTACTCTATTGAGGAAATTGAAACTCAGCATTCTTTTCTGAAGACTTCTACATGGAAATGTGACTGCTGATATTTGCTTATGAGGAGAAGGGAACAATAACTGCCAGGAAACAGCCTCTGTACTTTAACATAAGGATCTGCTCATACTTATAAACAGTGTCATGAACATTTTACAAATGATACCTGTAATGCATTTAGTGAAGCTAGAACTAAACATTAGTTAAAATGGATGATTCCAATTTGAGCATGTATGAATTACATATGTGGGAAAAGAGCATATAAATGGATCCTTGAGAGGTTGAGTGATCTGTGTTATTTAGGATATGTAATTCCATCAATTAGGCACATTTTTACCTTGACTAGTCACAACATTAGGAATGTTAGACTTAAAAAAAAACATTGACATAGCAAAAATAGATATAGGAAATGATGTCATAACAGGATCATCAATCTTTCTCTTTTATGAAGCAGGGAAAGCAATTTGGGAAATTTCAACATTAGCAGTGCTACTAGGAAAATGAAATGCTGTATTTCAGTCAATAGATAAAATCACTGTAGAAATGACTGCCATAAGAAACATGGTTCTACAGAACTGCATGACACTAGATTTTGCCCTTGCTAGTAAAGGTGGTAATTGTGCACTGGTGGAAGAGGAATGCCATACTTGTACTTCTGATAATGAACCTGAGATGAGGAGCCACCTCAGGCTAACTAAGGAAATTGTTCAAAAAGCACAAACATAGAAATATGCTCTTAGCTGAGTGGTTCTGTCAGTTGTCATGGAGGAAAAATAATGCAGCTTCTACTGGTTATAGTTAGAATTCTAGGTTGTGTAAGCCTAGTTATTGTTGCCATGAAATATGGAATGAAGTGTGTACAGCATCAAGCAGTGTGAGTCTTGATACTGTACCAAGTGCATCATGTCCAAGATATAGTGCTATTTATGAGTTTGTTGGACCAACTCTATGAACATATCAGTTTAGCACATTGCACTAAATCAATAGCATCTGAATACTGGTGAAGACAACCACTGAGCAAGAAAAACAAATATGGATATTTGTGTTTGTTCAGGGGGAGCTGTTACAGGACTGGATCTAAAAAAATGGATACTGGCTTACAAAATCTTCTTTCAAGAGTTGTGGAAAACCCTTATATAAATGTCAGTGGCCTGTAGATGGAACATGTGAAGAATTAGAAAAGGAATAAAAGGATTCAATAGAATAAGCTGCTGAGATAAAAGGGTCTCAGTCAATACAGATTATAAATTTAAAGTGCTTGTGTAAACTTCATCTCTCTGTCAAAGGCACAACCACCAACATAAATTTATATTTAACTAAATTAAATTAATTCCTCTAAAAAGACAGATGTTAAATTAGTTATGAAAAGTAACTTTCAGAAAATACACCGCAGTCAGTTTCTAACTTTGTTTTAACTCAGAGTAAAATGCTGTCAACTATCAGTCAACAGAATGGAATGAAAGATCAATACCTTTGCATCAACAGTGGAACTGTATACATCACAGTAAAAATCCTTGAATATTCTGTTAGAAACATTTCATAAGATATGTATGTAGATATTTATATTAAAAAAAAAATATATATATATATATATATATATATATACACACACACACACACACACATTCATCTGTAATTTTCTGTCAGATACATTTTTAAACATATAAAAATATAAAAATGTAAAGTTATCATGGGTAATTTAAATGGTGTGCATGTAATGGACAGGGACACAAGTATTAAAAAGTAGAGTTCTGTGTGCTGTCTAAAATGATAAGAAGCAAAAGTTCACATTTCAATTAAAAATGTCACTCTTTGGGCATTTGAAAGGTGGCAACTCTGTGCAGATTGCAAAAGAAATGCTTAGCTCTCCATTTCTAAAATGTGACAGAAATAACCCTTCAGATATTAGCCATTTTATTGCAGCAACAAGCTCATAACAAAATGTATTTTCAATAGAAAAGAAATGCATGAAGGGACAAGAGACTACAGCAGCAAAAGGCCAGTGCTTATTGTAATATTGGCAAAAATGTATCCACTAAGTTATGACACCAGGGTCTATCATTCATTCTTTTCTATCGTATCTTATGAAATGCAGTTAGGAGGATATATTTCTGTTTGTAGAGTAGTGGCATTTATAAACATCAGTCTAGTGGTTCAAGAATGAAGTGTTAAGGGTATACTCAGCAGAATCTTACAAGAACCCATTTAGAATCTCATACCTTTCACTCCAAAGCATCAGATTCCTTTGTGCATGGAAGTGTCTCAGTTATAAGGATGAATATGTTCAATGTGCAGGCTCTGTGAACTCTCTTATCACTCCTGCAGTAAGGTGCTTCTCCAGTGAACCTGCATGTGCATGACATATTCCTTTATATTTTAGTCTTGAAATCATACCTTTTTATTATTAATAGTTTTGTATCTGGTTTACATTAAAACAACATTCCTGACTTCATAATGTCAATACATTTTGGAAGTGTAGTAGATGAATGGCAAAGGGTGGGGGAAAAGAAGGCAGGAGAGTAATGTTATTATCAGGTTGGTTCAAAAGAGAAATTTCCAAGGCACTGAAGTCAGAGGGTATCATTCAGGTATATAGAGAGCAGATGGAACAATGGCTATGGCAGGTAATGTGCATTGACATTACCAGAAATGGGGTTAAAAGAGTAAAACAGAAATGGGTTATAAGAAGGAAAGGAAGCCAGTAACACTTATGGAAGGACAGTCATCAAAGAAAGAACAGGGAAGACAGGTATTAGAGCGGAGCTGATCTTGTAATTTAGCATAGAAATAGTGAAGGTTGTGGTATGTGTAATGCATGAATAATGGAAATGTGACAAATTCAATTTTTTTTGATGAGTGATAAGTCTGTATATGAGGTTTAGGATGAGCAATTGTGATTGCACAACACAATGTCAATATGTTTAAATGAACTTCTCTTTGTAAAAAGGTTGAGTTGAGTTTAGGTTCCAGTTAGTGTTGACATGGATGATTCTCAACAAAAATTGATTTAAGAGAAAAGAATTGTGAGTTTCAATTTTGTTGAAGGAATGACATTTTAATAATGTTGTTGACACTGGCTTTTCACCCCTTTTCTTTTCAATTAGTTGTTGCTAAATGTGTAGCTCTGAGAATGGGTTCCCTATAAGCATGGAAATCACTATCATGCAGTGAGGAGAACCATTTGCATAGCCACTGGCCCAGAACATTAATGTTATTGTCATGGTCAGACTCCTGATTTAACACCATCTAAACGGTGTGTTCTACACTCCAACCTAGCCCAACTCTGTGGATTTAATAATCGGGCACTAATAAGATATTGTATATCTCCTCTGATTGCTAATTAACGAAGGTGCGTATGGGGAAGAGATGGAAGGCAGCAGAACCTAAGTAGATGGAATCACAGAAAATGTTAGTATGTTTCCCTTATTGTTATCCCTAACACTTTTATTTTGCATGACCCAGAGGGTTTGGATGTATGCTTACAGCTGGGAAACTTATTTATTATTTAAAATTGTGTGAGACAAATGATTTTTAATGTCTCCTCCACTACCTCTAGATTCATAGATACAGTGGATGACAATATGATTTTAATTACAGGCCATGTGTTTGGCTACTTGCTGCTTTCTAGGACAGGAGGTACCCCATAAAAGTCTGGCATAGTCTGGTATAGTCTAACAGAATTGTGGTAATGAAAGTATTGTACTCTTTTTGTCGCTTCAGTCAGCCACTTGTCGATAGAGTCTGGTATCCCCTTTCCTTAGTCACTATCTAGTTCTCAAAATGAGGTCATGTCAGTTAACATAGTTAATACCATGGCCATTTATTGCTATAATTGCAAACAGCAGCAGTATGCTTTCTTGGAGGCAGGTTACCACCATGCTTGAACCTCACTATTTACTTCAGCAACTACAGTTTTGCAATGCATCTAAAATTACTTGAATTCAGTTTTCTTCCAGAACTGTTGGGCTGTTGAAGAAGACCACACTTGTCTGCTTTTTTTTCTTTTTTACATGTCTGTATGTCTGCCTATCTATCTATCTACACACACAACAGTATAACACATCACGTGATAGCAAATCTATTATAGCTGATTCATACTCCTTAGAACCTAAGTAATGGGACTTCATCAACTAATACAAAAAGGTCCTCACACTCCACCACTCTACATACTCAAACTCCATAAATGCTCTACATGGAAGACTATGAAACTAATGCAACTGCAGCCATCCATAAACCAACTATAGTGCAACCCAGATAAAATACATCAGAAAAATGCAAGCAGAATTTTGCAAGGCAGCAAGCCCTTTGCATCCCCACCCAATATCTGTATAAACTAACTGTTAAATTATAAAACAAAGAGAAAAAAGGAAAAATTCATTAATCCCATTGTAATGTGATCTTACTATATTACTCAGGCAACATTCAGTAGAATGAGAAGATGGTGAATCAACAGGGCAAGATCAGTGCTATGACAAGCCAAGGAGAGCTCACACACACACACACACACACACACACACACACACACACACACACACACACACACACACACACACACAGATTCACTTACACCCTATAGATGTACTAAAAGACTGTTGTTTTCAAATAAAATAGAACAATATTCATCAGTCTAGCAAGTCTCCATTATTGGATAACATTTTCATCCACACATTTCAAAAAATAGTTCAATAATGTCCCAGTACTTTGAAAGCTTGTTTGGTATGATGAGAGAGCTGGCAGTGTCATGGAAGAGGATATGAACATTACAAGGTTTTTTACAATTGGATCTGTTTTGGAGAGACATCAACATTATCTGCCCAATCAGATCTGACTTTGGACAGTTTTTTAACAGCTTTATTGAATTATTATCACTTACAACATATTTTTATATAAAAGACACAAACCATATTAACGTGTTGGTAGTTACAAATACTATAATTCACATATGTTTTTGTATAACTGTCTTCAATTCAACATTGCATAAACTGCTCAATTCCTGCCTTCCTTTAAATCTCACTCCTGCTCTGAGATAATATTCTGCATGTGTAATCCTATAACTTCCATTTTTTTCTATGAAATTTTCTCCTACCCTTTTCTAAAGATCCCACTTCCATTTCTTTTATCTCTGGTACAATATTCAGTACTTTAAATACAGTTGGTTTAGACTTTGATTCCAATTTCCTTACTGTGTCTAGGCAATTCAGACCCTGGGTACCTACTTAAAACAGAATTTCCTTAGTTATACCCATTTGCTTACCAAATATTTCTAACAGAGTAATCTGCAGGGAATTTATGAAGTCTGCCAACTCATTTCGCTCCCAAAACGTATGTTCCCAGTCATGTTATTCTTCTTCATCACAAATGCAACATTTGAGGAAAATTGATTTTGGAGTCTATTTGGGGTATAAAAATACCCATGCAAACACTTCCAAGCAAAAATGCTAAATCTTCTAGAGACGTTGTTGTATAGTTGAGAGCTATACATATGTCCTCCCATTGTTTCCTAGTAAACTCCTTGACCAGTCTCTCTTCTCACTCTTTTCTAACCTCCTCTGATTGATTGCTATATTCACCGGGCATTATTTTATATGCCCTATTAATTATCCCTTTTTAACAGTAACTTCTATTCTAGACTCAACTAAAATCTCTACCAGAGCAGATGTTTCACTTAGGATACCCCTAGCCCTTTATCTTTGCCTATTCTCTGATATGAATCCCTAATAGGGGAGGTAGTCTCTAGCCCATAGTCCAAACGTCTTATTGGTCTTTTCCCATTCTATTACCTTTCCCCTCGCCAGTTATTTTCTCCCAATACCTTAAATTCATATTTGTTAACACATTTTGCAAAATATCTCACATTATCTGCTCACTGCAATTGCATATACTTCACATTATCCGTTAGGGGCGGATTTTGTGATCTCTTAGTGCACTGATTTCCCATGTCTTAAAAAAAGACTGTTACGTAACCCTTTTCTTGTACCACGTGGTATTTTATTTCCCCATATCCACAGTAGTGTCTAGAATGACTGTTTACTTTGCTTTGTTATTCCCTGATCTATGACTCAAGATACAATACTTTGACTCTCTCTCTCCCTGCTATCACAAACCTTAGCAATAGCACAGTGTAACCTGGTCCCTGATTTAAAACAAAGACAAAGAGGGAAATTCTTCTTACCTGAGCCTCCCGTTTATGACTGCCTTTTCTTCTTGGGGCCCAGTCTTCCGCTTTTCAGCCACAGATCAGAAAGTGGACAGCCTCTTTACACACAACAATTCAGTCGGAGGTCTTTTTACTTTAAGAAGAACCATTTTGTTTTGGCAGCTTCTCCTGCGCAGATTTATTATTACCCATGCACTCTGACCTGCAGCTTACCAAGGGAATTCCGGTCCGAAGGACCAAAATGTTAAATAAATTGTTAATTCAGACTGTAAAAATCATTAGGCATTTCAAAATGACAGTCAGTAAGATAGTAGGCTCAAGGTTTAAATAACGTTTCTTTTACTAATGTACATTAGGAGGCAAAAAAACATACATAACATGTATAGAGTTTTGACTAATTACATTCAGGAAATACCCTCAATTATATACCATTTGCAATCAGCTTTTGCCCACCTTACTGACGTGGTCAGTCACAGGGCATTTACATCACTATAGTCCATAAGTAAACGCTGATGTAATGCTTTTTTAAAAGTTTTCCCATGAGAATATTACAGCCTTGTAAGGCACCTGGTCAGTTACAATGTCTTCCTGTAGATGTTACTAATCCAAGGCTCTTGGATTAGTTCGAATACAATGAATGAATGTCTTCTTAATATGTTCCTTTGTCTCTCTGGTAAGCAGCTGCACACTATCTCTGATAGTGTTCACAAGGCCATCCTTCTCGGTGGAAGGAAGAAAAATACACATGCATACATATTAATTTCTCTCTAACTCTGCAGATAATAATGCTGAAAGACATAAGCCTGCTGAGCTGGCTACTGTCAGGGTCAGAGTTTTAATTACACTACAGCTAAGCTTCAAGCAATTACATGCAAAATCATTTCTACTGCCATTCTAGTAAAATAGAATTAAATGCATTACATATTATACTGTTTCTAAACTTTGCACTACATATATGTTTGAGTACATATTCTTCTAATAGTTTATATATGTCTAAGCACATATTTTCCTAACATTCTGTATATGTTTAAGTACATATTTTTCTAATAGTTTATATATGTCTAAGTACATATTTTCCTAGCATTTTGTATATGTTTAAGTACATATTTTTCTAACAGTTTTCTACAGTAAATTCCAGCCCATTCTTGCCTATTCTCTGTATCCCTGATTGCAGTCATCCATAGCAGCGAAATCTCTTTCTCCATTCTTGTTGAATACTTAGAATACTTTCTGCTACTTTATGAATATAATATTCTGTAAGGCTGTTATTTTCCTTAAGGATCTGCATCCAAAATCACATTCTCTCATTGTTTCTTGAATTCCCTCCCCCTGTTTCATCATCATCCCTTTCCACTTTGAATTATAGCTTTCTGCATGTCTTATGCATATACGCCTTAACTATGTAGCTCCAAAATATCCCTTCAAATCAAGTAATCCTAAACCATCTTGTTCTGTTGGAAGGATCAGCTTGCCCTCTTCCCATCCAGATAAATTCCTTAAACTCCTTATTAATTACTGTTCACAACTTGCTCTCTGGTTGATAAAAATATGCATGACCTGAATATAAAACTAAAGGGACTAAAAACATTTTAATTTCTTGTATCTTGCTATCCATATCCATAAACAAAAACTTCCAGTTCCTCAATTTTTGTATTATCTCTTTAGTCTCTTTTCATATATCCTTAGCTGACATAACATAATCCATTTTTAATCCATACTCCTAGTATCCACACTCCTGTCAATAGGGATGACTGAATCTATACATTTTCATAATGACAAGCTCCTCTCCAATACTCAACATGGTTTTAGATGTCACCACGGTTTCCTATAGTTTGTTCGAATGGCAAAACATTTGCCATTCGAAACAACGAAAAGTAAAACTCAATACAAACATTTTGAATGGACACAGTCGACCCAAATGATCGACACATTTGAGTCGACATTGTTACCGAAACCATCACGTGATAGCCGTATAGGAGCTGATGTAAATCAGACTCCTTTACGACATATCACGTTTTTGCAGGGGGGCAAACCCCCCCTGCACCCCCCTGTGGAGTGCTGCACGCCCCACCCCCCACCCCTGCTACAAATATATTCTAACTCCAAGATTGCACTACAGTGGGGATATGGATGAATTTCCAATCCCCACGGTACAGTGATCTCCGTAAAGATAGTTGCATAAGTGTGTTCAACTATCCCATCCATTTAAATTTTGTGCACAATATTCTGATTTTCTGCAGCAGTACTGCCAACAGACTGTCATTTGCACAAATGATATTAAACCATCACCACAGCACCACTACTGCTCTGTTCAGTTTTAACAGAATCATAAACTCTAACAGAAACACCAGCAACCTAATATCTTCCCTCTTCTTAGACATGTCTAAATCATTTGATGCTGTTTCACACCAGTGTCAGCTCCATGAACTATTCTGCCTAGGACTCTCCCATTCATCCCTTAGCTGGTTCAATAGCTGTCTCCCCTAGAGACTCTAGGCTGTAAAATGGAAACAAGATCTCTCTTCTTTTCTCTCTGTCTCTGTTGGCGTACCCCCAGGGATCTATTCAATGCCCTTTACTATTCAACATATTCACTAATAATCTTCACAAAGCTACCAAAGAAGCCTGCATAGTACAATATGCACATGATGCCACACTCATACGCTCTACACCAAGACTACTGCTACTCCGCAAGATGACCTAGGACTCCTTTTCCTCAGCTGATGCCTGGCTAGATTACTACAAAATAGAAGTTATGTACTCCCTATAACACTTCATCTGTGTTGTCCATTTTCATTCTTCCTTAACTTATGAGTTCTGATCCAGTCTCTTGGATCTGACTCACCCATTGCTAAAGCTTGTGGCAAACAAAAACTCTCGAGCTCCTCCCTTACCCACAATGCACCATCCCCTGTTACCTCAGATCTTGTTTGGTGCTATAATAGAATGTTGTTGTTGTTGTTGTAAAAGATGAAAATTCCTATGGAGAAGCTATATCTGGAGTTGTGCATATAATAAGGACAAATAAGTCCATAAACACTTGATCTTCCAGAAGCCTTTAGGTTTTGGGTTGTTGAGAGGGGAGTTGAGGAAAAATGAAAATGGACAACACAGATGGAACATCATGGTGAGTACAAAACTACTTTATCTGATGCTGTCAATTTTCATTCTGTCTGCAACCGATGAGACACAGTCCCCAACTACCTAATTTCCATGGCAGACTCAAGGAAGGAAATTCCTGAGCTCCATAGAACCAAAAGATGCCCTTCTGGACTAGATCTAATTTGTAATGAATAATAAAGGTATGGGGAGTAGCTCAAGTAGCTTCCGCACAAATATCATCCATGGACACTCTGAACCGAAAAACTGAGGAAGTTGCCATGGATCTGGTGAAATGGGCTAGAACAGGTTTTGTCACAGTAATGTCCAATTTGTTATACGCAAAGGAAATGCAATGTGTTATCCATTTAGATGGAGTAACTTTGGTAACTGGTTTACCTAATGGTGAAAGAAATAATTGGTCAGAATTTCCAAGAAAGGTATTTAAGATCACGTGTAGGTGCAGGTTCAAAAATGGACTGGGTAAAAGACTGCAGAACTCGATTTAAGTCCCAAGGGGAGTAGGATATTTAAAGTGGGACCTTAAAAGGAGAGTACCTTTCAAAAATGCTTTGCTCAACTTATGTAATGGTACAGGAGAACCATTAAATCCAACATGAAAATTTGAAATTGCTGCTATCTGTACTTTAACTGTAGAAGGACTAGCTCACTTTTCAAATAAATGCATTAGAAACTCTAAAATATCACAAATGGAAGCTGTAAAAGGTTCAGTGTTATGTTCTTGAGCCCAAAAAACAAATTTGTTCCATTTTCTGGAATATTCATTCCTGGTGAAAGGCTTGTAGGAAGATAAGAGAATATGATGGACAGAGGAAGATAGCATAGGTTGTCTGGCTATTAATGGAACTAGAGAAACCATGCAGTCAACCTGAGATTTACTATGTCCAGATGAATCATGCCTGTTGGGTGAGACAGGAGGTCTGGAACTGTATCCAGAAACCAAGGTGGTTGAATTAGGTGAGATCAAAGGAAGGGAAACTAAATTTCTCAAGGCCAATAAGGTGCAATGAAGATGACACTGCTCTTCAACCTGGTTGCTTTCTGAAGGAATTTGAGAATCAACGGAGTGGCAGGATATGCATATAGAAGACACGGGGGGCAATCATGAAGAAGATTATCCCTTGGGGATTCCCACTGTGGGTGAAATAGCACAAAGTAGCTCCTTTACTTGTTTCATGGAGATGTGAATAGGTCACAGCAAGGCTGGGCCCACCAGAAGATCATGTCTGCATTTCTCTTGTTGATGGACCATTCGTGAGGTAGGAGAATGAACCTGCTCATTTTGTCTGCTACTACATTGGATTTACATGGAATGTGCATTGCTAAGACAAAGCAGTTGGCATGGAATGTGCGCTGCTAAGACAAAGCAGTTGGAAAAGATCACCCACTGCTACACTCTAGGGCTTCTCAACACAATGGGTAGGACTTGGTTCCCCTTTGTTGATGTACCAAACTACTGACATGTTGTCTGTTTGTATTGCAATCATCCTCAAGGGGAGAGAAACCTGAAATGCCTCCATTGCTAACAGCACTGCTCTCATCTGTAGAACATTTATATGCAAGTTAGTCTCTTTAGGGGACCAGGTGCCTTGGACTGTCTTCCCCTGATAATGCCCCCCACCCTAGTTGGGAAGTGTCTGTGGTCAATATGGCCTTGGGCTGAGGAGGGATGAATGGATGACCTTGTCGAACCTGGTCTGAATGAATCTACCAGTTGAGATCTCTTTTGCAGATCTGTGATTTCTACCTTGTATGGCATAGGTTAGCAAAGTATTGACCACTAAGTAACTAACATCCACTGGAGAATTCTTATGTCAAATCTGGCAAGTGGTACTAATATTATTGACACCACCATTAATCCCAAAGCCTGAGGGACTAAGCAATCTGAAATCAAAGAGCTGGAGATTATTTTTCTGACTTGGAATCTTATAGTCCAAACTCTGTGTACAGGAAGGGAAGCAATGGCTGTTTGTGTATTTAGGAGTGCTCTTATAAACTCCAAGGTCTGAGTTGGTTAAAGGTGAGACTTTTCATAGTTTATGGTTATCTTGAGGAGAGAGCAAGTCTGCAGAACCTCTTACCCTTACAAGGTGATGCTTGGTAGGAGTGGAAATGAGCCAGTCATCTAGATATGGAAACACTCAGAGTCCTTGCAGTCTGAGATGAGCTGCTACTACTGCTATACATTTGGTAAAAACCCTGGGGGCTGCGGCCGGTGAGTCCAAAGAGCAATACTCTGAATTGGTAATGAATGAATCCCAGATGGAAGCACGGTTACCTTTTGGATCATCTGTTTACTTTTACATGATAGCATGCATCCTGAAGGTCTATCTAGCACATCCAGTCATCTTTGTCCAGAAAAGGGAGAATGAACTGAACCATGACCACCCAAAATTTGGTTCTTTGAATTGTCTTGTTTAGTTTGGTGAGATCAAGAATTGGTCTCCAGTCCCCTGTTTTCTTTGGCACTAAAAAGAACCTTGAGTAGGTTCCATATTCTATCTGGTCTGGTGGGACCTTTTGGATAACTGTTTTTCCTAGCAGCATTTGGATTTGTATTGTCGCCTGTTCCCTCTGACTGTGTAGTACATTGGGGATTGTTCTTGAGCTTGGGGGTGAAACAAAAAAGGGTATTATATTTCCTGGGGAAATGATCCTTTGCACCCAAGTATCATTTCCTATATCTATCCAGGCTCTCTGGTGCAGGGATAATCATCACCAACTGCCTCCAGAGGTGGGCAATAGGGCCATCTTTCAAGAGCACTGGAAAGGTTTGTCAAAGAACAATTCTCTGGAACCCTGGTTCTGCAGGCCACCTCTGCCACGTGGGCAGCTATGTCCATTAAAGTACCTTTCTCTGTCTCTGGGGGAACCTTCTCCATGTGTGCCCTGGAAAGGATCCTGAGATTTTTTGAACTACATTTTCCAATGACCTCGCTAATTCCTGGAAAAGATTCATTTAGGGGTCAAAAAACACACACACACAGCAGGCAGGGTCTTTCCATTCTTCTCACATGTGTTTAGAGTGTCCTTTCCCTTGAGATCAAATAAAGATGTTCCGTCAAAGGGAGCATTGACTAAAGAGGACTTGAAGGGCTTTGCATCCAGGCATGTCTCATTATCGAAATGCCTGAACCTGCTGACCTGGAGGTTCTCTCTGCTATGTTTGAGATCAAACTCATGGATGGATTGAATATGGACTGAACAGTAGTCAGCTGGGAAGTTACAGAGGCCTGAACTTCTTTAGAAACAGCACCGAGAGGGTATTTAATAACTCCTTAATCAAATCCCTCTGTAATCTGGTAAAATGTGCCAAGTTGTTGAGACACCTTAGAGCAAAAGTGGATGATGTGTATACATGCTTCTCAAATTTGTCCATCACCCATGATTCCCTGCTGGGGGGAAGGACAGTGGAACTTTCTTCAGCTATTTCTTTCTTGATGGCCACCACAAAGACCCTGGCATCAACAGGGACCCTTTTACTCCAGAACTGCCTACCTGTGGATCGTGCCATTATCCTATCCAGTCTCCAAGGAATGGGTTCTGTGGTGTCTCGATCCTTCCATGCCCACAGTGAGATCAAGCTGATGAGCTCATCAGTGGGCAGAGTCACCCAGGAGGTAGAGGGTCCAGTACCAAAAACCTCCAGGAGAACAGATTCCTCAGATGTCAGTTTACTAGACCTCCTGCCACCTCTCTGTTTAAAGATTTCCAGGATGTCTGCAAAGGAGACATCTTCAATAGGTGACCATGGGGACCCTTCGCTGTCATCAAAATCTGTATCTTCGGTAATAGACCCCTCTGGGGAGTCAATGTGCTTCCTCTTCCACAGTCTCTTCTTAGGGACCTCTTCAGGGGGATTTTCTGGGAAGGTATCAGAAGAGGAAATTACAATTCCCTGGGAGGAACCCTGGGGTATTGGTATTGACTGCCCTGTGGAAGGAGATGGTGAGGTTCTAAGTACTGAGACATGATGGTAGAATATTTAGAATCTGAAGGGGGATGGCTCCATTGGATCTGTTGGAGCAGAAAACACCCTCCTCACAGCTTTGAAGGCAGAGGGGCTCAGAGCCGGGAAGAATGTCGGGTCAGAGAAGGCAAGCTTCTGAACTGTAGTCTCCCTCTGCCCCGAGGGCAAAGCCTCCAAAGTGGAAGCTGGGACTGAGCTGTCCAGTACCAAGGCTTCAAGGTGTAGAGATGGCTCCAAAAGCCTCAGAGTCAAATGGATCTTACAGGCAGACTACTGCTACAGGAGCTCGCCAGATCTGACTGGACCTTATGGCTCAGGAAAACCCTCAAATCTGAGGATGGGATTATTCTTGGATCTGAGTCAGATGAGACTGCATGCCTCAGATCCAAAAGCTCCGAAACAGGTCAAGGAGTCAGAGGAGGAACTTGTAAAATGGTGGTTCAGACATATGGGTCTCCTGACCTAGAGGGGTAGGAGCTGAAGGGATACCAATTTGACCCTACACCAAAAGAATCTTCCTCACCACTCTCTCCACATCTTCCTGTGTCATGCTCCTAGAAGACTGAGTGGAATATATTCTGGGTGGTCCAAGAAATGTGAATTTATTCTGTCTGGGACCAGATCCAAAGTAGGGGAGTACCTTGTTCTGGGTACAGGTTGTAAAATAGGTAAACTGTCCGATTTTGTTAGAGTTGAATATGGCAAAATTGGATCCGAGGACTTTGACTTCCTGGGATCCAACTTAGAAGTCATCAGATCTGACGTCAGATCCTGCAACTTGGACTTTTTTGTATCCAGGGTAGAGAATAGATTATTGGAAGACCTCTTCCTAGAAAGATCTGAAGCTGAATAAGAGGAAGAAAGCTTCAAGAAAGAGGATTTCTTTTGTCTAGCCTTGGTAGGAGAACCCTTTGAAATAGCTTCTCCCAAGAAGGAAGGGAGAAGACCTTTTAGGATAAGTTTATTTTTAAACTCCAATAAAGCAGGGAGATTGAATCCGTGACATATGGAGCAGTCTCTTGTAAGGGAAGAGGACCCAAACAATAAACGGATAAAGTGTGGGCATTGGAATTAGGCATTTTATGCTGACACTTTGTAGACGTTTAAAAGCCAGCCGGTTTATCCGCCATTTTAAGAAAAAGGATAAATTATTCTAACTAGCACAATAGTTATCGAGGAAATTTCTTTTTTTAAATAGAGTAAGTACAAGAAAAAATAAAGCAAAAAGGCTACTAACAATGATATTAAAACAACTATTACAGAGGAAAGAGGAGTACTAACAATAGTATCTAAAGCATACTGAAGTACAAAAGATAATAAAGTAGGAATTCAAGAAGAAAATATATATATGTATATATATATATATATATATATATATATATATATATATATATATATATATATATATATATAGGTTCATAGGTTCATACTAGGCTATCTGCCATAGGGCATTTATAAGCCTAGCCAGAATGTGTTTGGCTTTTGCCACCCATTTTAAATTTATTTTGCTATGCCCTTTTTTGAGGTTAGTATACTGTGCCTCTGTCTAACAGTGACACAGAAGTGATACCCAGGTTAAACCTACGATCTCCCATCCACTCATCAAGATTCCTCTTGAAGAGAGTCAATGAGGGACTCTGCCTAACCTGGACTGGGATTTTATTCCAGAGTAAAGGGAGCCTCTGGGATATGAATCTGTCCCTCCAGCATGTCCTATTTATTTCAGTGCTGAGGTTCAAGTCTCTCGAGCGCGTAGCTCAATGGGATTTGGATTTTCTGAGGTGCAGCATGTCCATTAATTCTGGGTTGGACATGTCTTTATACATCAGGCACAGATCGCCCCTGAACAGGTGGTATGCCACTGAGTAGAGCTGGAGTTTCTTTAATCGGCAGCATATGGCATCTGTTTGAGCCCTTTGATCCTCTTGCTGAGGTACTTTTGGGGTCTTTCCAGTTGCTGCAGGTGTCTGGTAAGGTACATCCCAAAAGGGGCATTGTACTCAATTATGGGCCTGATGAGGGATGAGTAAAGAGGCACGATGACCTCCCCTGATCTAGATGTGAATCCCTTCATGATTAGGTTGGCTATATAAAATGTTTTTCTAACCATTTTGGCCACGTGGTTGTCAAATGAGAGACTGCTATCAACTTGGGTCCCCAGGTCCCTAATTACTTCTTCTGTACTTAATGGATTACCACCTATGTGGTAATTTGTGGGCACTTTGTTTTTGCCAAAGGGGATGACTATACACTTTTTGGCATTTAGCTTGAGGCCATGGCTCTGGCACCAGTTGTCTGTTTCTATGAAGCCCTTTTGGAGGATGCTTGTGTCTGCTGGAGAGTCGATTATGATGCCCAGTTTGCAGTCATCTGCGAACTTGGTCAGCCACAGTCCTTCCGTGTTGGCCTGTACCTCCGAGAAATATATACCAAACAAGAGAGGTCCCAGGACTGAGCCTTGTGGGACGCCACTTGTAACTGGTTTGGAGTCTGACAGCAATTCTAACCATGTGGGTTCTGTCCTTAAGCCAGTTTGCAACCCATCTAGTGACATAGGGGTTTATATTTAAGTTGGTGAGCTTATCTATAATGCCCGAGTGGGGTATTGTATCGAAGGCTTTTGTGAGGTCCAGGTAGGCTGTGTGGACCACCTTCCCCTCGTCAATGGCCTTGGTGACTGTTTCAAAGAAATCAACCAGGTTTAAGAGGCAGGATCTGCCCTTAACAAAGCTGAACTGGATAGGATCCAGTGTCTGTAGGTCCCCAATATCTTTATTTATGAGGTCCATGATGATCCTTTCCATAGCTTTGCAGACCAAGCTAGTCAGGCTTATGGGGCGATAATTTCCAGGATCCATTGAGGCACCACCTTTGTGGAGAGGGACCACTGTTGCTGTACGCCACTCTTTGGGTACATATCCTGTAGTAAGGCTGAGATTGAACAGTAGTTTTATGTTTGGGTTTAGCTCTTCTTGGAGTTCATGTAGGACGCAGCCCGGGACACCATCTGGTCCCATTGATGCTGTGTTTTTTGCTTTGGAGAGGGCGGCTCTTACCTGAGCATCTGAGATGTCAGGGGGGCAGCACTCTGCTGGGATAGATATTTTCCCTTTTGGTGGGGATGGGGGGGAGAAGTTTGCGCTGAACCTGTCAGCTAGGATGTTGGCAATGTCTGTGGGTTCGGTGTATTTTTTGTCAATTTGGACTAATTCTGAGCATATCTGGGAATTCCCACCCCAGGTTCCTAACATAACTAAATAAAGCCTTGTGATTATCCTTAGTGTCCTGTGCAATATTTCCCTCGAAGCTGGCCTTAGACGATTTTATGAGTGCTCGTAGTTTTTTGCTAATACTGATCAGAGATGCCTTCCCTTTTTGGGATTTTGCTCTATCATTTAGTAGCTTCCTCCTTCTATTGTATAGTTTGTTTATGGCTGGGGTCCACCAGACAGGACGTCTGCCTTTGGAGGATTGGGTCTTGGTTTTATTTGGGATTGCATGATCCATGCATTTCTGAAGGTGTTCATAGAATGCATTTATAAAAGATTCTGTGGTCTGGGCCATATTTTCCACAGGCCCGGGGGCTTTGAAGGATTCCACCTTGGTTTGAGGAGTGTGAAATTTGCTTTAGAGATATTTTTCACTGTGGTTTTCTGGGCAGGAGGTGGGGTCGGGATGTGAATATCCAGTGAGATTAGTTTATGGTCTGATCTTACCAGTGAGGGATACATTTCTGGTCTGGAGCATAGAGTCCCCATGTTGGTGATGATCAGGTCCAGTATGTTATCCCCTCTTGTGGGAGTGGTAACAAGTTGTTCCATAGCATTTGAGTTTATAAATTCTAGGAACCTTTGGGCTAGGGTGTTGGAGCTAGAGTAATTCTCCCAGTCTATGTTTGGGTAGTTGAAGTTGCCCAATATAATGGTGTTTGGAGAGACCTTCATATTTTCCAGTGTTCTCAGGAAGGCCGAGTGGGGTTCCTGGGTTTGGGAGGGTGGTCTGTAGCAGGCTATAACCTGAAAGGCAGTTTTACCCACTGTTAGTTGCACATGGATAGTCTCTGATGCTTCGTGCTGTGCCACCAACCTGGAGATGTGGGTATCTTTGACGAATATTTATACTCCCCCTCCTTTTGTGGTTCAGTCCAAGTTTTGGGGCCAAAAAGCATGGTATGAGGTATAACCTGGTAGTGCTGGGGTGCTCTCGGGAGCCTTGAACCAGGTTTCTGTTACTGCACAGATATCAATGTTCTCCATGCTAAGGAGAGTTTTGAGTGTGTGCATCTTGAGGTTTAGACTTCTGGCGTTGAGTAGCATTACTCTTAGTTTCTTATCCCTTGTGATACCTATGGAGGTGGGTTTGTCTTTTGAGCCTTGCCTAAAAAAGGCACTATGGGTGTAGCAAGAGCCTTTGCGAATATCCAAAAGCCCAGGGGTGACAAGTGCAAGCCGTCCCTAGCGAAGCATCATGGCTTGTTGAGCATGTCATCCCAGGCTGACAGGCATTGGATCCCCTTTGAATGACACCAATACTTAAGCCAATTGTTGAAATTGATCATCTTGTCTTCATATTGTGGCATCATTCTTGGTGAGGGTAAAATGCTACTCAAGGTTAGGGTATATACATATATATATATATATATATATATATATATATATATATATATATATATATATATATATAGTAAGGTGATAGGTAAGGGATTTATCAGAAAGGGAAATCAGAAAGAAATATGAGAGAAATTATAAGTTTTTAGCACTTCAAAGCTCGAGAGAGTTGGACAACAATGTCTTTTACTGGAAGCAGCAAACAAGGTCTGAGGTAACTAGGGTTGGTGCATTGTGGGTAAGGGAGAAGCCCAAGAGTTTTTGGTTGCCACGTGCTCTAGCAATGGCCAAGGGATTGGATCTGAACCCGTCAGTTGAGGACAGAATGAAAACTGACAACATCAGATCTACTTTGAAAGCTGAAAAAGCAAATTATTGCTGTTATTACCCAAATCTCTGTCAGCACAGAAATAATCCTTCAACATCACATCAGCAAATAATATCTGAAATGAAATAGTTGCCAACACAAAGGTTCTTGGTGCCTTAACTGATAACTTAAAATATGATCAACACATCACACAAGCCATCAACAGAACTCTACAAAGACAACCCCTTTCTCACTGACTACTCTAGGAATAATTTGGCAACTTCATATCTTCTCCCTTCACTTCTCTATGTCGCACCCATTCTAACTAGCTTTCACTCCACCTTAAAAAATAAACTACGGGTTTGCTATAATAAAATACCTAAGTTTGCATCCAGTTTGCCAAACTGTTCACACCACTGCCTAGAACTAAAGTATCTACACTGGCTCAAACTCCCTAATTACCTTACCTACTCTCAGCTGCTTAGTACCCACAAAATATTAGTTAAACTCAACTCCTTCCCACCACTATAAAACATCCTCAAACACTATTTCCCTCCTAGGAATCTCCACTCACAGAATAAATATTTCCTGACCAGGACCAAGTCTCATAGCAGTGCAGATGATTCGCTTTACTCAATCTATGTTACTGAGCACTGGAACTCCATCCAACCCACCCTAAAATAAGACGACATTACTACACATTTCAAAGACAGCCTAAATTACACCTAACTTCTGCATGGCTGTGGTCATGCTCCCATCCCAACTAAACCCATCTTTCTTTCCGTTTCTCTTCCATTACCAATCTAGCAGTCACCCTGGCTCTTTCAATTTTCTTATCCCTGTCTCTTTCTCTTTCAGCCCCACTGCTGCTCCTCCAACTAACCCATATCCATATTCCTGTCCAACTGATATCCCCTCCTTACCCACCTAATAATCTTACCTATCTACTTTTATCTCAACCTCTCCCCTGTCAGAACTACTAATGTTTTTCATTATTATTTCTGCTTATACCCTTCCTTCTCCTCGATTTTCTGTTCCTGATCATTAATTTCAATATGCATATACATATGTTGAAAATACATGCATTATCATTCCTCTTGTATCTCCAGCTATTATATGTTAACATGTCTTTGACTTATGAAAATAATATAACTTCTAAAGTACATGACAAATGTCTTTACTATTTGCTCAATACTACCTGCAAAGTAATGCTTAAAATGTTTAATTTTTATTGTTATCCGTTGTAAATATGCATTTTATGTGGCGCTTTATCCCTGGGACTCTACTGAGATGGGACTTGGGGCCAGTCAGTCCGTCCTGGTAAACAAAAGACAATACATAAATAAATAAGTACTTTATTTTATCATATCTCCATAAACATGGGTATTGACAGCTCAATTAATGTGTGATTACTTAATTTACAGCTGTAACCTTTGTTTTATCTTCATTAATTTTTTTATATCCTGAAAAAACTTTTACTGGGGGATGCAGACTGCTCACTGGAACTGTGGCTGATGACACCCATCAGAAACGCACACACACCCACTGGTGAATTCCATAATGAGGCACACGCTCAAACCAGAAATATCATAGAGCATGTGGTTGGGCTGCGGATGTTGCAGTTCCAGTGTCTAGACACTTCTGGTAGAGCCCTGCAGTACAATCCATGGACATGCACTAATATATTCACAGTATGTGCCATGCTATACAACATAATCCTGAGAAAACAGCTTCAGGAGGTTCAACAAGGGGAAGGAGCACCCAAAGACTCCCTATGCTGTGGAATAAAATCCCGGTATATGTGAGGCAGAGCACCTCGCTGGCCTTGTTCAAGAGAAATCTTGACCAATGGATGGGAGATCGCAGATATACCCCAGGGATTACCTCAGTGTCACTGCCCAACAGAGGCACAGCAAAATAATGGGTATAGTTCCCCATACTAAACGGGTGGCGTAAGCCACAAAACTATGGGCTAGGCTTGTAAATGCCCTCGGGCAGATAGCCTAGTATGAACCTATGAACCTATGAACATCCCACCACCAGTGGCAAGTTCACAGCAGCCACAGGCAGATGAGGAGTCAGAGCGGGAACCACTAGCTGTTGTGAGTATAAGCAGATGTAGGAGTGCTCAATATGCCCTCACATTGGCTAAGAGACAATTCATAGCATACTCACTCACCACCTAGGGGCCTAAAACTTTCCTCCTATGCACAAACACACATATACTAACATTAATGCCAGGTAATTCTCACAAACTTTACCTCCCCATGTATTGGCTGTGTACTACATTCATCAGACAGTCAGCCCTGAACTAAAACTGAGGCAACTGCTGTATTTACAAGGTAAGTACTGAACCTGGAGTGTATTGCATAATAACATTAATGAGTGGCATATCCTTGTATTTCATTACTTAGTACTGTAAGCAAGTAAAAGATGGGAGAGTTGTACAGAAATTACCTTAACATGTGACAGCAGAGACTTATTTGACTGATATGTGTCCATTATTAAGAAATATTTTATTTTATTTTATTTATTTTATTGCATTTGTTTACCAGGAAAGTCCACTGGGCCTAAAAGAGCCCATTTTCAGTGTAAGCCTGGTGAGAAAAGCTCCAACAAGAACATAGATACAGAAAAATATAAAAATTAATTGGTACAGAAGTAGAAACAGTGTTACACATAGTAATTACAGCAATATATATATATATATATATATATATATATATATATATATATATATATATATATATATATATATGGAGCTACTGTATGTTCGCGAATTTATGTTTCACCGAAATGTAAATTCGCGAACGTATTTCCGCGAAAGTGTATTTTAACTTAAACACACTTTCGCATAAATCTATTAAAAAAAAAAAAAACAAACAACACTTAAACAATGTAATGCAGGGGGGCAAGCCCCCTTGTACCCCCCTACTTTAATATTCTCACTCCGAGATTGCACTACAGTGGGGAAAAGGGAATGTTCCCTCATCCCCACTGTACCACGATCTCAGCAACAGTCCTCTTAGTTGTACATCAACACTAAATGTTAATGCACAACTAAGATAGCATGCAAACGCATGTTTTCATTCATTTTCCCACTACACTTTTCTATTTTTAAAACTTTATTATGGGAAAGTGCGTTTTCGATAAAACACACTTTTGAATAATTATATTAGTGGATTTACGTTTTGGTGAAACAAAAATTCATTAATAAACAGTAAATCCATATATATATATATATATATATATATATATATATATATATATATATACAGAATGTATACATAAAAGCAGGAATCTAGTTGGTTTGATTACAGTAATATATACAGAAAATATACATTAAAGCAGGAATTTAGTTGGTTACCAGATGAATTCAATTAGAGAGGTATAAACAGAGATATATTAATCAGTATTATTGTACCAGGATCAACAGGTGATGAAAAAAATAAATATGGAGAAAGTACCATCAGTCACTAGTAGCAAAAGGCATAAAAGTTTAGTTATCATATAAGGAGAGGGAAGAGGTTAGGTTATAGAGCAGGAACATAGTCAGGAAGAGTTGAAATGATTTTTCAGCATTTGTTTGAAGGTGGTGGTGCTGCCTGCGTTTCTTATGGAAGGGTGTAGTGAGTTCCATAGTTTGACCATGGTGAAGGACTAGAGAAGTTAACCAGCAGGTAAGGTGAGCTCTTCTACTTTTATAAGTAGATAATCTTCGGATCTTAGTTGCCTGCTGAGATGGTATTTGGCAAGCAGAGTTGAGAGAGCAAGATAGTCTGTGAGTCAGTAGATTATTTTGTGCGATGTAGTTAGTTGGGTGAATGAGAGATGGTGGGGGAGTTCCAGCCATCCTAATTGTTTCAGTGAGATACAGTGGTAGGATGAGAATTTGGCCTTGGTGGCAAATTTTATTATTCTGTTGTAACACATACCAAGTTTGGATTTTGTAGAATTTTGGATATTGATGAGGAGAGGGGCACCATAAAGGAGAGAGGGTAATAAAAAGGTAGTTGCAAGGGTTTGTCTAGTAGAGAGGCTAAGAAAGTGCTGGTGCCTGTAGAACATACCAAGTTTTGGAGTGTTTTTTGATGTTATTGTTTATGTGTAGGTCAGTGTTAAGGTTTTCATCTATAATAATGCCTGGTAATTTAGTGTGTGGGACAACTTCTATAGTGGTATTGTCTTGGGCTTTTATAGTGAAGAGTTGTTTTATCTAAGGGAGTGGTTTTCTTAGGGGTAAAAATTAGTAGTTTATTTTTTTTTAATTTAGAGCAAGATGTTTGTTAAGCCTCCAAGATTCAGTAGAGGTGAGGGCATTTTGGATGATTTGCTGGAGTTCAGAGCTGGAATCTGCAGTGCATATTATTGTAGAGTCATCCACATACTGGATTACTGAGCATTATGGGATAGTGGAGTGAAAGTTGTTAATAAAGATGCTAAATAAGAAAGGACCAAGTATGGAGCCTTGTGGAAAGCACTGTGGAAGGGAGAGTAAGATTGTTGCCATTTGGTGGATTGCTGCCTATTAGAGAGATAGCTATTGAACCATTGTAGGGTAGGAGGAGAAATGTGGTTGGTGGATAGTTTAGAGAGGAGGATAGCATGGGAAATCATATCAAAAGCTTTGGAGAGGTCAAGGAAAAGTGAAGCGATTATTTTACCAGAATCTCTTGCCCGGTTAACTGTATCAAGGAAGGATAGGAGGGTGGTAGTGGTACTGTATTCTGGTCTGAAACCATGCTGAGTGGGTGATAAAATTTGATTTTCAAGCAGGTGGTTGAGGAGTTGGGCATGGATGCATTTTTCCAGTATTTTGGAGAGGGGTGAGAGAATTGCTATGGGTTAAAAGTTTGTGGCATCTGTGTTGGTACTGCCTTTGTGTAAGGGGAGAATGAATGCTTTTTTCCAGATGTCTGGGACAAGGGATTCTTTAATTGATCTTTTAATGAGTAATCTGATGGGATATGCTACAGAGTTTGCTGCTAGCTGTAGGAAGTGTGGGGGTAGATTGTCAGGGGCCAGAGTACAGAGTTTTAGCTTAAGTAAAAGTTTTTTTTATTGTGGGGGTGGGTATGGGGGAGAATTTTAGGTTAACGTTGAGGGTAAAATTGTTTTCTGGGGTTATTTGCTCATCAGCTGTCTTGGTAGTGGTGATGTTAACTAAATGGAATGGTGGTGGTTAGGTTAGCTATGGTGTCAATGAAGTAGGAATTGAAGAGGGTGGCAAGTTCGGTAGGGGGGTTGTGTAGGTCAGGGGGTTCGTTGCTTTGAGAGCCTGTGTGTAATAGCTTTCTGATGGAGGACCATAATTTTTTGAGATTATTTTTATGTTGGCATTGTAGGTGGAGGAAGTGGGCTTTTTTGTCACTGACTATTAGATGGTTTGCCTGGTTATGGAGTTGCTTGTAATGTAGTAGAGTTGAGGGGTCTTTGTTTTTCTGCCATGATTTCCAGATTTTATCCCTTGTGGACATTACTTCTTTGGTGGATTTTAAGAGCCAGCTTGCATGGTTACGTTTTATTTGTTTTTGGTGGGTGGGTGCTTGACTATTGAGGATGTCTAGAAATGTTGAGTTAAGGTATTCAACAGCCTTATTAAGTGGTAGGGATTTTAGGGGTTCCCAGTTTACTTTAGCTAAGGTTTCATTAAATATGGATGGTTGGAACTTAGTAAAAGTTCTGGTAGATTTGTATTGGTGTTGGCCTGAGGTTGGAGTAGTTTTGCGTACGGTATATGCTGGGTGGTAGTCACTAATGATATTAGGTAGTATGCCTGCAGTGATGACAGTGATGAGTAGGCCTCAGGCATCAAAGATTCGCACAGTCATACCTCTAAAAAGTATTAATGATTACTGCATGCCCTCAGTTTAGCACCATATGTTTGTACTGGAAAATCACTAAAGCGAAACGTTAGAAAGTAATGATACATAATGCAGTTTCAGACTTCACAAGCTTCACAAGATTATTCATAATAAAGATGGGAAATTTTGATTATATCAGCTGTTTAACTTTCTAAGACCAATACAAGTCAAAGGTATAATTACCAGCTCAACATTACAAATGCAGATATATTAAGCACTAAGGCAACTATGCAGCCTGAGCATCAGACACAAAGCTTATGTATCCCTGAATCCAAAAGATACAAAACAGGGATATGGCACAGTTGTCATCTCTCACACAGGCTGTTGTGTGTGTGTGTGTGTGGGGGGGGGGGGGACAAGAAGCCTAAGCTAACATAAAAGTTTGGTGAGGGTGTGTGACTAAGAAAGAGAAGCAGGCAGACATTTGGATAAACCAACAAATGGCCAGTGAGACAAAATGAGCTGCACGGCTGAACTATGTGGCTGGTGTGTGTGTGTGTGTGTGTGTGTGTGTGTGTGTGTGTGTGTGTGTGTGTGTGTGTGTATGTCTGTAGAGGTCTTCCAGGTGAAAGGGGGGTATGAATGTCTGCATGAACTCAGCCAAGCTCGGTGCTAGCTCTATATCTTGGTATGTCAGACAGGTATGAGCTGTACATGGTAGAGGTGGCAGTTCATCTTTGTTGTCCCTGACCACGTGAACCAGTTCTGCCAGGAGTTGCACTGGCACTTCCACGCCCATGGTCATATGCACTGCTGCTATCTGACCATGACTGATGTCTGCTGGATGAGTTCCCTTCATGATGATGCTCATGACCATGACCCCATGGGCTGCCACATCTGGATGTGGATAGCTCACCCACTGACGGAGCAGTGGAAGTCCTGCCACTATGGGAATGTCATCTGGCATGGTCCACATTGGCTAACAGCAGATGATGAGGCTAACCTACACCCACGAGGATGCCATTCCCTTCCCAGCAGATGTTCCATCACAGATACCACTCTTTCCATCACAGACACCCCTTGTTCCAATATGTTATTCATCAGTTCCATTGAATCAGCAACACAGTGGAGGCAGTCATGCATGTCAGCCTGTGACACATCTACTACCCTAAGCATTTCTCTTGAGCACTTATGGAAACATGCCTGTGCCTCCATGATGGCCCTAAGTGTACATTGAGTGGCAGGGCAAGAGACACCTCGATCAGGTGGAGGAGGGACTGTAGGCCTCCTCCAAGCACCCCCTAACAACCCTCCTACATGGTATCTCACCCACACTTTGGCAATGGCCAGAGTCAACAGGCACTGAAGCCACAGTAATGGCACTTCTCTGATCAATGGCCTTGCCCTCCACATGTCCAATATCTGAGAGCTCAGTGGAATGGGTAGGAGTAGGCCTACTGGCTGTGTCCAATGGAATTGCAGGGGGTGGCTGTATGTTGACCACAATGTCAGATTCAACCTCTGCTCCCCCAGCTCTACCTCTGTTTGTTAACCATCATCATCAGTGTCCGCTGATACACTGACATCAGATGGTAGAAGTTCCAAACTTCCAATGTCAGGATCACCTGTGATAAAAAGCAACAAACAGAGGGACAATTATTACCTAAACTACTACACTCCAATTTATGCTAACAAAACAACAGTGATGCCACTATTTTTCAGTACAGTGATACACACAGCAGTCCTGACATCTACATCACACAATAAAATATTCCTTTCAATTGCTCATCAGTACTGACAAAAAATGTTTGGCTTACATCTACAGATGAGGTTATCGTCTGCAAGCCAGATGGTCCTGAAAGAAGTTAAGCAAAAGGTAAGGGCAACATCATTACAATTAACAGTAACACAGATAATACTTTTACCCCTTTATATGTCTATTAATTATACTTTCAACAAGAGCTTGGATAACAACTCCAACCTAAACTAATCAATCAAAATGTGTAGTTAACTGTAGCAATTTCCAATCCTCCCCAAAAAACTTCTTGTGACACAGAAGTAAAGTACTGAGTTCAGTTGTTTCACTATACAACAGAATTCAACAACTGATATACCAAAGCCTACCTGGAAGCTCTTCCAGGGACATGCTTGTTGTCCCTGAAACTGTTGCACCGATGTCAAGAACATGCAGTTCTTCACTTTCCTGGGAGCTGTCTGGATCCCTTATAGTGGACAGAAACATCATTGGTATTGGTGGTGGCTGTATAGAAAGCCCTCCCCAGTACCCATCTGATCATGGCCCACTGCAGCTGCTATCTTCTGTGCAGATGTGATCATGTCAGTGGCCCTATGGCAGACCTGCTCACATGTCCTGCCTTGGCAACCCATGGCATTAACATCATCCACAATCTAGCTGTCCTAAAAGAAACCAAAAGGACAATACACATACATATCACATAACTACAAAATAACTGTTCCCATAACTGTTCCCAGATAAAACAGGAAAGGTAGCATCTCAGTATTAACTACTGCAGAAACATAAAACAGTCTACAGATTTGAAATACAAACTGACTGGCAGCAAAAAAGGACAGTAACAATAGCAACATATCCTTATTTGTGCCATAACAGAAATGCAGCTTTGCTCCCCCCAATAAAGAACAGGAAAATTACACATTTTGCTAACAAACCGTCTTTGAAATGCTAAAAGTGCTATCAAATTAAGTATCCCTGAAACATTTGCACATATTTATCACAGACCATTCCATTTTAAGATATTGCCAATTATGAAAACTTCAATAACCAGCATACACCTACAATTAAATACTGAAATCACTTCAAGTACGCTGATATGTATAGATCCACCAGAAGCTGCTCATAAAAAATACCACTATTTATTCCAAAATGACAAACAAAACTTGGTTAAGCGCTTTCATCCACACATCTGTGGACTTCTTCAGAACAAATCAAATATAGAATAGGTTCCTTAAATATGTACATATTTGGCACCAAAATTGCCAGTGCCCTTAAAAACAACTCATTTAAAGACCTATCACACTAAAAACCGCTATGTATTCAATGTACTTAACCATGTGTAAATATAAAATGCATATACACATTAATCAATCATCCTAACCACAAACAAAATATAAAATATAATAATAAATATATCTCAATATTCTTTAAAAATCATTATTTTTTTAAAATTTCATTTGTGTGTCCCCTAATAAATAAGGACATATTCTACAGTCATAAACAACTTGAACACTACGACCCCACAAATACAGGTACTGTTAGACACAGCTTTAGGTTTAGAGCTTGTGTTCAGCCTAAAGGAAAAAATAACTTGGATACAAAACAAACTTTCACTAATTTAGAAGACTACTTAAAAAGTCACAATGGTTATAACTTTAACATCAATAGCACTCACACTAATTTGCAGACAGGGACAAGTAATGATGTGTTAACTAATGGAACATTAAAATATTTAATTTACTTGTTCAGAAAGAAGCTTAATGCTATTAAAGGAGTGCAATTAGATAATGCTTATTTAAATAAATGTATAATTAGCAAGATTGTCCCCATGGGATTATGTTTTTTAAGGTACCTATGGGAATAACTTTGAATGAAACTACATGTAATGAATTTGATGCACTATTTAATCAGTTTGGATTTGAATTTATGAAGCTTCTTATTAAGAAAAATGATGAGATATTTATATTGCCAATCATGCATACATGTGCAATCCCTTGACAAACATGTGCATGCCATCAGTAGCCTTCTAACTAATGCATACAGATAAAAGTGTAAAAGCCTTTGCTTCAGACTTTTCTTAATTATATTCCAGCATATGCAGTATGTAGCGGACAAAATGCAAGTACACCTTCACAAGTTCAGTAAACCTCTGTGTAGATATATCCCAAAGTAATAGCCTCTGTTTGGTTTTCCCCATATAAACAAGTCTTCTCACCTTCAGTTTGGCTAGCTATACAGTTGCCCTTTTATATGGTGTAGATTTGGGACTGTTAGCATGGTGAAGATGATATTGAGGTGTGAACTGATTAGAATTGCTGAATCCCAAATACTTGGCTCTGTGTAGGGGATGCAAACATAATGTAGGCAGTCCCTCAGTGTTAGTTTTTTTAATGGATTGCATCTGTGAATGATTACTGTTTGGGAGATGGAAAATGCAACAGCACTGCGGGCTGCCCTACATCCAGTGGGTGTGTCTGGTTAGACTTCCAAAGTGCTACATGTAAGGTTGGAAATTTAATTAGGCAGCACACAATTCACAGGTTGTGTTCATTATCATCCAACCACCCCTTCATTTGTTGTCAACTGCATATATTATTTTCATTTAATATCCTCACACATTTTAAGGCTAATGATACAAAATGGCTTAAAGACTGCATGCCTCAGATTACTGGTGAGATAAGTGAAGAATGACCGAAAAACACAGAGAGGTAAGACAGACCTGTATATTTGCAAGCAATAATCATAACTGGTTGTGTGATCACTTAGTGCACTACATCCAAAAACATGTACAAATAACAGTTGTATGGTTTCATATTACTGTAGATGGTGTTGCAGTTGGTTCTGTGCAGAATGATTTCAGTTCCTTGCTGCAAAGCTGTTTGTGTGGCAAAGAAGGATAAGGCACCCTTCCTGTGTTTTGAAGGTTCACTGGAGTGAGAGTTCAAATCCAGATCTATGTAGATATATCTCATGTGAACCAACATTTTTAGTGTGCATGTCATAGATTGATTTTCCTTATTTCAACTGTCACTTTTTTTTCCCTTTTCTGTCATGTTTTAAATATTTTTTTGTCTTTTTTGAGGCCAGTGTTTGCGTGATGCAGCGCTTAGGTCAGTCACAAGAATGGAGGAAATGAATGTCAGGTTTGGATGTTTATCTCATTTGCGAAAAATGCGGCAGTGCACAAACTGGACAACTGGAACACCCAGGAAGCAGACAAGACCAAGACAGCCAAAAATAGAAACAGGATACATTCAATTAATTCTATTGGGCACCGTGCAAACCTGTTAAGTGGTACTGCATGGCGGTTAAAACAGAGACTTTGAGAATGATTAGTAAATTAGGGAATGTCATGTAGCTAGTCCTGTGGTAGCAGATGTAAGTATAGGGTTGGAGTAGAGAGAGTCCTGGGTTCTAGTTCGGTGAGTGCAATCTTTTTTTTTTTTACTGTTGTGACAGTGCAGATTATAGAAATGAACCGAAACATTAGACAGGTGTTATGTTATTTCATCTTTCTTGTGGCAACAGATGCCAGTGCGGTACTGCCATACACATGGTCCTGGGTTCTAATACAGAATATTCTTTGCACTTTTACTGTTGTTCCACTTCCCATTATATTCACTATCACTTATAACACTTTAGATAGTGGAGCTGATATGAATTATATGTATGAGGGATGAGGCACCATTACTGTGTTTTCAGATGCATGATTGAGGGTATACTGTGTACTATAGTTCTGTAAGTATAATTCTGCTGTCTGGATTTGCATGGGTTTCACAACTGGCTCTATATCCAATAACCTTGTCAGGTCATACACATACATGTGTAACAGCTCATACTGTTACCTGCATTTATGTATGATTCCTGAATATGTCTGAGTAGCACTTCTTCTGTGGAAAAGATAGAAAATCAACATTGTGGAAGAAAATGTTTTCTTCCTTATGCCTAGGCTAGAATCTCACATTGTAAAAATCAAATTTCTCAGTGTATAAAGGTAAAAAAAAATGTGTCAGGTCATTATATTTATGTCCCCAGGTACATGTCTGCAAACCTAACTCACCTAACAGTGACCCTCAAATTTCCAATATATATTTCAGGCTACATCAGTAGACACCCCTCAAACTAAGGCCAAGTCTCAGATTAAACTTCCAATACCAATTATTTAATTCCTCTCTGCTTGGCACTGCTGTTCTCCATTTGCCATTGCACAAATGCATTGCTTGTGTTTGTGCACTCCCAGTAAAAACAATAACTAGAATTGGTGAGAAAGCATTATTCTCCATTGCTCTAGGTCTGCTGGTAGATATGGCTGGCATTAGTTGGGAAGGTGTCAGGTTCAGGGCAGAGTTGTGGAGTGTCCAGGGGTCCAGGATAATTACGAGACTCCTGGTAAACCACTACAGCCAAAGATTTCTACAGTACAAATCTGAGGCATGGAATAGCTTGGCCCAGGCTATATCCAGTGCCACTGGTATCCTATGCACTGGAGAACAATTTAGGCAACATTTAATGAACTACAGAGGAGAAAGATGGATACTTTCAACCGTTGGTTGGAGGAACTTAGGGCTGTGGACATCCCATAGCTGTGTTAGTATAAACTTAAGATAGTACTTGTAGACTTAGAAATCTTAATATAGGCTAGACTGGTATGCATAATGCTCTTCTGTTGTTTTCTGTTCTTTCCTCAGCTGCTGGGATCACAAATTCAATGTCCAGGCCCATGAATCCCAATTGGAGAGACTGAGGGAAGCATGTTGTATGTATGCAGCAGAAGAGATGCGTTATTGTAGCATTAAAAGTTAAAGATAGCTTGTTTGATATTTTATATAGTTGTATCAAATTGAACATGCATATTCCAATTGTAAAAACAAGTATGCACGCATTATTCTGTAGCACAAACCAGTTGTAAGTGTCCAATATTAGACTTTAGTCAGAGGTTGTGGGTTCAAATGCCACAATTCACAACTATACAATACTGGTATTTTTTCAATAATCATCATCATCTTCTTTCGGCTGTTCCCATTAGGGGTCACCACAGTGGATCATCTGTTTCCATTCCTTCCTGTCCTCTGCATCTTGCTCTTTCGCACTAACCGCCTGCATGTCCTCTCTCACCACATCCATGAACCTTATCTTAGGCCTTCCTCTTTTCCTCTTACCTGGCAGCTCCATCCTTAGCATCCTTTTCCCAATATACCCAGCATCCCTTCTCAGCACATGTCCAAACCAATGCAATCTCGCCTCTCTTGCTTTGTCTCCAAACTGTCCAACTTGAGCTGACCCTCTAATATACTGATTCCTAATCCTGTCCATCCTAGTCACACCCATTGCAAATCTTAACATCTTTAACTCTGCCACATCCAGTTCTGACTCATGCCTTTTTGTCAATGCCACCATCTTCAACCCATATAACATAGCTGGTCTCACTACCCTCTTGCAGACCTTCAATTTCACTCTTACTGGTACCTGTCTGTCACAAATCACACCTGGCACTCTTCTCCTCCCATTCCAACCTGCCTGTACTCTCTTCTTCACCTCTCTTCCACACTCACCATTACTATGAACTGTTGATCCCAAGTACTTAAACTCATCCACCTTTACCAACTCTACTCCCTACATCCTCACCATTTCTCTACCCTCCCTCTCATTTACACACATATATTCTGTTTTAGCCCTGCTGACCTTCATTCCTCTCCTCTCTAAAGCATATCTCCACCTCTGGAACAATAGAAAGCTAGCAAGTATGGCTGATGCAAGGCAACCAAACTAGTATGCATCAAAATCAAAATGCCAACACCAAAGATGAGCTGAAGTGAATTTATTATTGAAACAAGTGAACTAGACCGGTTTCAGCATATAGCTTTCTTCAGTAGTATAGAAAAGAACCATGGCAAAAGCCAGTGATTTATAAACATGTTCCAATGAAAACAATTACATCACTTCCTGTCTTAGGAAAAAAGCAAGTTGTTAACAAAAAATTAAAATATGATCAATGAATGACTGATGGTAACTCAAAACTCAAACAAGCTACAAAGAATATATGGTATAATTTTGAAAATGGAAAACTTACAATTTATCATTTAATCCTGGGGAAAAAAGACCCACTAGTTTTATGATCCATTTTCTTTCTTTATTGTTGAGTATATCATGCCATCCTGTTTTGAATGACCGATTGCCAGTGATGTGATCAATAATAATAAATGAGAATTTGGCCGTGGGATGATTAATTGTATGTCTGTATAAAGCATTGGTCATACGTGCATTTCTGATATCACCTAAGTGTTCAGACATTCTGATCCTGAACTGTTTAGATGTCTGACCTACATAAAAGGCTTGGCAAGTGCAGGTAGCAAGGTAGACTACACAATCTGTACTGCAGTTGCCAAATCCGTATATATTGTATAATTGTCCAGTGTTCCTAGTGGTGAATGTTTTGGTTCTGAACATGTAATTGCAGAAACTACAATGCCCACAAGGGTATGATCCTATTAATTTTTCCCGAGTTAAGGTCTGCTGATGAGTAACAATATCCCTGGATATTGTTTTCTTGAAATAGGAAAAATGGGACCCCAATGTCTTGCCCTTTCTTTATGAGAATGAACATATGTTACCCAAACAATCATCCAAATCAATATGAGACTTAAGTATGTTCCAGTGTTTATTTACTATCTCAGAAAATTGAGCGGTATTTCTCCCATATGTGGTTACAAATCTCAAGATATCCTGATGTTTTTTTCTGGAATGCTGTTGGTATTGTAGCAGACTATCCCTCGACTGGTTTTGTGTCCAACGTATGGCTGAACTAACATTGTTTCTAGTGTATCCCCTGGCTAAAAATCGGTTGGCCAGATCATCATAATGCTGGGATAATTCTTGTTGAGAGGAACATATCCGTTTAAGACGTAAACATTGAGATTTGGGAATGTTGTTAATAGTATGTCTTGGATGAAGACTGTTGGCATGTAACAGAGCATTATACTGAGGAAATTTATGATATACAGATGTTTTCAAGGTATTATCTACCTGGCGATGTAAAGAAACATCCAAAAAATGCATTTCATTGTGATGATAGTCCACAGTAAATTCCACTCCCCAGATATTACTATTGAGGTGTTCCACAAACTCATGCAGGTATTCACTTCCTCCTTTCCAAATAAGCCAACAGTCATCCAGATATCTTCTCCAAATGTCAATGTCCGAAATGTATAAATTGTGAAGCTCATCATAAATGATATGTTCCCCCACATACCCCATATAAAGGTCAGCATAAATGGGTGCAAACGAGGCACCCATGGCTGTACCCTGTATCTGCCAGTAACAGTTTTGTTTAAAATAGAAAACATTTTTGGACAAAACATGTTCAGCCATACATATAATCAATGTGTTAGTACCAGGAGGGTAAATGCCAGCTTTATTTAACCAGTATTCAAGTGCAGTTAATCCAGCCCAGTGTGGAATATTCGTGTATAATGATTGCTTGGGTAACAGATGTTCATTCTCATATAGAAAGGGCAAGACATTGGGGTCCCATTTTTCCTATTTCAAGAAAACAATATCCAGGGATATTGTTACTCATCAGCAGACCTTAACTCGGGAAAAATTAATAGGATCATACCCTTGTGGGCATTGTAGTTTCTGCAATTACATGTTCAAAACCAAAACATTCACCAGTAGGAACACTGGACAATTATACAATATATACGGATTTGGCAACTGCAGTACGGACTGGGTAGTCTACCTTGCTACCTGCACTTGCCAAGCCTTTTATGTAGGTCAGACATCTAGACAGTTCAGGATCAGAATGTCTGAACACTTAGGTGATATCAGAAATGCACGTATGACCAGTGCTTTGTACAGACATACAATTAATCATCCCACGGCCAAATTCTCATTTATTATTATTGATCACATCACTGGCAATTGGTCATTCAAAACAGGATGACATGATATACTCAACAATAAAGAAAGAAAATGGATCATAAAACTAGGGGGTCTTTTTTCCCCAGGATTAAATGATAAATTGTAAGTTTTCCATTTTCAAAATTATACCATATATTCTTTGTAGCTTGTTTGAGTTTTGAGTTACCATCAGTCATTCATTGATCATATTTTAATTTTTTGTTAACAACTTGCTTTTTTCCTAATACAGGAAGTGATGTCATTGTTTTCATTGGAACATGTTTATAAATCACTGGCTTTTGCCATGGTTCTTTTCTATACTACTGAAGAAAGCTATATGCTGAAACCGGTCTAGTTCACTTCTTTCAATAATAAATTCATTTCAGCTCATCTTTGGTGCTGGCGTTTTGATTTTGATGCATATCTCCACCTCTCCAGGGTATCCTCAACCTGGTCCATACTCTCACTACAAATCACAATGTCATCTGCAAACATCATAGTCCACGGGGCCTCCTGTCTGATCTCATCTGTCAACTTGTCCATCACCACTGCAAATAAGAAAGGGCTAAGAGCTGATCCTTGATGTAATCCCACCTCCAACTTAAATGTATCTGTCACTCCCACTGCTGTCCTCACCAATGTCACAGTACCCTCGTACATATCCTGTACCACTCTTAAATACTTCTCTGCCACTCCCGACTTCCTCATACAATACCACAACTCCTCTCTAGGCACCCTATCATATGCTTTCTCTGCGTCCACAAAGACACAATGCAACTCCTTTTGACCTTCTCTGAATTTCTCCAACAACACTCTCAGAGCAAACATTGCATCTGTAGTGCCCTTTCCTGGCATGAAACCATACTGCTGATCACTAATCATCACCTCCCTTCTTAACCTAGCTTCCACTACTCTTTCCCATAACATCAAGCTGTGACTGATCAGTTTTTTCCCTCTGTAGTTACTGCAGCTCTGCACATCACCCTTATTCTTAAAGATAGGTACCAAAACACTTTTTCTCCATTCCTCAGGCATCCTCTGACTTTCCAAAATTTCATTAAATAATCTGGTTAAAAATTCCACTGCCATTTCTCCTAAGCACCTCCATGCTTCCATTGGTATGTTATCTGGGCCAACAGCCTTTCCATTTTTCATCCTTTTCATAGCTGTCCTTATTTCCTCCTTGCTAATCTGTTTCACTTCCTGATTCACTATCCCCACATCATCCAACCTTTTCTCTCTCTCATTCTCTTCATTCATCAGCCCCTCAAAGTACTCTTTCCATCTACTCAACACACTCTCCTTGCTTGTAACTATATTTCCCTCACTATCCTTCATCACCCTTACCTGCTGCACATCTTTCCTAGCTCTGTCCCTCTGTCTAGCCAATCAGTACAAGTCTTTTTCTCCCTCTTTAGTGTCCAATCTCTCATACAACTCTCCATGTGCCTTATCCTTAGCCTTCACCACCTCTCTCTTTGCCATGCGCCTCATCTCCTTATACTCATGTCTACTTTCTTCATCTCTTTGACAATCCCACTTCTTCTTCACCAGCCTCTTCCTCTGTACACTCTCCTGTATTTTCTTATTCCACCACCAGGTCTCCTTGTCCTCCTTCCTCTGTCCAGATGTCACACCAAGCACCTTTCTAGCAGTCTCCCTTACTAGCTCTGCTGTAGTTACCCAGCTATTTGGTAACTCTTCACCGCCTCCCAGTGCCTGTCTTAACTCTTCCCTGAACTCCACCTCACAATCACCCTTTTTTAACTTCCACCATTTAATCCTTGGCAATGCTTTCACACTCCTCCTCCTCTTCTTGATAACCAACGTCATCCTACAGACCACCATTCTATGTTGCTTAACTACACTTTCTCCTGTCACCACTTTACAGTCTCCAATCGCCTTCAGACTAGCCCTCCTACATAGTATATAATCCACCTGTGTGCATCTTCCCCCACTCTTATATGTCACCCTATGCTCCTCCCTCTTCTTAAAATACATATTCACCACAGCCATGTCCATCCTTTTCGCAAAATCCACAATCATATGACCTTCTGCATTCCTCTCCTTAACACCATACCTAGCCATCACTTCCTCATCCCCTCTGTTCACTTCACCAACATGCCCATTGAAGTCTGCTCCAATCACTAGTCTCTCAACCTTGGGTACACTCACCACCACTTCATCCAACTCACTCCAATATTTTTCTTTCTCATCCATCACACACACAACTTGTGGAGCATATGCACTAACAACATTCATCATTACACTATCAATATCAAGCTTCATAAACATAACTCTATCAAACACTCTCTTCACCTCCAAAACACTCTTGGAATACTGTTCCTTTAGGATAACCCCTGCCCCATTTCTCCTGCCATCCACACCATGATAGAACAATTTGAACCTGCCTCCTATACACCTGGCCTTACTTCCCTTCCATCTGGTCTCTTGCACGCACAATATATCAACCTTCCTTCTCTCCATCATATCAGCTCGCTCTCTCCCTATACCAGTCATACTGCCAACATTCAAAGTTTCTACCCTCACTACTACACTCCTAACCTTCCTCCTCTCTTTCTGCCTTTGGGCATGCCTTCCCCCTCCTCTTCTCCTTCGGCCAACATTTGCATTAAATCAAAAACTTTATACCAGTGGCACTGATGCCTTGCTGTAAACTGCAAACTGTATAACTGGAACACGCAAATGTGATATATATGCACATTTCAAAAATTACTTGCAGCAATCTGTAGTATAATGTGCATCTGTTAGGAGATATACTTAAACATAAAACTTAAAATAAAAAAGTTGAATAATTGTTTTAATGCATTGGATGTCACATATAATGATACTAATTTTTTCTCTCACCCCCAACCCTTATCTCTCTTTTTTAATTTTCTTTATTTTTATTTCATTTTATTTTTAAGAATAATGTTTTTATTTTATTTTATTTTTTTTATTTTTAATATGTGTCATCAAAATGTGTCCATTGCATCCATGTGTACCACAAAACGAAATGCTCCACAGCATAGTGAGGTGGGAGAACCCCACTGGATCAGCCTGCCCCCACTTCACTGGCTTCAGCAGCAATGCCCAACACTTCTGGGAGCCAAGCTGACAGCATTACTTATGCTGCCCCTGCACTAACTGTTCCCTCAGGTAGCTCTGCCCTAGAGGTTGGTCCAGTGGTGCCCTCCAGTAGCAGTGGCATACATGGTGATTTCATCAGCTGCAGTGAGTTACCAGGGATGGTGCATAAGGTTGTGCACCCCACTATTGGTGCACACCTACAGCAGATGCAGAGGCTGCTCTCCCTCATGTTCCATAGAGGGAAGAGGATGAGATGTCAAGCACTCCAGCCACCAAGAGACTAAGGTGACAGTGATGACAGTCCAGGGGGTAAGGTTTGATTCTCACTGTCTCCAAATTGATGGTCAGGGACCTGGGTTGTCCCCTCCCTCACCTCAGTCATGGTGTCCCCCAACCTTTTGTGTCCCTCACCATCCTTGTCTCTTATATTGTTTGTCTTGTCTGTCTGCAATTGCTTCCTTACCTACCCAAATACCTGCCCCAGACAAACCTATGTCCCTTCTCCAACATTCCTCTCTCTCCCTCTCTCTCTCTCTCTCTCTCTCTCTCTCTCTCTCTGAAATAAATAAATAACCCCCCCCCCAAAAAAAAAATCATCACATACATAGTTTTCCATTTCACACATCTTCTTGACACATTTGATTCAGTCCAATTGGCTATACAACATGATTGCATTGTGGTCACCCCTCTTTGTGGAGGTGACAGTCCAAATTCAGTTAATATTCTGCACATATTTTCAGCTTACACTGTAAAAGAAATGGATAGCTATGGTTCTTTCCTACCTCCCTCTTGCACATTCCTGTACTTCTTTCCCTTTGTTCTTCCCCCTGCTTGGCCTATTTCACCACCTTCCTATCTACCCATTTTAACACCTTTAATCTGGCCAAAAAATAGAATCATACACAACACAAATAAGTAGCAGAAAAACCAATGGATCTCTTCACTTTGTGAGCTCTATTTTTGCACAGAGGTGTGTATGCACACCAATATGCAGCAATAGCAAGCAGCAGCAGAATGCTACAGTTACTGCCACACAATACCACTTAAACCCTCAATGCTATACCAACACACAGCAATACATGTACTATAAAAATACATGCCATTGCATTATCAATGTTTATTCAAAAGTATTTGAAACTATTAGATATACCTGGATTTGAACCTAGTATCATCTAGGCCACAGAGTCAGTTAAGCAGCAGGTGTGTTTCATAGACTCAGTACTAACTCTCAAACTTTAGCAGTGTGGTTCATGTTTCTGCACTGCTTAACTACACGCAAACATCAATAGTGTTGGAAATGCACATGCTGGAACATGTTGTCAACCATCATGCAAACCCATTGCTCGCTGCTCTGTGGAAAAGTAAATATTATTATGTATTACTGCTGTTCACTGTCCATTTCCTGTCTATGACATGAAATTATTTGTGGAAACATAACAAACTTAAGGCCCTATCTAACAATACGCCACATATTTACAATACATTCATGTGTTGCCTCCCCCCAGGCACTACAAACCTGGAGTCACAGTACCTTTTCCACACATATATCACATACACTACAGAAATTAACATCTAATGTTGTGTGATATAAAATGCAAATAAATCTGCTAACACGCAGAACTAGGACTATTGACCCACATGCCTAAAAAGCCTTCTCTGCAAGGTTAGGGAGGAAATCAGCATAGAACTTATCCACAGTGATATAGGTGATCTTTAACACATTGACTCGACCCATGTTGGTTTGTCAAGGGTATAGCTTACTTATTAAACCTAGTGGACTTCTTTGATACTGACCCCAAAGACCTAGATGAGGGATAACAGAACATACCACCTATAATGAGTTACCCAAGGCCTTTGACACTATCACCCATTAATGTATCATAGAGAAAATCTCCCATCTGTGATTACCCCATACATTACTAGCACGATAGCCAACTGGATCACCAAAAGAACACACACTGACAAAGTTGGGGACTGTGCCACCAGCACTCAATGGTTTGGAAACTATATCTCTGAAGCTCACGCAAATGTAGATGGCCTGTGGTTTACCAAGTTTACAGGTGACTGTTAACTGGATGCAGTCATATAGAGTCCCCCAATGATGATAACATATTACAGAAGGGGTTGACACAGACAAATATTTGATGCCTAACTGACAGACTAAACCTTAAAGCAAATAATGCCTCATTGTCTCATTTGGCAATGACATACCCCTGCTAATTATGATATACATAGCACCCCTTTTAGCTCAAACACAGTATAGCAAGGCTTGGGAGAACATATTGACAACAATCTACACTTCAATTACTCTTTGTCCATAGTAGTGGGACACACATTCTACATTGTTCACTTCATAAATAAGGCCATCACATCCAAGGAGGGAGACTAGTGAGGTCAAAGCTCTGCTGTACTCTAACCTCATCAAGCCACTAAATGAGTACAGTGCTCCCTTCTGGATGTACCTCATTAGAATCCTACAGCAACTAGAGAATACGCAGAGGTTTGTGACCAGAAAAATCCAGGGCCTCCAAAACATGACATACATGGAAAGAATAAAAGACCGGTCAGTGTACTCAGTATTATGCAGGCTGCTGAGAAATTACCTATGAGTGGCCTACAGAGCAGTCTCACACCCTGCCCTCCTGGAAATGCTGGACATCTGCAAGTTAAATGGGACAAGAATAACTTGCTCAAGGGATCTTAACCTAGCCTGGGACATAAAAAGAACATGCTGGGGAAACAAATATATCTCCCAGTGATTGACATTCCTCTGTAATAGGCTTCCACTACATGTGAAGCAGTGCTCCTGAATGAACCTATTCAAGTGCAGCCTTGACAACTGAATGGGTAATTGTACATTCACCTCTGGGGTGGCAGCTATGTCCCTCATGGACAGGGCCAGTGGGTGCTGCTCACAAAATCTCTCTGCTAACAATAACCATCTAACTATGCTCAATAAGGGTACTTGTGTTTTTTACATAGCTAGGCTCATAAATGCCCTAGGGCCATTAGGCTGGTAACCTTCTATGAACCTATGAACCTATTCAGGCCACCCAACATCTTCTGTCCAACAAAGCCTGCTGATGTCATCCACTACAAGCTGACTTGCATTCTTTTATAAGCCATACCTATGCCATGGTGCATATGTAATGTACTGAGTTCTGAAGTCTGTGTACATAGGTAGGGGTTCTGTTGACCCTGCAATCAAGTGTGTGTGTGTGTGTGTGTGTGTGTGTGTGTGTGTGTGTGTGTGTGTGTGTGTGTGTGTGTGTGTGTGTGTGTACATGTGTGTCTGTGTGTGTGTGTGTGTGTCTAGACAAAAGAGAAGAAATGTGTTTCCTACAGTTACTGCTCTAATGCCATGGATTGTCAGTATTTTGATATTTGCACATGCCTACCCATCCATTTCATGAAGGCCTTCCAACATCTTCTCTCCAGCATGGCTGGCTGATGTCATCCACTATAAGTTGACTTTCAGTCTTGTTTAAGTCAGACTTGTGCCATGACACTTGCATAAAGTACTGAGTCCTGTATTCTGTGTACTTAGGAACGGGTATTCTCACTGCCTTCAAGTGTGTGTGTGTGTGTGTGTGTGTGTGTGTGTGTGTGTGTGTGTGTGTGTGTGTGTGTGTGTGTGTGTGTGTGCATGCAAGGCGTGTGTGTGTGTGTGTGTGTGTGTGTGTGTGTGTGTGTATGTGTGTGTTTGTGCTCTTGTTTGATATTATAGAGAGCCTCTTACACCAGAATGTAGGACACTGTTATTGCCATATTCTCTTCAATAGGCACAGCTGCTTTCATCAGCTATAAAGTGTTGTTTGATATACTCCATGTCAGACATGAGCTGTGCTGCATGCCTAAGAGGTCTGTAGGTTGTGTACTTAGATAAGTAGGGGCTCTGTTCTCACTGCAGTCAAGTGTGTGTGTGTGTGTGTGTGTGTGTGTGTGTGTGTGTGTGTGTGTGTGTTTGTGCTCTTGCTTGACATTACAGACAGCCTTTTACACCAGCATGTGGGACACAGTTATTACCATATTCTCCTCAACAGACACTGCTGATGTCATCAACTATATCTGATTTGTGGATATGCACTATTCCCACCAGAGCAGGGTCAGCAACTGGCCTGGAGACCAGGCTGAAATCACCTCATCATATACAGTACAGATTGCAGTGACATGGCTTTCAATCTGTCCACATGCATCATGGCATGGTTTGTAGGCCGTATGTTTTCTTGATGAAAAAGGCCTGTGGTCTCTCCAAGTGCTGCATGTGTCTGGTGAGGTACATGCAAAAGAGAGTATTATGCTCTCTTTGACTACAATGCTGTCATACAGTCCTACAATCTGAATATGATGGTGTCACTTATGATGTGCATAACATAGGCTTTTAACACCAGTGTGGATTCTTGGTGGTCAAAGTTCAGATTGATATCTACATGTGTTCCCAATGCTTGCATCACTAGGTTTCAGTATAGCAGGACTATAGTGTTGTAATTTGCATGGAATTCCACTTTTCAGAAGGACAACATAAAGACACATTTCTGCATTTATTTGTAGGTTGTGTGGCATTGTTACCAATCATTTGTCTGTGTTAGCCCCTCTTGTAGTATATTATCATCATTGGTGGATTCAATGATTGCACCCAATATGCAAGAATCAGCAAACTTGGTAAACCAAAGGCCATATACTTTAGCCTGAACTGTTGAGAAATAGATTCCAAACAGTGCAGGGTCAATCACAGATCCTGGGTAAAGCAATGGTGACAGCTCTACTGGTACAGATTGAGTCACCAGCTTTCACAGTATGTGTTCCATTGATGAGCCAATTGGTTACCCATCTATTGACGTAAGAGTTATTCCCAAGCTGGAGGAGTTTTACAATGATACTTGCAAGGGGGATTGTGTCATAACCCTAGGCCAGATCACAATAGTTAGTATACACTATCTTACATTAATCCATACCTATCACACAGAATCAATGGGCTGTGACAACATCACAGATTGCCTATGATGTGACTCAGCACATTCACCTTCCTGATACGTTGAATATACACTTCAAAACATCCTCCACATGGGCTATATTCCTGTAGAAGGGTGTGCATCAACATGCATCCATATGGGTTGGGAGGAATAGCAAATGATGCATGCATGTATAGACACATCTTGACTCTCCTTAACTGTGAAGTAGACCAACGTGTCATCATGGACCTTTTCTGAATGGGCACTAGTAATCTACCGGCTGTGTGCAACAGACCTGTGTGAGTTTTTAATGCTACATTGTGTCTGTTAGATCTGATGGATGTCCTCAAAGAGGTCATTGATGGCATTCATGATGACAACACTATCGTCTTGTGGAACTTGACCAGGTCAAGGCATTTGAAACAAATCCACACTGAGGTATTGAATTAACACTGTCAGATGTGGCCATAAACAGCTATATCACCAAGTGACTAGACAATTGTATCACATATGTGGCATCTCACTATGTTAAAATGTGTGAATTGACCTATATCTCAGGTCCAGTGATCAGGTCTGTACATCAGGACTGTCTGCTAGGCCCTTTCTTGTCCATTAGTTAAGTGATGGACATCACAAATGGCATCCTGTTTCCAAACAGCTGTCTGAAGGACTACAGACTGTGGGCAATCATTGACTCCAACTGTGATATTAATATACTATAGGCAGTATCACCACATACCAAAGACTGCTGTCACAGCCATGACAACACCCGCAATGACAAGGAAACATGGGGGGGATTTGTTAAGTCAGGAAAACAAACACACAACCCAAGTATAATGTGGACATCACACCCTATAATCAGACCAATAGGTATGTCACCTGTGTCCTGGAGTAGATGGTAAGTGGAACAACCACTTACCAATATTTAAAAAAATGTCCCTATTGTTGGGCCTTTGACCCCCCCCCCCCCATTATGTATGACTTTGCCCAGATTTCTTGGCTGAAGAAGTTGAGAGGCATGTTTGAGTTTCATACTTCAAATCCTTCAGAACATGATTTTAAGGCAAACCCATAGTAGTTCTAGCATATTTCTATATGACATATTTGTCAAATATGTATCTATTTTTCGGTCATTGTCCCTGCATTATGTTGGCCTTTGTCCAGATGTCTAGCACTAAGAGATTTTGAGCTATATGTGAAGCCTTGGCGATCATTGTTGCATTCCATGTAAGTGAAAACAGATAGCACACCTGTTCCAACCAGTGCTCTGGTTACAACAGGCGTGCTATCTGTTTTCACTTACATGGTTTCATGGCTGGCAACACTGTTACCAGTTGATGGGCCCTTGTGGAGGTAAATTGCTGTTGCCGTCCTCCATTGACATGGAATGAAGCATGTTTCAAGGCTGTAGCTGAAGAGCGCCTCAGATATTGTTGATAAGTCATGTTTTTAAATGTGCAGGAGGCAATCAGGGATATTGTCAGGACCCATGGAGGCAGCAGAAGTATGTTGAAGGGGATTTCACCTGGTGGAACTGGGAGAGGAGTGGGGGTGAAGTTGGAGCTGAATTTATCAGCCACTAGTTTTGCTATATCACCCCTATTAGTATAGGTGGTACTGCACACAACCAGTTCACACACTGTTCTGTGTTACTTCTAAAGTTATGGATGTAGCTGAAGAAGGCCTTCTGATTGTCCTTAGCCTGTGAGGCTACTCTGACCTCATAGTTGGCCTTGATGGACTTATTTAGTCCTCCTAGTTTCTTGTTTAGTTGTACAAGAGAGCACTTGTCTTTAAAGGAATTGCTTTTCTTGATTTTGGCCATGAGTATTCTTTTTTATTAAATACCCTGTTTAGATGAGGATTCCATCAGTAGTTTTGTTTTAGCGTTTGTTTTGGGTTTATTACTGTTAGGTATAGCAGCCTCTGTGCAGCCATTTTCATTTGTGCTCTTATTTATTTATTTATTTTTTTTACTCAATAAATTTTTATTGATTTTCAGAAACATTAACATATATATATATATATATATATATATATATATATATATATATATATATATGTACAGTATGTATATCAAATAAATATGTACATAGTCAAAGCTTAAAGTGGAGAAACAATTCCAAAAACAAACATTACAAAACCAACTATTTACATAGGATATCTATACTTGAAAAACTTTGTTTTCTTGAATGTATCTTTGAAGAAGATTATAGTTTATTACAGTCTTCTGTTTCCAGCACTTGATTTACTTTCTGCCAGGCAATGTTTAAGGAAGTAGGTTGTTCTGTTCTTTCCTTGATTATTTTCAATTCCAACTCCCAAGACTGATGAAACCATGTTCTTGAAATGTTTACAATTGGGAGGAGTTACAGCTTTCCAGTTCTGTGTAATGTTTTCCTTGCAATAGCAAGGAGAGTCCACAAAAGTACATATTTTTGCCTCGGAACACAAGACGACACAGGTGTATTCAACAAAACTAGAGATTTTGTAAGTTGAAAATTATCAGTGAACAGTGCCTGTAACAAATAGTTAATACTTTCCCAATATTAAGTACGTGGTATTCATAGAACATGTGTTGACAGTTGGCTACTGATTGTGATTTACTCCTCCAACATCTATTTTCTTTATTATATATTAGATCTAATATTTGTGCTCTTTCTTGGCTTCCACAATTTTTTATTTTACACAAATTTTCACGTTTTCAAAATATTTCTAATACCACTACAGTACTTCTGGTTATTTTTCATGTTATAAGATCCCTAAGTTTGGCAGCAACTCTTTCTGGTTTCTGCTGCTTAAGTTGCTGTACTAAAAGCTTTTGTGCCCTGAGGTTGTTATAAAAAAATAGTTGATTAACAGCAATCTTTCTAAACCCATGTATATTATCCACGTACTCCGTTATTTTTTTCTTTAGCACTCTACAATTACAACTCTTCTTGTTCTGTGAGATTCCCCTTATTCTGCAATACTTTAACCTTTGTTACCCCCTCTAAATAAGTCCTGTTACTTTTTAATGATAAGCCAGAGTGGTGAATCCCTACACTAAGTGTACACCATTCTGAGTGAATAGACAAAGCATAACTCACACCTTCTTCCGCTTAATTTTATAATGATAAGCCGGAGTGGTGAATCCCTATACTAAGTGCACACCATTCTGAGTGAATAGACAACACAAGCATAACTCCCACCTTATTCCTCCTAATTTTATAATGATAAACCAGAGTGGAGAATCCCTACACTAAGTGTACACCATTCTGAGTGAATAGACAACACAAGCATAACTCCTACCTTCTTCCTCCTAATTTTAGTTTTCCTGCTGATTTTCTTACAGCCTTAAATACTGAGGGGGATTCATAAAGGTTACCAGAAAGTGTAGCCTTTCTGAGTGAATAAACAACCAACACATGTGGTAGGGGTGTTCTTGAATAGACAATGTGTACATTTAATGTAGAAGTTCATGAATCCAGACCCATAGTTCTTTTTTTCTTTTATTTCTACCCAATTTTTAAACTTCACTTGCATTTTATCCCACTCACTAGCTATAAAGTAAGAAGAAATTTCTATCTTCCCTAATAACTCTCAAATAATTTCTAGTATTCATTCCTTAAACTCCTCTCTTTTTAATAGATGGGAAGCACCAGTATTTCATATTTACTTTATTACCCGTATGTGTTATTGGTGCATGAACTGAAATAGTTACTGGATTTGTGTTAAAACTTTCAATTAAATGCACACATTCCTGTGAAATATAATTTCTCTCTAGACTAGCACAGTTATTCTACCTTGAGGAATAATATGCACATTCTTTCTGTTGATCCTCTACTAAATCTTCCATAGCAAATATTTTCATAAATTTATTCAGAAATCTACCCTCTTGTTATATTTCCCTTCTAGATCCCCCAGATATATCCTCACTTTTGCAAATCAAGTTCCAGTCCCCACATATATGAAATATTCCCTGCAGAAAGCTGATTATTTCAACCAAAATTTTCTTAAGCTGCATAATAGCAGTTTTAGGTGAAATATAGCTACATACCAGCATAATCCTCCTCCCTTGCTGGTAGCACCTTACTACCACAAATCTACTACTACTAGTTCTCTTCTAGTAATTAAAGTACTGCCTTTTTCCTTTGTCTCTGTCACTCTGCTGAATATCCACCCTGAAATCCTTTCTTTATCAAACTGACATGCTCACCTCTTTCCAAATGTTTCTCCTGTAACCCCGAGGAGGACATGCAGACTCCATATAGAAGGCACTCCAGCTGAGAATTGAACCACCGCGGTCCTACACACATACACACACACACACACACACACACACATATATATACATATAGATATATATATATATATATATATATATATATATATATATATATATATATATATATATATATATATATATATATATATATATATATATATATATATATATATATATATATATATATGGGTCCCGTTCACATGTTCGACTTTTCACATAGTCGAAATTCATATGGCTGAGACCATATGATTGACTTTTGAAAAGGCAACCATGGGGAACCGCTATCTCCATACAGTGCGGAATGGGGAAATTTCCCTCTTCCACACTGTAGTGCGATCTCGGAGTTGGTATATTTAAGTTTCAGGGGGGTGGAGCCCCCCACGGGGGTGCACCCCCCTTATAACAGTGGTTAGGTAAGTGTTGGTTGTGTTTTTGTGTTTACTTTACATGTTCGGCTTTTCAAAAGTCAATCATATGGTCTCAACCATATGAATTTTGACTTTGTGAAAAGTCGATCATGTAAAGTAGACCCATATATATATATATATATATATATATATATATATATATATATATAAACAGCTTTTCTAAATATCTATTTCCAGCTTTTGTATTGTATGCTCACACTAATGTTTAGCAGGCTGATCTTTTACACAGTTGTTTTTTGTCATCTACATTTGAACCCATATCACCTTTTACAAGACTTTTGGTTTCAATGAAAACCCTCAAATAAGACATATTCTGAGATCATCCCCATAATAAATATAAAGCATCAGAATATGTTAATCTTAAATATCCATTTTTCGATCCATCCACAACCCCTTTTCTCATTTTTACACATGGGCTCAGGGTGTCATTTCAACAGTGACCATCATCTAGAGCCAAGGTTCACACCACAGGGTGGCTAGCCCTGCCGTGGATCAACAAGAATATATAACAAACTTTATTTTTCTTTCATTTTATGCCATTTATGATCTTCATGATGCAGAGACTGATTTATTTTTAACTGTCATATACATAAATCATTTTAAAAAGATTATGTTATAATAATTTATCTCAATGTGTCCATTACTGATAAAAATATATAAACTATAAAACATTAAAGTTAAAAACAGCTCATGGCTTAGCTATTCTGTTGACTTTTACAAATTGTGTTCTCAAAAAATAAATCTTATTTCATTCTTTCTATTATAGTTAAAGGTTTTTCAACTAAAGTCTGAAATGAATAGAAAACTGCATTAATGCCAAAGTTAAATGTAAAACCTAGTTGGTCCTGCACATTAAAAGAAAAACATACATTTGATAATGATTGATTTTAATACACATGCAATGCCACAAAGTATTAAAAGAGTATATCACCTTACATCCTTTCCATTTAAAGTATTAGAAAAATGTAATTTTCTCTCACTTTTATAAATTGCATTAACATTCTTTAATCAGTCCAATGTTTGTCCATAAAGGTGACAATATCACATTCTATTTTTATAAAATCTGTCATCACCCAGGATTGTACACCCTTGTCATAGTTTTTTTTTGTACATTGTACATTTATCTTATTAGTTATACTAACACGGTTCTTCAAAATAAAGAAATGTGTTGATAAATCTAACTGGTTTTGCAGATGAGATAAAATAGATGTTTGTAGTTCCCACAATTTTGATACATTTTTGCAAACTCTATTTGATAAGTCAGTATTCTGCACTCAGTGTAAAGATTTTACTCATGTATCAAATTATAGTTTGTTTCATTAAGCCAATATGTTGCTTTCTACAGAATTATTATTAATGTTTCCATTTTATGATTTATCCCATCAAGGTGATAACATCTTTTAAATATTAAATAATAACTTTTGCTCAGGATAACCAATATTTCATAAAAAATAATGCATACAAAACATAAATGATAGTATGGATTATATGAAGAGGTTGTCTTACTCATTTTCCACTTTAGTTTGCAAACATCCATCCTTAAAATGAATATTTTCCTGGTTTTCTTTTATTTGAATTCAATGACTTCACCCCTTCCTGAATCTTTAGTAATTTTAAAGAAGTACATATTTTCAATCTGTCACTCTAAATTACTAAGAACTGCTTATGAAAAATGAATTACCTTGGAAAATGAATGGAGGAACAAAGATAATATATGTATTTGTATGTGTGTGAATCACAATCTCTATAATGGAGCTCATTAAATCCATTAAAATCCCTCCAAACAAATATTGTGATTACTACACATGCTCACATTTCTGCTACTCTACATAAACTAACTCAAACATCACACACATTTAGAAAGAGAGCACAAAGCACCAGACTTCATTGATATACAATATCACATAACACCACTAATTGCAAATATGACCAGCACTGTTTCATCATAACATTTTCGTACATTCTATAATACTTGCTTTGTAGACCACTACAATACTGGCTACTTCTTCTGCTATTATAACTGCTTTTGCAGGCAGTCAAGCCCCTGCACCCCATATCCTCAATAACGTTACATATATACTAACTTTAAGATCACATAGAAGTGGAGGAAAGGACTTATTCTGTTACCTCAGTAATTAAAATACAGAAAGAACTGTTCACATATAATGTAAGTGTGTGTTACACACTCTCCATGGACATTTAAATGGACATTTATTTAAACTGCTGCACACAAATTACATACACTGCATTGACAAATGAATCACAATGCAATGTGATATATCTACATTTATATCTATGTATCTATTGATCTATCTATCTATCTATCTATCTATCTATCTATCTATCTATCTATCTATCTATCTACCTATCTACCTATCTATCTATCTATCTATCTATCTATCTATCTATCTATCTATCTAGCTATCTAGCTATCTGTGACTGTAGTCATTCTGGTTAAATCACACTTCACTGAATCACAAATGACTGGTAACATTTCAATGAAAACATATTTGCCTCAACACTAATTTCAAAGAATCACATTTGACAATAAAACTTTATTACACAAATACATTGTAAAACATTGTTTTTGCATGGGGGGGGGGGGTTGCCTTCAACATTAACTCCACAGTTGCACAGCAGTTGGGAAAAGAAAATACACACACACACACACACACACTCACACACACGCACGCACACACACACACACACACACACACACACACACACACACACACACACACACACACACACATACACACAGAATGAATTAACTGCATATTTAATGTTTTCAGTCATGATTTAGTCAAATGTGATTTCAGCCAAATATGTTTCAGTTAAGTTTGTTAAGTCAGTGGTGATTTAGTGAAATGTGTTTCAGCCAAAACACTGCAGCCTTATATGAATATATCTATAGTTATATCTATATCTATGTATATATGTACACATACATTCACATTGCTTGATGGTATAATATGAGCTGTGAGAAATACAGTGCAAGCAGTCAGACAAGAGAGAGGCTCCCCATAACAACTAATACGGAGCAGGTACCCCTTTGGGTATATTTTAGCCATAATCTCCTGGGGAGATAGATTCCTAGTCTCATAAACAAGGTTCTAATGAAAAGCCTCCAGGGGACATCATGTAAAAAACTGAAGGCAGTCTGTTAGGGGTCCTTGAAAACCAGAAAATAAATAGAAGATATCGCTCTGAAAAGGCAGTCCGATAGAAAAAATCCTGCCAGTGCGGAAAAGAATGCATTGAATAAAAAAATGGCATCTGTAAGAACTGTTTAAGTTATTGGACATCTTCAGCAAAATGCAGTATATTCAAGTAATACTGAAAGTTCATTGATCATTGAACTAAATGGAAAACTGTAGTACATTAATGATTGTGAATCCTTTATGTTATTTACATTTTATATTTTCTTTGTAACTAAACTTTTATTTAAACTAGCAAGCAGCTTACACGGCCAATATTTGTGATACATTAATAAATAAATGAAATTTCATCAAAATCCAAAATCTGTTCTGCCCATCAGCAAGCCAAGATTGTGTAGTAGTAGGTAAAAAAAGAAACATTTTCTATTCCATTATTATGTAGTCTTATTTATAATACTGCAATATATGGAGTGTTTGACCATTTATTGTTGACCATTTGTCAGTAGATGAAGTTATAATCAATGGAATGACAATGTGACAATCTTTTCTACGCACACACACACACACCCACACACATACACATATATGTATATGTATGTAGACAGAGAGGGATCGACAGAAATAGCTATGCAGGCACAAGCACTTAACAAAGAGGAAATATAAATGAATGCATTTAAGTAAGCTGGTCCCAGAACCTCGTCATTTATGACCTGGGACATCTGTGTATCACAAACAAACAGACAGGACTACAAGTATTTACTATAATACATAGAAGACAATACAAAATTGTACTATGTTACAAGCAATGTTTTCAACAAACGCAGGGAAGGTGGAATGTTACTGAACAGAAACTGTGAAATGTGTACTGCTTACCTACATTTAAAACCTTGATACAATTACTTCTAACTTTGTAAATCTAAACTGGCTGGCACACCCACTGGAGGCAATGGAGTCTGAATTGCTGCTGTGTTTTCATTCTCCCTACCACTAATCATTCACAGCTACAATCAATTAGCAACAAACAATGAGGAAGTGCCTGCACTATGTTTACATCTTCTACACAGAGTCAATAATTTGTGATTCAGCAATTCTGAGTTCACACCTCATTTGCATATTTGCTATGCTCACAGGCCTGAATATACACTATAAAAGGGAACTGTGTAGCTAGGGAACCTGAAAGTGTGGAGTCTTGGTTATATGGATAACACAGAAGAAGATTTATATTACTTTGGATTTATCTATACAGAAGAGTACTGATCTTGAAAATATATGACTATATTTTTCAGTTGTATACTGGATATGCTCAGATGTCACTTAGAAAAATATTTTATATATTCATTACCAAATGTTACTTTTATCTGTATGTGCTTTTTATTAAGTTTACTTATGACATAGACATTTTTGTCAGGACACTTTACTTTCTCTGATGCACAACCTTATTAACCTTCATTACAAGTGTTAATGTTACAACTGTTTCTCTTTACACTCTTCAGTGAAATGTAAATGTCCTATCCTAACAATGGCACAAGGGTGGTAACCTTCTGGGATGGCCCATAGACACCTCTAGGGGAGTGTGGCTACAGGTAGAAGTGACTGGCCATTGATAAAAATTAATGTTCTGTGGTAAATGTGTACACATGTTTTTGGGACAGTTTCTTTGATAGCACTTTTAACAGTTCACTGATGTTTTATTCCTTTGTTTGGTAGCAAAATGTCATTTGCCTGTTGTTTTGGGGATGGGGGAGCCAAGTTCCATTTCTGTGTTGTCACAAACAAAACTGTTTGTGCAGATGTTTGCTTTGCTATTGTTACACCTCTTATTTTGGATCCAGCCTTGCTTTTTATGTGACTGTGATATGTTACAACTACATAAATCCTTTTTTATACTTGAATATCTTGAAAGATTTTTATTTCTCCAGTGGGTAATATTGAAACACTGCTCATGTTATATCTAAGCAGGGCTTTTATTTATGTGATATTTATGTGTATTATCCTTGTGTGTTTTATGTCACCTAGAACTATGGCACCCAGGTGTCCCAATCCCTGGAAACCCTCCTTCAGTGACCCTGAGAATTATGTAATTGTCCAAGCATTTACGCGACATGGTGGCTTTCTGCTTGAGAGAAGCCATGGGGATATGTTGGTAAAAATGCAAATTTGGCTGCAGATAGTCGACAATTTCAATGCTGTTGGGGCCACAGCAGGACATATGATCAGGTGCATCATAGGGCCACTGACATGATTTCATTGGCTTGGGGGAGAGCAGATGCAGTGGCCCATGGACAGATGGCTACCAGGAGGGCCTACACCAAATGAAGAATTTCTGTTCACTGTCATGGATCCAAAGAGCTCAGCGGAAAGTGCACAACAGCATGTGATTGATGCTGGTGCTGTTGTTTCAGGGAGGACAAGTATGTCCCAAGAGGAGCTTCCAGGTAGGCTTACCTATGTTAGGTGTTAAATATTTCTTGTATAGTAAAATATTGACAGCAATATGTTTAACTTTTTTGGGGGGTGGCTAGTTATAGATTGATACAATTAACAACACATTCTTATTCATTACTTAAGGGCTTGGGATTGGATGTGTCATCCAGGTTTCTATTAAATGTATTGTTAATAGACATATAAAGGGCAAAAGTTTTTCACCCTGTGATGGTGTCCTTACCTTTTGCCTAACTTCTTCCAGGACCATTCACCCTAGGAAGTGTGGTGTCCTCTGCACATGGTAAGGCAAACATTTTTATTTCAGTACTGATTAGCATTTCACATAAATATTTATATTATCTGTATGTATGATGTGGGTGTCAGGACTGTGTGTGTTTTGCTGTACTGTCTGTAATAGTGATATCAGTGTTAATTTGTTAGCATATATTGAACTGTAGTGGTGTAGCTATTAATTTCTTTCTTGTGTTTGTTGCTTATTATCACAGGTGATCCTGACAGTGGAAGTGTAGGACTTTTACCACCTGATGTCAGAGTATCAGTAGAATATGAAGTTGGTGGCTAAGCAGAGGCAGAGTTGAGGGGTGCAGAGGTTGACTCTCACAATGAGGTTGACATTCAGCCATCCCCTGCAATTCCATCAGATATAGCTAGTAGACCTACATCAATCCATTCCAATGAGCCCTCAGATATTGGACAGGTGGAGGGTGAAACAATCAGAGCAGTGTGATTACTGTGGCTTCAGTGCCTGTTGACTCTGGCTGTAGCCAAAATGTGGGTGAGGTGCCACGCAAGAGGGTTGTTAGGGTTGCTCAGAGGAGGCCTGATATCCATCCTCCACCTGATCCAGGTGTGTCTTTCGAGCCACTCGATGTATGTTTAGGGCCATCATGGAGGCATAGGCATGTTCCAATAGGGCCTCCAAAGAAATGCTTAGGGTTGTAGATGTGGCACAGGCTGACATGCATGACTGCCTCCACCATGATGCTGATTCATTGGCTCAGATAAATGACACTTGGGAATGGGCTTTGTCTGTGATAGAATATCTGCTGGGACAGGGACAGCATCCATGTTGGAACTGGTCAGCCACATCATCTGCTGTTAGCCGACGTGGTCAAACCTGATCATGGTCCCATAGTGGCACTACTTCCATTGTTCCATCAGTGAGGTGACCACACCCAGAAGTGGGAGGCCATGGTGTCGTGGTCATGATCGTACTCATGAGGACAGCTCATCCAGCAGACATCAGTCACATTCATGTAGCAGTAGTGTATCTGACAATAGGTGTGGACATGCCATTGCACCTTCTGGCAGAGCCAGTTCTCATGGTTGGGTATGACGACAATGAACTGCCACCTCTACCATGCATGGCTCACATCTGTCTGACATACCAGGATGCAGATCTAGCACAGAGCTTGGCTGTGTTCTTGCAGAGAGTGACACACCAGTTTCATCTGGAGTGCCCATACAGACACACACACACACACACACACACACACACACACACACACACACACACACACATGCACAACAGTTACATGGATAATTCATGAAGCTTAAAGCTCATTCTGTCTCACTGGCCATACCTTATCCAAACGTCTGCCTTATTCTCTTTAGTACCTACATGCACTCACTCACCTTTTGTGTCAGCCTAGGCTCCTGTCACCACACGCACATATATCCAACACCCTCTACAAGTGCTGATATCTGTGCCAAGATCTATATTAAAATTGCAAAAAGGAGTAACATCAAATGCCTCTTCAGCGACACATAAAGACAGAAGTCTGAAGACAGCGAAAGCTCAGGACAGAAATTTTTTTCCCCAGGGAAAAAAAATCACTTGGCCTGAGCCATAGCATTGCCCTTCACCCCACTGTAGTGCGATCTTGGAGTTGGTATATTTAGTTAGGGGGGGGTTGTGTGAGGCACAGCCCCCCATGTTGGGGGGTGTGGGGGGCAAAGCCCCCACTTAGTTATGTTTTAAATAGTGTGTGTGTGTGTGTGTGTGTGTGTGTGTGTGTGTGTGTGTGTGTGTGTGTGTGTGTGTGTGTGGTACTAATAAATCACTGTTTTGACCGTTCGCGGTTTAATGCATTCGGTCTTTATGTTTCGGTGAAGAGGCATTCGATGTAACGTTTCTTCGCAATTTTAAAATAGAGCCCTGTGGCATATCCTTGTTTTATATCTTTTGGCTTCAAGGATACATAAGATTTGTGTCTGATACTCAGGGTGCATAGCAAACTTAGTGCTTAGTGTATCTGTGTTCATGCTGCTGTTTTGCTAATTGTACTGCTTTCTTACAGGTTTTTGTAATGTGTACATGCCTCCCACACTCTTACAGCAACAAAGGTGGATCATGCCATAAATAAAAGTGGGGCAAAGGCTGAACAATACGGAGACTTTTTGGATCACTGTTTTTAAGATTTTTCTGAGGGATATGAAGTCTGAAACTGAAATATCTGACATTTCTAACTTCTTTCTTTAATGATTTGCCAGTAGAAAAGTATGATGCCAAACTGAGTACATTCAGTGGCCATCACTACTTTTGAGAGGTATGAATGTGTGAATCGTTGATGCTTAAGGCCTACTACTTGATAGAGGACACATGTATTAACATAAGTCACTGCTCTCGCGTTGAAATCCTTGATGTACATATCAACCACCTTTTACTTACTTATATTACCAAGTAAGAATATGCATGGATATGCTATTCTTTTATATTAGTACACATTTTTTTTAATACTCCCAGCTTCAACACTTACCTTGTAAAACCGGCAGTTCCTACAGTTTTACTTCAGGGCTGAGTCTGCTTATGCTAGGAATACACAACCATTACATGGGTGAGTAAAGGTTGTGAGCATTGTCTGGCATCAGTGTTACTGTATTTATGTGCATAGGATGAAGGTTTTATCCCCTTAGGAAGTGAGTGAGTGTGCTATGCATTGCCTATTAGCCAATGCAAGGGCACATTGAGCATGCCTATGTCTGCCTACACTCACAGCAGCTGCTGGTTCACCCTCACTTCTCACCTTCTTATAGCTGTGGTGACCTTGCCAGTGGTGATGGGATGTGTGCCCCTTCTCTTTGTTGCTCCTGCTAAAGCTGTTTTCTCAGGATGATGTTGTGAAGCATGGTACAGACAGTGAAGATTTCAGTACATATATGTGGGTTGTACTGCAGGGCACTCCTAGATATATCTAGGCACCAGAACTACAACTTCAGCAGCCCAAGCACATGCTCTATGATATTTCTGGTTTGAGCATGTGCCTCATTATAGCATTCTTCAGTTGGTGTGTGTGTTAATTTCTGATGGGTGTCATCAGCCACAGTTCCAGTGGATAACCTGCATCCCCCAGTAAATGACCCTGTGGGATATCAGTCCTAGTAAACACCTCATACAGTTGGGAGTTGTGCCAGATATGTGAGTCACAGTAACTGCCTGGGTTGTCAGCACACACATTCAGGATGATTCCCTTAGCGTAACACATGACTTGGCAGTTAATGAGGTGGAAGCCCTTTCTATTTATGTACACCCTTTCCTGTTCCCTGGGTGGTGCCTTGATTTCTATGTGTACAGTCTATGGCTCCCAGTACTTCAGAGTATTGTGCTGCAGGGTAGAACTCCTGCAGATTTGTGGCCCTGTCCTCAGGTGTACAGGGAAAATATATGCAGTCACTAGCATGTTGGAGGATAGTATTCAGAAACTGATTGATTATTCTGGATGCTGATGCCTATGACACCCTCAGCATGTCCCCTGTTGGACTGAAAGATTCCTCTAGCTATAATTCTAAGTTCTACATGTACCTTTGTCTCCACCGGTATTGTTTCCCCTCAGTTTGCCCTTGGTCTAATTTGAGGACGACAGAGGTTGCAGAGTTTCTGTACTGTGTCTCTATCCACCCTGTACTGCTCTACAATTTCCACCACATGCAGATTGTGATCAGTTAAACAGGGTCTAAAAACTCTTCTCCATCTTGGTTGTGGTCTGTTAGCAGCAACAGCAATATAGACTTTAGCCTGTTACACATACACATGAATTACAGCAACAGCATCCCCTAACATTCTTTCTCACTAGACTCCTTTCCGTGGCTGTATTCCAATACTTTTGGAATTTCAGGGAAAACCAGCACTGAGTCTACACGGTTGCTTTATAGCTTGTTGAATGGCTTCTCCATCTTAGATTGATTGATTAGCATACAGTTCAGCTGCTTATGCTGCAATTAGTATACAACGGTGTTTAACATATTTGTGCGCCTCTACGTGGTGTGTAGATTCACTTACTGAATCCAAAATGGTGGGCTATCATTTGTGTATCACGCCATGACATGCACACAGTCTTAGCAGATTGTGTAGAGATTAATGAATCTGCCCCTGGGTCTGTGAAAGAGTAGATAGCTGTTATTATGTTAAAAATAAGACAGAAACAATTCTGTTAATAAGAAAGTGCCATACATGACACATGATCTGAAATGTAGTGTTTGTTTAAATTCTCCAATAATTTAGTAAAGCAGTGTATGTTAACATTTGGTCTGCAGTGAACCATGCAGTGAATTTTAGTTTAATCGTAGTATGTTATATAATATGGTTTGTGTTATAAGGATAAGAATAACTAGGTTCTTGTCGCAAGTGATAGTTTAATAAAGATGTGCCTTGGACAGTCAAGCTATCCAATGGTTTAAATCCTACCTAGATAACAGACAACAAGCAGTCCTTTGGGATAATCAAATATCATCTCTTCTTCCCATCACAATTGGAGTGCCACAAGGCTCAATACTGGGACCTCTCCTCTTTTCTATTTTTATTAACAAACTAAATATGTCCCTTCCTCAATCCATATGTATACAATATGCCGATGACTCAACTCTGATATGTTCAGCATCCTCCCCAATAACACTCCAGACCACTACACAACAAGTCTTCACAGCAGCTGAAAACTGGTTCTATCAGCATGGCCTCTTACTAAATCCAAAAAGACTAAATTATTACTTTTTACCCCATCACAGAAATCTTTAACCTTTACTTTCAATATAATGTCAAACAATGGCACAATAATATCCCCTGACTCAACTACCAAACTTTTAGGTGTCACAATAGACCATAATCTCAACTTCGATGCCCATATTAACTTAACCATCAAGTCAGTCAATAGAAAACTTGGAGCTCTCTATAGGCTCAAACCCTTCCTAACTACCTTAGCCAGAAGTACTTTGGCTCAAACACACTTACTCTCTACCCTTCTTTATGCCTCACCGATTTTCACAAACTTATCAAAAGCTAATTTCAATAAATTAGCAGTATCTTATAATAATATTACAAGATTTGCCACAGGAGCCCCTTTTAGAACCCATCATTGCTGTAGTCTGAAACAACTAGGCTGGCTGGAACTACAAAATCAAATACGACTACAGCAACTTACCATCACCCACAAAATCTTCTGTCAACCTTCTAACACCACAATACTTAGTACCCTTATTACTCCTTATAGAAATCTATCATCCTTGCGCTCCGCTACAAAGCTACTAGCAGCACCCTATAAATCCAACAATAAAGCTGGAGACTGTTTGTTCGCCAACTGTATTGCACCTATCTAGAACAAGCTCCCTCATGAACTCACCACTATTATTTCTCTACCCACTTTCAAGAAGCAGCTAAAAACTCTACTTAAGTCTCGATGGCTCTGTCCTTGTACTAACCCTGACTAAACTAGTACTCCCTCTACCCTTTTCACCCCCTCAAACCTTTTCTAGGTTAGTATAGTATTAGTGTTTGAACCTTCTAAAATCAGCTAAATCCTGTGCTTAATTCTTATTAGCTCTGTCCTTTACAAACCTTGACTAAAACTTTCTATTCTCTATTTTCTCACCCTTATATTCTCCCAAAAAAAAAAAAAAAAAATTTTTGGCTTGCTTCTCAGTATTGTAAAGTTTTTTTGCCAGTAATACTTATGAACCACTTTCTTTTCTTTGTATAATATTTCTTATTTGAAAGTATAACATACTTGATTTTACTAACCCATTTTTATTGTGGAGCTTTTCTCCCCGGGCCTCTACTGAAAATGGACATGTATCCAGCTAGACTAGCCCGGTCAACAAATGTAAAATAAAATAAAATAAAAATAAATAAAAGAAAGGGACAGGAATTGAATAATTTATGTAATGCAGCTTAGCTTATATGATATATAGCAATATATGTGAAGTATCTTTGTTAATTTGAATTTAATACAGTTTGATTACTTTGTGGGTGATGACCCTGCAGATTACCAAATTAACAACACCCTAAGCTCGCAATCAGTGGTTACAAATTTGGGCACACAGGTTGGCAGCAACCTTTCCTTTGACCACCACATCTCCACTGTGGTAAGAAAGGCTTTCCACGTCACACACCTCATAAGTAAGGGCATTGCATCCAGAACAAAAGAGGTTATAACTCCTGTATACTCCTCACTCTTCAAGCCAATAATAGAGTACAATGCTACCTTTGGTATGCACCTGCAGCAACTGGAAAGCCCTCAAAGGTTTCTTACAAAGACAATTCAGGGTCTTCAGCATATGTCATACTTTGACAGACTGGAATCACTGTTACTATGCTCTGTGTCTTAGACTACTTAGAGGTGACCTGTGCCTTGCATATAAAGCAATCTCAGCTCCTGCTCTAATGGAAATGATTCACATTAGTAAATCAATAAGATGCACTCTCTCTGGGGAACTCAACCTAGTATGTGAGGTTAACAGGACTTGCTGGAGAGACAGATATAGCTCACAGATATTACCTCTCCTCTGGAACAAACTTCCAATTCAGGTGAAGCAGAGCCCATCACTGAGGCTGTTTAATTGTAATTTGGGTGATTGGAATTGGAAACCACAAATTCACCCCACGAGTTTCACCTGTGTCCCTCTTGGACAGGAGAAGTAGTTGTTGACTTAGTTCCACTTAATACCTTGATATTCTTGGGAACAGAGGTTGTACTTGGCTTGGCTTGGCTTGTAAGGGTCCTAGGGCCATTAGCCTAGTAACCTCCTATGATCCTATGAACACCACACATGCACAGACTCACAAACACATAAAGCATTTTTGGCTTGCTCAAAGCCTATTTCTGCAGCCTGATTTGTCTTTCTGGGGGTTCAGTATTACTCTGTCATAGCCCAGAGGATGTTCTCGGCGTGTTGTATGCTTCCTGATATAGCAGTGGGGAGGCAAGCTAGACACCCCTAAGGCATTGATATGACTGGATCATACACACACATGTCTAGCAGGGAAAGCACATCAACATCATCTTACGGGAATGTTGTGGGCAGCAACAGCCATCAGCAGCACAACCACCCCCAGACTGAGATGGATGTGGTATACAACATCTCTGGCAAAGCGGTGATGTCTAGTCTAAACCTGAGGGTACCACTTCGCTATCACACAGATCAGACAAGATGCATGCAGTGTTAAGTGTCAGGTTTTGATGATCAGTGCATCAGGCACTCCCTCATTTCTAGTTGCAGGTTTATCACAGGACTCTAAAGTGGGAATCTTTAGGTGATGGATACTCTGTGCCATAATATCTTCTTGTGATAGAGGTAGGGGTCCAGCTACATGACTGTGTCCTGATCTGGCGATAACAGTTTTGAGGTGATGATTATTTTGAGTTTTAGATTACTTCCTTCTGTGATGTTGGCAGGTTGGTTCCACTACATCACTGAGATCAAGGGTTACAAGTCTGGCTTGTTGTATTAGAACTTGGACCCTCCCCTAGCAATCAATGTATATTGCATTGGGACCATGACTTGGATGTGGTCCACTCATGAGGTGTCTTGCTGATAGAAGTTGAGTGTCTGGACTGCCCATTTTGAGGGGCGGCAATTGTTGAAGACATCCAGATCATGGTAAACACTGCTTACCCAATAAAGGTACTCCTTCATGACCACCCCTTGTATGTATCATACCCCAGCCTCAGACAATACAGCCACTGGGAGCTGTGATGTTGGCACTGGCATTCCTTTACACACAAGTAGATATAGAAATGATGTGCCCTGTCATAAGCCTTATGAGACCAATCATTGCACCCTTGGCCTCCATGCCCTCATAGGTTTCAGTGAGATCAGTGCTGGACTGGGTTGCAGCAGATTGTGCCTGAGTAATAATGAGGCACATTTGCAGATTGATTCTGAGAATTACCTGCATGTCAGGGGCCACATGTAATGTGTTAGAACCATGGGAGATCCCTCCTCCAAAAGGGTTTGTGAGCACTCACATTGTACAATCTCAAGTTTCATTTGTGGATGAGGCCACACCTTCAGCCTATAATGTGGCCAGATGATCAGACAGGGTGGAAACAGACAGTGCTACTGTGCAATTATGCTGTCAATCAGGCATCTGAGTCTCATCACTATCATTAGCTCATGCATGAGCAGCAACATCAGCCTCTTGTCATTTTGCATTCTGGACAGATGTTGCTGTGACAATGCTCTACCCTATAAATACACAACACAATATACACTAAAGTGTGCATGGGATACCTGGGATTCAAAACCATGACTCTGTGGAATGAACACTAGGGGTGCCCATGCAGGATGTACCAGACAATCCCAACTTACCTCTGCTGTCATCCTGACATGGTTGGATACCTGACGTACATAAAACAATGCATAGCCAACATTTGCTACAGTGTCTACGTGTAATGCTACACAAACATCTGCTTTAACCTGGTATATTGCACCTCAAACCACATGAGTGTGGATCCATTCTGATGTCAGTGTCCATTCTGCAGGGATGATCCCAGAACCAGTGTGTCACTGTATGGAATCCAGAAACTCCTCTGACTCTGTCACCTTGCTGATCCCAGGTAACTAACTTCTCAGCTGCTATTGAATATATTTTGTCATCACATTGCATAACATCTCAGTAATACACTTTTGTCACAGATGCAGTGTGTGATTGTATCTTCCCACAGCCTTAAAGTAAATATGACCACTGCCTGCCACATCTGGTTACATAAAGGCTAGTGAGCACCTCTTCTCTACAACAGGTGCTTTTCATGTGTCCTATGTGTGTGTAGAAGGGCATCATTTTCAGCAGGGATAAAACTGTCTATTCTCTACTGCCCACCTCATTTTCCAGATGTGCTGACACCTGTTGAACACATGACATAGAGCTATACACTTCTGCTGTTGGGAATGGCAGAATAACAACTACAGACAAAGTGGTAACCTAATTAAACCATACCATAATCAAAGGAATAGCTTTGGCGTATACAATATCATAGCTGTAGGAATAGATATCAGAATACATACAGCAAGAGTATACTCCAACAGGTATGTATAGGGTAAGGCAGTTGTCTCTTCTGCTAACAGTTTAGGTCACTTTGGTAACTACCGGTGATGTTGGCCCTTCCTTTATAAGTTAGGGGACATATGCATGTAGGTATAAGACTGCTATACTTAACTTCATGGGCCAGCATGTACATTCGACATGCCATAAGATCATTACCACAGTAACAGGCATATATAGGGTTTATCTGTCCTAACACTGTGAGGTATCTTGTTACCACTACTACCTACAAACAAGACACAAATGCAGGAGCACATATTTCTGTTGCAATTTCAGTAGAAGGGTGCACATCATTAGGAATTTGGACAAGAAAATCTTACTACACATTTTTAGAGTACTATGTGCCTCCTCAGACTGCCTATAAATCCAAGTAGTGGTAATTTTACTCTTAATACTGCTTGCAAAAATATGCATGATATCCCAAACCTACATGACTTACAAAATAGAAGGACACCTCTGTGACTACACAAGTTTATACTTGTTTTTGCAACATGTAAGCAAATTAGAGCTGGTTGCGTCAATGGCTTAAATCACTTCATTTTGTTGCTGTGCATTTGTAACTTAAAATGCAGGTTAGTACTTATTCTTGCCACTGGCAGCTCAAGGTGCAGGTATTTGTGTCACATTATTTTGTGGTTTCCAATGATTCAAAAATCACATTCTTGGCTACAGTTTACAGGCTACTATTTCATCACTCAAGAAAGTGGCACCATTTTCAGTGGAGATGCTGGAGAATAGTAACTTCTGCTAGAACATGCCAGAGCTTGCCTGCATGGTGCATGAAGGACACCAACATTATGCTTTGTCTCCTTCACAACCCTTTAAAGGAGTTACTACTGGGCCCTTTTGATAGTGCATTCAGAATAGTGGATACCTAGTATGACCTAGCTGAAGAATTGTCCCTGGTCACAGACATCACTAGAACATGGGAATAGTGCAGGTGGTGTTCCGATCATTTATGGTGCAACAACACTCATGATCTCCTTGCATGCAAAGCAGATGCACAATGCTGCAGTTGCTACTTGCAAGTATCTATCAAGGTCATCTTAAGAAACAGGTGTGTGTTACTGTTTGGGGTTTTCATGTCAGGATGTGGTGATGGTTGTGTTGCTGAATGTAATATTTCAACTACATTTCGTGTGGGTTTCTGCAGAGACCCGTTCTGGGGTAGGGTTACACTACACCATCTCATGATGACTGCACACTACCTGGTGTGTCCCCATATGTAATTGTGCCATATTGTGCTGTTCAGGGGACATGCACTTGCCTGTTGCTTGTCATGCAGCTACCTGGAGATAGATATGGGATTGTATCGGTTGTTCTGACATCTTACCTTACAGCTACCATGGCTTTCTGGTGTTCTTGTTCTCTTCCGGCATGATTAGAGTTTGACAGCAACTATATCAGCTTACCCAGAGGCCTGGGATGCTTGCAGCTAGCCACAGTTAGTTCCTCGCACAAGTACTGATATGTCCATCCAGTATATTCAGTCTAATGTCAGGCTAATTTCACTTATGGCCATCTTTCCATTTTGTATACCCGCCACAAGTCCAGATGACAGACCTTCTCTCAGGTGCCTCTACACCACCTCATCATTCCTGAGACTGTGGGTGAGGTGATTTAAGGCAATAAGGCCAGAAGCACTTCTCTAGAGTGGGTCTCTGTTCTCTTACAGAGAGGTAGCATGTCTGTATTGCATGAGATGACCCAGCTGCAGCTGGAGCTAGTAGTGAAAGATTCAGTGGAGAGAAAAGTGGGCTGATATACAGCTCAGAAGAAGAGCCACCTAAAGATTATAGCAGACTTGTTTGACTGTCCACTGCCTTCAACTCGTCAGAAATAGGTGTCGCCCATTCCACAACCACCTTGATCCATCAAATGGTGATATATCCTTTTATTGTCCCTCTGAGTTGGGATGAGAGATCACCAACTTCCCTATCCCTCCTATGCATGTTCCCTTCCTCTTGGATCCGCCCCATTTGTAACCTCTGTTTGACTCTGTCCAATATTTGTCTCTCCATCCTATTGTATGCACTTTCACAACTATTTGTCTGTGATGCTCTATGTGTGCATATGTCCTTGCTCATTATCCTAACCCCCTTTCCTTAATCTCTTCCTTTCTTTTTATATAAAGGAAACATGGTCCTATCACCACAAACAAGTTGTTGATTTTTCTCCGTTTTGCATCCAGTGCAATCCTCTGCTTGCCCTTTACATTTTTCCTACTTTTCTGTACACTCCTTTCCTCCCCTTTTATGATTCAAACAGGTACCAGATATAAGGACACAATGGCAGTGTAGCTGTAAATACTATATGCAATAGGTTCGCCAGTTCGATTCTTGGCTGGGGTGCCTTCTGTGTGGAGTTTGCATGTTCTCCCTGTGTTCGCGTGGGTTTCCTCCGGGTACTCCGGTTTCCTCCCACATTCTAAAAACATGCATCTGGAGCATTTCTCCCCGGGCCTCCGCTGAAAACAGGCTCTGTGGAACCTAGTTGGACATTCCCGGTCAACAAATGTTAAATAATAAAAAAAAAAAAAAAATATGGCTGATTCGTTTTGTGGGATACTTGGTGCAATCCTGCTGAAGGATGCCATAGCACACACAGCTTAACTGTTATAAGCCTTGCTTTACATTCAGATATATCAATCTGATTTCACATTTTCTGTTCTTCAGAAGACAGCTATATATAGTAGGTAACTGCTCTATGGATTGTGTCTTGTACTTCTGTGTATGAATTTCACTGCATGGCTGAGTCTACTTACATAGTTTCAGTGCATGGTTATGGCCACTTGTATAGTTAAAGGATAGCTCAGTTACATACCCTGAAGTGCAGCTAGCTACAGATATGTGCTGCATGTGTTGAAATGGATATTTAAGGTCCACTCACACTGTTGCACTATGATACTTATCTGTTCAAGGTTTGTATAGAAATGTACTAAATATCTATGAATCCTGGCCAATAAGTCAGTGTTCTTAATCTCAGCATCATTTAAATGAATTCCCTGTTGTAATTATCCTGGCTAACTCATTTTAAAATAAATGCAGCTTGTTGTGCCAAACTATAAGACTTAAAGACCTAACCAGATGTATTTTGTAACAAAAAAAAAAAACAAAAAAAAAAAAACCAAAAAGTAACCATGCTTAAACTGAGGGAATGCAGCATACTGGATAGAAGATGTTTAAAAACACTGCCTCAAGAAAACCACTCCCCTGAGTAGCAAACATCCAGTGAGTGCAAATAAAAAATAATTGCAATATCAAGATGAAAATATACCAGAGTGAACAACATCACAACTCTCAAACCCACCTGAAATAAAAAAGATATACAAGAATTTAACTGCAACATCACAAAGAAATACATGGTGTCACATGCAAAACTCTTATATCCTTTCTATTGTAATTTTCTACTTGATATATAGTCTTGCAAGCACCTGCTCTTCTTTAAATGCATCTATCAGTAATACCACTGAAGCAAATCTCTTAAATGACAAACCAACTGTTTCTTAACTGTGGGATTTGGGCAGGCCGGCACTACTAAATGGACATGAAATCTGTTAAGAGTCTCTATACTATTCTTCCAGATGCTGTAGACTCCCAGAATGACCTTCACTAATGCTACAATTTTAATGCAACATTCTTTGTTCCTTGCTTCTGAATTATTCATGTTAAGCTTTAAATTTTGGCACACGCATCTAAACCTTACTTTAGGCCTCTTCACTTTCACTTGTAAGTTGGACTAGTCACATCTCTTACAATATCTACATAACAAATCAAGTGCCAGTAGGATTCTCAGAACTGAGCGAGACCACCTGCAGAATCAATTCCTCAAGGCGGACTCTATAACACTCAAAAATAAAAGATAAACTTCTAAATCAAGTCAGAGGAATGAAGTAAGATTAGGACCCCACAGAGAATCTGGAAGATTGTACTCAGTGGTTTAGAGAAGAGCAAAGACAAAGCCTGCTGTGCAGCACAGTGCACTGAACTTATGCATTTACATCTGGTTCACAGCTGAGTAAAATGTCATGCAGTAGCATTTCCATGTTTGCTGATATTTTAAACAATGTGTAATGAACAAAATTGATGCGTGCTTCTCTGCAGAGTGAGACATCTTTGTCAGACCTTCACTTTAACATTCCTTGTTATTCTTACTAAATGCTGAAAATCAAGGTCTGTGAAATAACTGTTCTCTGTGACTAAATAACTGAATTATGCCATTGTGTGCCTCCCTTTGTTTTGGGAGGGGAGGTGCTTGTGAGTATGTTAGTGTATGTGTCTGTCGATCCACGTCTCCACAAGTATAGTGTACTGATGAAAACTAAAGACTTTAATCTGAACAGTACTCTGGCTCGACATTTTTTTTACATGATGAGCACTATTCATGTTTGCAATAAACTGATATACGCATAACTTTTACATAATGAGTACCCTTCATGTTTGCAGTGACTTCATACCTTGATAACCTTTTTATCTTTTAAAGTTATTCATGTTTGTTTGCTAAAAATGAAATAGCACATTTATGAGGTTTTCTTTTTGACAGTCTGTAGACACTTAGAATGTGTCATTAACTGAAATGCCACTTACATGGCCATTCATTTATTTGCTAAGTAACTTAATTATAGCAAGATTCTATTTTTAAGCTATATGAGGTAGAATACAGTTAATATGTTTTTTCATATGGTCATTTTTTCAACTTATAATACTTTAAACTCTCGAGCAAACCTCTCCTGATCTGCACTGCATCTGCCTTATGGATCTGAACTGTGCTGTATGCAATAGAACAGCTTCTATATGTGCTCCACGCTGGAAATGAATTCCGTCATCTGGTCATTGGTTGTTGTGTCTTTCGGCTTTTCCCAGTTAGGTGTCGCCACAGCAGAATTCCGGTCCATTATGCTTGGCAGTAGATTTTTACATGCTGAGTAGCCAGCTCTGAAGCACAACCTTCACACATGTCTCCACACAGAAGACGCTCTAGCTGAGAATCGAACAGGACAGCGTTTTACTGTGAGACGACAACCCTACAGTAGCACCACCTGGTATGTGTCCGATTTTGCCTGGATGCAGAGAGCTTTCATGCAGCAGAAGCTGATACTCTATGTTGATAAATGGATAATGACCTATTGTAGTGCGAGTGCAAACATATTTCTTATCTATATAACAGTTATGCATGCATACATACTTAAAAGAGTGGGTAACATTGTGGAAATAGTGAATTTTGCTTTTGACATCAGGCCTTTTTAAACTGATGAAAAGTTTATCTTGAAAGCTTTATAATTTTTATTAATTTTTATTAAAATTTTTGGTGGTTTAAAGTTCCCTAGTTTACTTTGTTGGACACTAAGCTGGCTCCCTATTGAAATATTGGGACTTGAAATGCTGAGTGCTGACATGCGAGAAAAAAAAATAAGACAGAAAACACAGAAGAAAAGTGAATCTTGAAGATTACTCTTCTCCTTAAAACTTCTTTTTGCAGGGGGAAGCCCCCCTGTACCCCCTTATGTATACCATCTCAAAGATGGCTGTACCGGAGAGAAAAAGGACTATTCCAAGAAATGTCATCTCGGACTTAGTATATGTAAATCTGTTCTTTCAGCCATTCAGTCTCTGTAGTTCGGGACTCGTTATACCAGGTCCCGACATTTCAAATGTTTGCCCATTTAGTTACTTGGTGAGGGTTACTTTGCAGCTGCAACTTATTGTTCTATTGATGAATCCTCAGTATTGCCCAATCAGGAGACTTCTAATGTTCTTGAAATTGGGAACAGACAAAAATGCATTTGTTTTTTAGTGACTGGCATTATTACAAAGATCATTTTCAGGACCAACCTGGGCCATAATGGCTTCAGCAAACCACAGAATTATTAACTAAAAACACAAGAAAAAAATAAGGAAAATTTTTCTACAGAATGGAACTTTAAAAAAACAGTGTGACTACACATACATTGCAAGCAATCAGGAAGAGGATACAAGGAAAATAAACTGTAATTTATGTAACTTAAAATAAGTAACATATTTAAGAAAAATACAAGTCTTAACAGAACATATAGTATTGCTGACCACAGCACTATTATCTGCCACTAGTTGGGACACTGGTAAGTATCTACATATTTACAGCACTGTTATTTTGGCAGAAGTTAGATATTTGCAAATTGGTTTACTCTGCTTAAATAATATTTTGATTCTGGAATTTCATATTGTGGCTGCTTCTGTTGTATTTCCATTAAACAGTCAGTAGGATAATGGTGACAAAAAGGAGGATGAAAAAGATTGCAAAAATGAAGATGCTCACACACACATACACACACTCACACCATGGCATATGATTAAATTCCCTTTGCCTTAATCTGCCTACTGTGTGACCTTGAACAAATCACTTAATCAGAAAGTGCTTTCGGACAATGGGAATTTGGGCTAGATTCCTCAGTGGACACCTGTTCTACCTATAAGAGGCAAATCTTGGCAACCAAGGTTACGATCAGAGATCCAATTATAAGTCTTTGTAGAGCATGGAGCTTTATCTTCTCCATGTGCTACTAGTTAGAGAAAATAAGGGAAAAAATGTAAATTGTTTTATCAGCTTTGAAACCTGGTAAAGTCTTTAGTGAGCTCTGTCAAAAATGACAGTAGCAGATCCAATATTAGGAGGGACAAAAGGATTAAAAGCAGGGATAGTTTATAAATACTACTCTAATCCACTTAAACGTTCATAAAATGATAAGGTTTATATCAATATACGTTTCTGTACAATAAAATTTGTGGCATTCTATTTCTGGTATTTCTGGTATTTTTGATGGAATGTAATTCTCAGTGATTTACTAGGGACAGGGCAAAATATGAGATGAACTCAGGGACAATTGAGAGTCATATAGGCAGGTAGAAATAAAGCTGTTTTTACTTCTGCTACTGTCATTTTTTTGGGCTGTCAATGTCATGCCTTGCATGATACCCAATATTAACTCACTCAAGACTAAAACACCTTTTTATATACTTCCAATTCACACCCATACTGCCTTATGGCATCAGAATTTTTGGGGGTCTGGTTTCTTCAGCTAAGTGACTTATCAGCTAATAATAGCCAGTACTAGAAAAAGAAAGGAGTTATTAATAAAAATGACACAAAGATTGACAGTCTAGGATGTCCTGCGTGGTGAAGTTAATCTTTGTTTGCCACTTATTATTCAGATTTTAAAATGTATGTTCATATTTTTATAACAGTGACACCTACTTATTTTAAGATGTATGGTGTGAAACTTATTTATTTATCCTATGTTGACTGGGTTAGCCCCACAAGGGTAGTAGCCTCTTTTCTGGTGAGGCTACAGGTGACATTTATACTATTTGGGGAAATTTGGCCAGGGCATCAAGGACCTTCCCTTACTCATCACTGTTGCGAGCGAGACCCATTTTCCATGAAAACTTCCTGTTTTCATTCCAGGGACTGAGGATCCTAGAGAAACAAGGAGGCAAATGGAGAGAGAAGGGGATAATGGAGTGGTGAGATAAATGAAGGAGAAAGCCAATATCAAGCCCAGAGAATGTGTGCAAGATTCTGAGGAGATAGTTCAAATAAATCTGTTTATTGGATATGAGTCAGCAAATGATGGATGTATAGCTACAACAAGGGTTGTGGGCTGATTTACTTAAAGAAATGGTGAGCAAAGTGAGCCAGAAAAGGAAGGAGAAGCTTCCTGGGGGGGACTTTATGGAGAAAATACGAAAGGAGAATGCAGAGACAATCCTGACGAATAGTGGTGAGATGGAAAAGGAAAATATATGCAGAGAAAGTAAAAGAAGGCAAAAGGGAATAGTTGAAAAGAAAAAGTCTGAAGAAAACAAAAAACTGAAGTACATGGTGAAGACTCAAAGTAAAGAAGACAAAGAAATGCAGATGCATGAAGAGTGAGACAATTTAATAGCTTGTTTGGTTGTAAAAACACATGGGGTAAGAACATTTATTATTATTAGCAAAGAGACTTTTGTGACTTTTTTTCAATGGAAAATGGTCTTGGAGAATATAAGAAAAAGAAAGACTGTAACCAGTGGAATATTTATGTGATAAAAGCATTTAACAGAGAAACAAAAAAGAAAATCCATGTACAATTTCAAACCGAGATAGAAAGAGAGGCTTTGAAAGGACACTTGAAAACTTTATGTAAAAAAAGCACTGACATTGTATAAGTTTATGTCAAAAGGGGTTTATTGAATGGCAAATGGGATTGTAATATTGTGTTATAAATACAAAGAGAACAAAATTATATCTATACCAAGCATGGTAAATGTGGAGGGAAATGGAGGTTCATAGGTTCATAGGTTCATAGGTTCATACTAGGCTATCTGCCCGAGGGCATTTACAAGCCTAGCCCATCGTTTTGTGGCTTACGCCACCCCTTTAGTATGGGGAACTATACCCATTATTTTGCTGTGCCTCTGTCGAGCAGTGACACTGAGGTAATCCCTGGGGTATATCTGCGATCTCCCATCCATTGGTCAAGATTTCTCTTGAACAAGGCCAGCGAGGTGCTCTGCCTCACATGTACCGGGATTTTGTTCCACAGCATAGGGAGTCTTTGGGTGATGAATCTATCCCTCCAGCACGTCCTATTAATAGCCGTGTCAAGGTTTAAGTCTCCCGCCTTGTGGCTCTGATGGATCTAGATTTTTGAGGTGAAGCATATTCATCAAATCTGGGTTTGACATGGCCTTGTATGTTAGGCAAAGGTCACCTCTGAGCAAGCGTGGCGACTGAATAGAGCTGGAGTTCTTTCAGTCGGGCAGCATAGGACAGATTTTTGAGACCCTTTATCCTTTTGGTGAGGAACTTTTGTGGCCTCTCCAGCTGCTGCAAGTGTCGGGTCAGATACAGTCCGAATGGGGCATTGTACTCAATCATTGGTCTGATGAGTGATGAGTAAAGGGAGACTATGACCTCCCTTGATCTAGATGAGAATCCCTTCATGATAAGGTGGGAAATGTAGAAGGTCTTCCTAACTACTTTAGCTACATGGGTGTCGAATGACAGACTACTATCAACCTGGGTCCCCAGGTCCCTGATAACTTCTTCTGTGCTCAGTGGATTGCCACCTATTTGGTAGCTAGGGGTAACCTTGTTTTTCCCGAAGGGTATGACTATGCATTTTTTGGCATTTAACTTTAGGCCGTGGCTCTGGCACCAGTTATCCGTTTCTGTGAGACCCTTCTGAAGGATATCTGTGTCAGATGTGTTTTCTACTATGGCGCCAAGTTTGCAGTCATCTGCAAACTTTGTCAGCCATAACCCTCCTGTGTTTGCTTGTACTTTAGAAAAGTAGATGCCAAACAAGAGTGGGCCCAGGACTGAGCCCTGTGGGACACCACTTGTGACAGGCTTTGAGTCTGACATGGCGCCAGCAGCTCTGACCCTGTGGGTTCTGTCACTCAGCCAGTTTGCAACCCATCTTGTGATGTATGGGTTGACATTTAAGCTGATGAGTTTTTCAATGATACCCGAATGGGGTATTGTATCGAAGGCCTTAGCCAGATCGAGGTAGGCTGTATGGACTGCCTTTCCCTCATCAATGGCTTTGGTGACTGTTTTGAAAAAGTCAACCAAGTTTAAAAGGCATGATCTGCCTTTGACAAAGCCAAACTGGGTTGGATCCAAAGTCTGCAAATTCCCTATGTCTTTATTTATGAGGTCCATTATGATCCTCTCCATGGCTTTGCAGATAAGGCTTGTCAAGCTAATGGGCGGTAATTTCCAGGGTCGGTGGAGGCACCGCCTTTGTGAAGTGGTACCACAGTTGCAGTGCGCCACTGCCTGGGTACGTATCCAGAGGTAAGACTTTGATTAAACAGCTGTCCTAGCTGTGGGTTTAATTCCTCATTGAGTTCATGGAGCACACAGCCGGGGACACCATCAGGTCCCATGGATGCTGTGTTTTTTGCTTTGGAGAGAGCAGTTCTCACTTGGGCGCTGGAGATGTTTGGGGGCTGCAATCGTTTGGTATAGATATCTCTCCTTTTGGGGGGGAGGGGAGAAGTTTGCACTGAACCTGTCAGCCAGTATGTTGGCAATGTCTGTAGGATCAGTAATCTTCACATCATTTTGAACTAGCTCTGAGCATATCTGGGAGTTTCCTCCCAGGTTTCTAACATAGCTAAAGAAGGCCTTATGATTGTCTTTTGAGTCTTTACCTATTTTTCTCTCGAAATTTGCCTTGGATGATTTTATGAGAGCTCTTAGTTTTTTACTTATAGTGATCAAGGGTGTCTTACCTTTTAAGGATTTTGCTCTATCTTGTAGTAGCTTCCTCCTTTTGTTGTAGAGTTTGTTTATGGCTGGGGTCCACCAGACTGGACGCTTGCCTTTGGTACAAAGAGTCTTTGTTTTGCTTGGGATTGCCTTATCCATGCAGTCCTGCAGGTGCTGGTAGAAGGCATTTGTAAGTGATTCAGCGGCTTGAGTACTGTTTTCCGCCGGCTCGGGGCCTTAAAGGAGACCACACTAGTCTTTAGAAGTGTGAAGTCGGCTTTTGAGAAGTTCTTTACTGTGGTCTTTTTATTTCAGGTGGGGTGGGATGAGGACCTCCAGCGAGATTAGTTTGTGGTCTGATCTCACCAGTGAGGGGTACACCTCCGGTGTTGAACATTGTGCTCCCATGTTCGTGATGATGAGATCAAGTATGTTATCTCCTCTTGTGGGGATGGTGACTAGTTGTTCCATGGCATTTGAGTTTATGAATTCCAGGAACTTTTGGGCTAGGGTGTTTGGGCTTGAGTAGTGTTCCCAGTCTATATTAGGGTAATTGAAGTCACCTAGTATGATGGTGTTTGGTGATACATTTATCCCCTCTAGTGTTTTCAGGAAGGCCATGTGAGGTTCCTGAGTTTGTGAGGGTGGCCTGTAACATGCTACAATTTGCAGAGCAGTCTTGCCTATGGTTAATTGCACCTGGATGGTCTCCGATGCATCGTGCGTTGCCACCAGTCTTGAGGTGTGGGTGTCCTTGATGAATATGGATACCCCCTCCTTTCTTGGTATTGTCCAGATTTTGGGGCGGAACGCATGATATGAGGTAAAACCTGATAGCGCTGGGGTGCTCTCAGGAGCCTTGAACCAGGTTTCTGTCACAGCACAGACATCGATGTTCTCCATACTGAGAAGGGCCTCGAGTGCGTGCATTTTGAGATTTAGACTTCTGGCATTGAGCAGCATTACCCTTAGTTTTTTCCTTTTTGTGTTCTAGGGTGGTAGGTTTAGAATTTGAGCCTTGCCTAAAAAGGCACTATGGGGTGGCAAGAGCCTTTGCCAATATCCAGAATCCCAGGGTGACAGGTGCAAGCCGTCCCTTGCGGCAGCGTGGTTTGTCCAGCATGTCATCCCAGGCAGACAGACACTGGATCCCCTTTGAATGACACCAGTGTTTAAGCCAATTGTTAAAGCTGATCATCTTATCTCTGTATTGTGGCATCATTCTTGGTGAAGGTAGGATACTGCTCAAGGTCAGGGTCATACCTGTCTGGGCTACATAATCAGAGAGCTCCTCAATGTCTCTTTTCATGTAGTCCAAGGAGGTGCGTCTCAGGTCGCTTTACACCAGCGTGGACAATGACTGAGTCATATTTGTACCTGCTGTTGAGAGACCTGAGTGCTTGCGTTATGTGGCGGATTCTAGCGCCCGACAGGCAGCTTACTGTGACCTTCTCCTTACTCAGTCTGGTGAGCGGGACGTCAGTGTGTCTGACTATGGAGTCACCAATGACTAGTGTGTCTGGCATTGTGTTTGGCCTTAAGGGCTGTGACTGTTTGACACTCTGACTGTGAGGTCTATGTGTTGCAGGTGTTGTGTTCTGAGGTGGTGGTTGTTTGGGTGTCTGCTTTGGTGGCCTCTGCTGTTTTGGTAGATTTTTGATCAGAGCCTCGAGTATGTCTTTGTGTGTTTATGTGTATGATTTGAGGTTGTAATGGTAATATGTGAGACTGGGTCTATAGTGTGTGTGGTAACCTTCTCCTCCTGACTGGTCTTGCCAGTCCTATGTTGAGAGAGCTCAGCCTCCAGTTTGGCCGTATAGTTGCATCTCTCGCATGTATTTGTGTTTTGTGGGAGGAGGAGAGGGTTGTCTGTGTACATGAGGCAATTGTAACATTGCCTCAATATTCCCAGGTTCACCAGCTGAGCAGGAGAGGACACTAGCAACTGATCCCTCGACATGCTAGAAGGAATAGACAAAAAACTTTAAAAAGATTCCGGGGACGTGGGTGACCGAGAAATGGGGGGTTGCCTTTTTGGGGTACTATCTATGACAAGAGTGCCGTATCAAGGTAATAAGTACTGTAGGAGCAAGTGCTACGTTTAACAGATAGAGAATAGTCTACTTGGAGTCAAGTAGAGATGATCTTTTTAATTATAGGATATGCTGATTAGATCAGTAGTATAGTTCGAGGAAGGTAGTTTTAAGGGAAAATTTGAAGAGTGGACTTTAGGTAGCCCGAATAGTTTAAACCTGCTTAACCGGCGCTGCCCTAGTGTGCAACGGTAAAATCGGGCTAAATCGCGCTAAAGCGTGCTTTATAGCAGGGGGCTGGAAAAGACAGGAAATGACCCAAAATGGCCAATAAACTACAAGTAACTGCCTTAAACCACTCCTCTGAGGACAAATGAAGGAGTTATGGAAATGACCCCTAGTGGCCAATAAAACTACAGTTTCAAGTCAGTAACCACCTCTCCGGGGGGCAGGGAAGCTGCTCAATGTTAGTCACTGCCACTGATGAACACAGAGACCCTCCTTCAGCCCAAGCAAAAATGGCCTCACAGAAACTTTCAAACAGTTCAGGAACAGCAAGCCTGTAACTGAACTTTTTAACTCTCAGAAAAGTGGGAAAAAGCAAGATTTTTTTTTGTTTTGTTTTTACAGAGATAGCAGAGGTTCACAAGTAATATCAAGTTATAACAGTGCAGTAAATGACCCCACACAAGAGTGCTAGGTCAAGGACAGAAAATATGCAAGTTTTAAGTAAAAAACAATTTAAAATTAAGTGCAAACAGGAAATTCAGCAAACAGCTTTTGGTTGTGCTCTAAATACAGCTACTAATACAGAAATCAAGTTTAACAAGCCAGAAAATGCTCAAGCTAGGCAGCTATGCAGAAAAACTTAGCAAATAAACAGAGAAAAATACTTAAAATCTCAAAAGTGGCTCCTTCTTCTCTCAGCGTTTTCCTCTTGGAGGGTGCTTCACCAACAGCCAACAAGCCTGAAAAGACGCTCAAACCATGAGGCAACTAGGTTTTAAGAGAGGAAGATGAAGGAGTTATGGAAATGACCCCTAGTGGCCAATAAAACTACAGTTTCAAGTCAGTAACCACCTCTCCGGGGCAGGGAAGCTGCTCAATGTTAGTCACTGCCACTGATGAACACAGAGACCCTCCTTCAGCCCAAGCAAAATGGCCTCACAGAAACTTTCAAACAGTTCAGGAACAGCAAGCCTGTAACTGAACTTTTTAACTCTCAGAAAAGTGGGAAAAAGCAAGATTTTTTTTTTTGTTTTGTTTTTACAGAGATAGCAGAGGTTCACAAGTAATATCAAGTTATAACAGTGCAGTAAATGACCCCACACAAGAGTGCTAGGTCAAGGACAGAAAATATGCAAGTTTTAAGAAAAACGATTTAAAATTAAGTGCAAACAGGAAATTCAGCAAACAGCTTTTGGTTGTGCTCTAAATACAGCTACTAATACAGAAATCAAGTTTAACAAGCCAGAAAATGCTCAAGCTAGGCAGCTATGCAGAAAAACTTAGCAAATAAACAGAGAAAAAATACTTAAAATCTCAAAAGTGGCTCCCTTCTTCTCTCAGCGTTTTTTCCTCTTGGAGGGTGCTTCACCAACAGCCAACAAGCCTGAAAAGATGCTCAAACCACGAGACAACTAGGTTTTAAGAGAAGAAGATGAAGGAGTTATGGAAATGACCCCTAGTGGCCAATAAAACTACAGTTTCAAGTCAGTAACCACCTCTCCGGGGGGCAGGGAAGCTGCTCAATGTTAGTCACTGCCACTGATGAACACAGAGACCCTCCTTCAGCCCAAGCAAAAATGGCCTCACAGAAACTTTCAAACAGTTCAGGAACAGCAAGCCTGTAACTGAACTTTTTTAACTCTCAGAAAAGTGGGAAAAAAGCAAGATTTTTTTGTTTTTGTTTTTACAGAGATAGCAGAGGTTCACAAGTAATATCAAGTTATAACAGTGCAGTAAATGACCCCACACAAGAGTGCTAGGTCAAGGACAGAAAATATGCAAGTTTTAAGAAAAAAAGATTTAAAATTAAGTGCAAACAGGAAATTCAGCAAACAGCTTTTGGTTGTGCTCTAAATACAGCTACTAATACAGAAATCAAGTTTAACAAGCCAGAAAATGCTCAAGCTAGGCAGCTATGCAGAAAAACTTAGCAAATAAACAGAGAAAAATACTTAAAATCTCAAAAGTGGCTCCTTCTTCTCTCAGCGTTTTTCCTCTTGGAGGGTGCTTCACCAACAGCCAACAAGCCTGAAAAGACGCTCAAACCACGAGGCAACTAGGTTTTAAGAGAGGAAGATGAAGGAGTTATGGAAATGACCCCTAGTGGCCAATAAAACTACAGTTTCAAGTCAGTAACCACCTCTCCGGGGGGCAGGGAAGCTGCTCAATGTTAGTCACTGCCACTGATCAACACAGAGCCCCTCCTTCAGCCCAAGCAAAAATGGCCTCACAGAAACTTTCAAACAGTTCAGGAACAGCAAGCCTGTAACTGAACTTTTAACTCTCAGAAAAGTGGGAAAAAGCAAGATTTTTTTTTGTTTTGTTTTTTACAGAGATAGCAGAGGTTCACAAGTAATATCAAGTTATAACAGTGCAGTAAATGACCCCACACAAGAGTGCTAGGTCAAGGACAGAAAATATGCAAGTTTTAAGAAAAAAACGATTTAAAATTAAGTGCAAACAGGTGTTGTAAAATACCTGGATAACCCAAAACATGTTTTTTTTTTTTTTTTTTTTTTTGTGGAAAAGAAAGACATTTGAAAAGTAATTGTGATAAAAAAAATGTTACATTGGTAGGAAAATGGGACATGATGCAAAAAAATGTGAAATGAAATGTTATAAATGTAACAAAATTGTACATTTATGGACAGATTGTAAAAATGAAAATAAGAGTAAGGATAAGAAAAGGAAAGAAAAGAAAAGAAAGTAAATAAAGGGCAGACATTTTAGAAACAGAAAAAAACAGAAGAAAATTTAAATGAGAAAAAAATAATAAAGAGGGCATAGAAGAAATGAAATAAGTAATGAAGAAGAGAGAACTTGGGAGATAGTAAAAGAAAAAAAATAATTCTATTGGTAAAAGGGTAAAAGACAGAAAAAGTAAATTTTAAGAGATAAGTACAAAAGAAAAAAGAAAAGAAATGGATGAAAATGAATATATATATATATATATATATATATATATATATATATATATATATATATATAAATAAATATATATATATATATATATATATATATATATATATATATATATATAAAGAGAGAGAGAGAAAGAGCGTACTTCTAGTTGGGGGTATCATGGTTAAGGTGTTTGACTTACAGACATAAGGTACAGTATTTGATTCTCACCTTTGGGAGGAAAATTGGCAAGACTTAGAATTGCTCATTAAGGCAGCTAGCCTAGTAATTAGCTATGAACTTATGAAACCATGAATCTAAGAAAAAGAGAAAATGAAACTTTTTGGGTGCTTTCTGTAACTGTAAATAGTACTAAGAATATAGTAAGAAGAACATGGAATTTGGAGTGGTATAATACATGTGATTATGTAATTATATTAGAAGACAAGATTTTTAACAAATGAAGAAAGATTACAAACAGGGAAACTATGAGGGAAGATAATCTGGAATAGCAGTATTCTGTAGAAATACAGTAGAGATATTAGATGTAACTTTAGCAAAAATGGGAAGATTATCCATTGTAGATTTAAAAGGGAAAGAATAGGCATATAGAACTATAACATTATATACTTATACTAATTTTAAGAAAGGGAAAGTTGATGTCATCAGATTTTAGACTATGTAGCGATATGTATGAATATTCTAATAACAGGAGACTTTAACTGCGATTTAACAGGCAAGCTTAAAAAGAAAGAAAATAATATAAGAAAAATGAGGTAGTTTAAAACTTTGGGACAAAAATTAATGGAAGGTTTATGTGTAGAACTGAAACAGATTAGTTAATAGTATGAGAAGGTTTTGTTATACGAGAAGGGTAGTTGACTTCCAAGATGGCTGCACATTGAGTAACAGGTTGTTTCTAGCTCTCCCAGTGTGAAAACAGAAACTTAGTAGAGAAAGCCAGTAGACTTGAGTTTATGGGGAAATTTTAGTTACTGGGTAGTAAGTGCACTGCCTGGATGCCAGGAATAAACAAATACAAAAAAACCTGGAAAAAAATCAACTACGAAAAGTGAGGAAGAAACACTGACTGCGGAGAGTTCTACAGGTGTTCAGAAAAAAGCAGTGCAACCTTCAAACATGACTTTCAGTAACCTATGGAAAGATATAAGACAACTGCATACAGACCTGGTTAAAATAAAGAAAACACTGATGGAGAATATCAACACAAACAACAAAAGCCTCGAAAAATGAAAGAAGGTTTAAACAGATATTCAGATGAGATGATAAAGCTGCAAAAATCAGAGGTCAAAATAAAGAAAAGGATGGATGAACATGAGAATGCTCAGGAAGAGCTGTTTCAAAAAATATTAGAATTAGAGAACAGAGCATGTAGGGAAAACCCATGATTTTCAGCTACACCAGAGACGCCGAAAGGAATAGACTGCATTAATTTTATGAAAGCACAAATAAGTAGCTGGACTGGTATTCCAACGCAGTAGTTGTTAGCTGTGAAAGGACACATCATGTGTATGCTCCAAACCTGGCTATAAGAAAGCAGTCTAGACCTTTGAAAGTAATGATGCAACCCTACTGGCAGAAGGAGTTGATTCTGACAAAACTGTGGCAGAAGGACAAAGTACTAAAAGCGGGAGATAGAAGAGTGTTTGTGGAGAATGATTGCTCACTATACACCAGGCAGAAGAGGAGCAAATGTATTCCACTATTCAGGGAATGTCAAGATGCAGGTGTGAGATTCAAGCTGCTGTACTCAGCTGTCTTCAAGGTATTCTTCCCTGAAGGGACAAAATAATTTTTGATGGAGTACATGCTAAGGAGGAAATACAAAAGTTTGTCCAACTATAAGTAAGCTGTGAAACAGAAGGAGATTCTGCTTCTTGGTCTTCTGGTAATAAAGACCACAAAGAGACTTTATTTGTGAAACTGTGAAACCCTTTCCACTGTTTCAATGGAAAATGTTGGAGAGAAGGAAGGGAGCACAAGAGTTGACTAAAAAATAGAGAATACATTGGCAATGAAGCAGAGACAGGATTCGGAGATGAACAGTAATAAAACTATTAACTTAATATGGGATTACAATGCAATAATTATATTTGTAAAATATGACAGAACAAAAAAATTTGGAGATATTGAACTTTTTCAGAGTTTGTTAGACATCTGGGGGACTGTAAAGCATATGCCCTACTTCATGTTATTAACTTTTGGAAAGATAATTTGGGGACGGCAAGAGAAGGGGGAAAGTTAACTGTAAGCAAAGATTTTTTTTCTTAAATATTACCAATTTTGTGGCATGTGGTTTTCTTTACAAGCTATAAGGCATTTTTTTTCAATTATTTTATAGTGTAATGGTGATTGTAAACAGGTGCTGCTGTTTTTTTTGTTTGTTTGTTTTGTTTTCTTTCTCCCTTCTCCCTCTCTTCTTGTTCAGTTTTAAGAAAGAGAGATTAATGTGCTTTTTCTCATTCGTCCATGAGGAAAGAAATGTATTTATTTTATTTATTTATTTAACATTTGTTGACCGGGAATGTCCGACTAGGTTCCACAGAGCCTGTTTTCAGCGGAGGCCCGGGGAGAAATGCTCCAGATGCATGTCTTTGGAATGTGGGAGGAAACCGGAGTACCTGGAGGAAACCCACGCGAACACAGGGAGAACATGCAAACTCCACACAGAAGGCACCCCAGCCGAGAATCGAACTGGAGAACCTCTTGCTGTGAGGTGACAATGTTAACCACTGCACCACTGTGCCGCCCAAATGCATTAAAGATGTTAGATTGATATATTAATAAGTTTTAAGAGAGAGCAAGTAAATGAAAAAGAACATTGAATACTATGAGGCTTTTTTTCTAGCAAATACATGGAAGCTCAGTAACAATTCTGGATCTGTTCTTCATGTTGCCATGCAAACAGTCTGGTAAAGAGAAACTGGATGCCTGGTTCTCATGCCTCTATGGAGACAATCGGATAAAGAAAACTAGCTACAGTCTGGTAGAGAGTGATTGGTTGAGGAAAAAAGAGAACCTGGCTAAGAGGTAATGCTCTCAGAAAGCATTCAGGGTTTTCCCAAAGTAGAGAATGTTCTCTGAAAGCATTCATGGGTTTTCCCAAAGTAGACAATGTTCTCTGAAAGTATTAAGGGGCTTTCCCAAGGTAGTTAATGTTCTCTGAAAACATTCAGGGATTTTCCCAGCTGGGAGAGCTATAAAGACAAGACAAAACCAATCAGCACTTAGTAGAAGTACAGGCTGCGCCATGCATCTTAGCATGGATGACCTTTCTTTTACGTTAACCCACATCTGTGAGTATGGCTGTCAGTTTGGGATTTTGTTCCTATTAGTAGGTTAAAATTTCAATATTTGAAGGTATACATAGTTTTGTGTGTTAGTATTAAGTTAATAGGTTTTAGGGGGTATTGGGGGTGTTCATTTTGTTTTGTTTTGTTTTTTTCCTGAGGGCTTTCAATAAAACAAAATGTTTTATAAGAGGAGGCATAGGCTCAAATAGATATGACAAAAAACAACTGTATAAAAGTTCAGCCTGACAGTGTATGCATGTAACACAAAAGCTGGAACTAGACATTTAACAAAAATGGTGTTTTATATATATAAAAGGTGGGAATAATAACTTTTTAATAAATTGATGCTTTTTTAATGTCTTTACATGTAAATGGCCTCACAGATAAATGCAAACAAGAAAGAGTATTGAACTATATTAAAAAATATAGAGTGCAAATAGCTGTGATATAGGATGAACACTTAGAAAGAAATGAATGTGAATTTGATAAAGAAAGGTTTTTAGGATGGTTATTTAGCAAAATATCTGGGACAAAAGAAAACAGAAGTACATACATTAATTGCAAGAGGCGCTCCAATAGTGATAGAAGAAGAATAAAAAAGATAACAATGGCAGATTTGTAGTGCTAAGGGGCTACTGGCAAGGGAGCAAGATTACACTGGCACTTTATATTCCACCTAAAACTCATATAATGGAGTGTAAGAAAATTCTAGGTCAAATAATCAGCCTTCAGCAAGGAATATTAATTATATGTGGGGAGTGGAACTTGATATGCAGCAGTGAGGATGAGTCTGGGGGGCCCAGAAGGGAAAATATAACAAAGGAGGGTAGATTTTTTAAGTAATTTATGAAAATATTTGGCATGGAAGATGTGAATTCAGTTATAGGAGTTCAGAGTGAATTTATATATTATTCCCCAGGATATAAAAACTGAGTTAGGCTAGACAAAATTTATATTTCACAGCAACATGTGCATGAAAAACTGGGTCTATATTATTTCATCGACCGCTTAGTATGTCAAATGCCTAAACGTCGACAGCTAAGGGTCAAAAACTGACAATGTCGAATGGCCAGTTAAGCAAATTCTTTCATTGGGAAAGAATTCACTTGGCCATTATCGGGAGTTTGCCCTTTCCCCAATGTAGATCGATCTTGGAGTTGGTTAGGGTGGCTGTGGGGGGCACAGCCCCCCCACATTGGGGGGTGTAGGGGTGAATCCCCCCACTTTGTTACTCCTTGGAAGTCTGTGCTACATGGTCAAGTGCATTCTTTCCCGATGAAAGAATTCACTTAACTGGCTGTTCGATATTGTCAGTTTTCAACCCTTAGCTGTCAATATTTAGGCATTCAACAAGTTAAGTGGTTGATGATTTAATATAGACCCAAAAAATCTAACCTGGCACCTGCAGTTCAACAGGGTTTAAGTGCTCTGTGCTCACCATTTCTTAGCCTACCTGACTAGCCTCATTCCACCTAGTTGTACTGCGGGTTGTCCCCCATTCTGCCTATGGATGGTTTCTCCCTCTCACTGTCAATGTTCTGAAGCAAACAGCCAAGTCCCCAATAGGAAATTCAACAAGTGTAATATTTCCACCTACTTGTACTGTGGGTTGCCCCCCCATACTGCCTAAAGACAGTTTCTCCTTCTCACTGCCAATGCTCTGAAGCAAACAGCCCAGTGACCAATAGGAAATTCAACAGTTGTAACATTTCCACCTAGCTCCACTGCAGATTGTCCCTCATTCTGCCTTTGGATGCTTTTTCCCTCTCACTGCCAACGTTCTGAAGCAAACAACCCAGTGCCCAATAGGAAATTCAACAACTATAACATTTCCGTCAAGCTATACTGCAGGTTGTCCCCCATTCTGTCTTTGGACGGTTTCTCCCTTTCACTGCCAACGTTCTGAAGCAAACAGTCCAGTGCCCAATAGGAAATTCAACAATTGTAACACTGTATGTTCCTCTCTTATATATTCTAATTTTTTAAACCTGCTCTTTAAGTTTCTACTACTTAGAAGTGGTGAGCACAAGCCAGTCACATTTTAGATTATTCCCTACCCCGACTATACACTCACTTTCCACGCTACATAACCTTAGATCTTGTTCTTAGAAAGTACTCAGCCCCTCCTGCCCTTCCAACTCATTGCTCCTCTTTTCTTTCACAGTCTAGACACAAAATTTACTCTCAGACAAAGCAGGTCTGACAAAATACTTTTGAACAATACAGACTACTCTGTTACAAAAAAAGTTTTCTGTTCTATCACTTGCCTGGCATAGTCCATGGCTACTGATAATACTCATCATTTTTCTTTTGCTTTGCTCCATTGGTGACCAGGTCCACATCCCCTTCTTATTAATTAAATTAGATGCACTGATACTGAAACTGACTGACTGCTGAGTCTTCCTAGGCAAGTGAAACAGTAGCAGATGACCCTCCCCCATCTCTACCTCATTTACTTAAGTGGATAGATTAAGTGGGCACCATTTTTAAAATCTAACCGGGCCACTGCAGTTCAATGGCATTTAAGTGCTCTGTGCTTGCCATTTCTTAGCTTACCTGACTAGCCTCATGTAAGTTTTTGCTGCCTTCATCTGTTTATTTGGTCTACTGCATTATGATTATTATACTCTACAATAATGTAAAGAGAATGTGTGGCTTGTATTAACTGAGGCTGCCAATATGTGAATATGCTGAAGCTGTTTTGATTTGCACATTTCTACTATAAGGCAGGCCAGTCTTTGGTAGTAATTCCGGTGCAAATCTTTAACTTGTGTTGGAATTTGTCCTAGTCTCATCATAGTTAAGCTTAGTTGTCATACAGCTAGACTACATCTTCCAACAGCTCATGTACAAGTACACTCAGCTATTGCAAAGCATAATTAACTCTGCATTGACTATTCCTTAATGATTCCCTCTCCTGGAGGTCACAACTTGGGAATCATTAACTCAAAATTGGTACTGTTGAATTTAAGATACTATAATATGCTGACTTGAAATGTAAAGGGTCTAACTTTGAATTCATTAGTGAATTATCTAAATTACTGCAATGGCTGTATCAAGATGCTTTTTCCCTGCATACATATTTTGCTATTCACTAACATACATCTGGTATTTGGCTATTTTAAGATGCATTCATGTTAATGATTTTAACTACATGTGGTTCAGCTATAAATACTTCAATACAGCAAGGACTGCATTAAGATGATTTTCTATAAGATAGTCACAACCTCAAAATTGTTGCTGTTGAACTAATGGTCCTAAACTTAATGTATGTAATCTATTAATAATCCTAATGACTCTATGAGGTCCTGATATTCTTTCTTTATGCTCACTTATCTAGGTATAAGATGATGTTGTTATTAAGTTTGTTACATGTAAGCCTTGTCTGCTACCTTGTTTCCTACTGAATTGCATTGGTTAACTGTTAACTTTATCCTAACATCCCTGTGAACTCATTTTTCACACTTCTTTCTTTTTCAGTCCACCTAGCTGTACTGTGAGTTGTCCGCCATTCTGCCTTTGGGAGTTTTCTGTCTCTACAAACCACAAACAAAAACTAAAACTGGTAAAAACAGGCATAGCAGGAAACCATGAAAGCCAGCAAAAAATTAATACTGTCACACCAATACGGAATAAAATAAAGAAAAAACCTTTAATGTGAGCGCTTTCGGCAAGCACAATAACTTGCCTTCTTTAGACAAACAGTTATAAAACAATTTTGGTTCTCCTTATATACTATTCAGCTGAGTAAATTAATGAGTCAGCCTACTTAACAAGCAGGAAAATTTTAAAGTAGCCTCGCTACACAACATAAAATAAACCATAAGTTGCTATATAAATCTTATTCTCATAAAGGAATATATGTCAGACACCAATAAATATTATAAACACATAACAATGTTTCAACAAAATTACCAAATTATTAACTAAAAACTATAAACTTAAACAATGTATAAATATATATATATATATATATATATATATATATATATATATATATGAGTATAAAAATATGGTATGTGAAACCATAAATAAAAATTAACATAAACAGTAAATCCAAAAATCTATCTAAATGAACCAGAAATGTATATGTATGTGTAAACCCTTTAATGTCATTGTTTAAGGGCCAAATATCTCAACATACATTTGATAGAAAGGCTCTTATTCAAACCCGGAAAGACTTGTGCTCTAGTCTTAATCTGCCATATAAGCTCATCAATTTCCAAAAGGACTTGCCATGGTCCTCCCCTAATATCAATGCTCCTATGTTGTAAAACTGCAAATTTGAAAGCATGATCAGGATAGTCTAAAATGTGTTTGGCCAGTGCATTGTTAGACTCATTCCTACTTATAGCATAACAATGTTCATAAATATGTTGTTTTAGTTTCCTTTCCGTTTTGCCAATGTAGAATGCATCGCATGAAGTGCACAAAGACAGATATATAACACCTTTAGACTCACAATTATATCTATAATTCATTTTGTACATCTTGTTATTGATGAAAATTTGCTTGGTCACAAAAATATGTTTACAGTATGAACATGAGCCACATTTAAACATTCCTTTAGTTCTATGTGTACTGCCTCTTTTCCTCTCTAGGAGCGATTTTAAATTCTGGCCTCGCCTATAAGTTATTTTAGGCCTAACCCCTAGTGCTTTAGATAACTTTTCATCACCTTTAATTATATTCCAGTTCTTATTAAGAACTTCTCTAATAGCCGAGTGGTCAAGTGAATATGTACAAAGAAAATGAACTTGATGGACTATAAAGTCATCAGACATGTTAGTTGACTGCTCACCAAGAAAGCCTTCATGGTAACTCAAATTTTTAATAGGGGTGCCAACTAGATCAGATAGCAACGGTGTAAAATGCCCCATACTCCTTTTGTTTATGATTTCATTTTTAATATTTGAAACTAGGGTAGAAGGATACCCTCTATTCAGAAACATTTTTTCTAGCAAGTCACATTCATGGTTGAAATCGGTTTCATCAGAAACCATACGGGCAGCTCTAACCATCTGCCCTTAACTACTGCCTTCTTTTGATGGTAAGGGTGACTGCTAGAAAAATGTAAAAAGGTATTTGAGTAAGTTGGTTTACGATATATCAAACTCTTATACCTATGGTTATAATCATCCCTAGTGAGCTGTATGTCGAGGTAATTGATCGTTTTTTCCCCTATAGTGTAAGTAAATTCCAAAAAGTTGGTAGTCTGAGTGATGTTATTAATGAAAGAAGGAATAAGAGAAGGATCACCTTTCCAAATACAGAACATGTCATCCTGGTATCTGGTATACCAGGATACATGATTCTGAAAAAATGAGTGAATGAAATGAATGAAAAACCAAGGCCAATTTTTCTTACATAAGTCGGGGGTAGCTATGGGTTCCCTCTGTGGCAGTAGTTTTGCAAATGCCATTATGGCATTCTGGGAACACAATTTCTTGTTTAAAGACTAATTTTTTCAGAATCATGTATCCTGGTATACCATGTCAGACTCCAAACCAGCTACAAGTGGCGTCCCACAAGGCTCAGTCCTGGGACCTCTCTTGTTCGGTATATATTTCTCGGAGGTACAGGCCAACATGGAAGGACTGTGGCTGACCAAGTTCGCAGATGACTGCAAACTGGGCGCCATAATCAACTCTCCAGCTGACACAAGCATCCTCCAAAAGGGCCTCATAGAAACAGACAACTGGTGCCAGAGCCATGGCCTCAAGCTAAACGCCAAAAAGTGTATAGTCATCCCCTTTGGCAAAAGCAAAGTGCCCACAAATTACCACATAGGTGGTAATCCATTAAGTACAGAAGAAGTAATTAGGGACCTGAGGACCCAAGTTGATAGCAATCTCTCATTTGACAACCACGTGGCCAAAGTGGTTAGAAAAACATTTTATATAGCCCACCTAATCATGAAGGGATTCACATCTAGATCAGGGGAGGTCATCATGCCTCTTTACTCATCCCTCATCAGGCCCACAATTGAGTACAATGCCCCTTTTGGGATGTACCTTACCAGACACCTGCAGCAACTGGAAAGACCCCAAAAGTACCTCACCAAGAGGATCAAAGGGCTCAAACAGATGCCATATGCTGCCCGGTTAAAGAAACTCCAGCTCTACTCAGTAGCATACCGCCTGCTCAGAGGTGATCTGTGCCTGACGTATAAAGCCATGTCCAACCCGGAATTAATGGAAATGCTGCACCTCAGAAAATCCAAATCCCATCGAGCTACGCGCTCGAGAGACTTGAACTTCAGCACTGAAATTAATAGGACATGCTGGAGGGACAGATTCATAACCCAGAGGCTCCCTTCACTCTGGAATAAAATCCCAGTCCAGGTTAGGTAGAGTCCCTCATTGACTCTCTTCAAGAGGAATCTTGATGAGTGGATGGGAGATCGTAGGTTTACCCCGGGTATCACTTCTGTGTCACTGTTAGACAGAGGCACAGTATACTAACCTCGAAAAAGGGCATAGCAAAATTAATTTAAAATGGGTGGCGAAAGCCAAACACAATCTGGCTAGGCTTATAAATGCCCTAGGGCAGATAGCCTAGTATGAACCTATGAACCTATGAACCTATGAATCTATACACGATAACCACGAATTTGGGGATAAATACTCAGGTTTAATAAAGCTCACTGAAAAATGCAATAAAACAAAACAATTAACTGTCTCACTGTGTTTTTCATTCATACATAGAACTTCCTCAGACATGCACCAACCCAATCAAATCCTGATACTATTTGTATACTCATAAAATCAATTATCCAATCAAATTCCTCACCCCCATTTGCTTATTACATAACAAAATCATAAAAATGAAACAACATATAAAATCAATGTACAAATGTATAAAATCATTCCATATAAATAGGCAAAATGTAAAAAATATAAAAATATACAAGTATTTACAGAGAATTATTAACTTAATATTCCTGCTGCATGAAAAGGAAGGAATATAACTATTCATTGTATTATGCTACCCTCTAGTGGTCCAACTAATATATAGCAATCCATACATCTATATAAACCCTACAGCTGTGTTTTTACTTTAAAACATGGTAGAAAATGGTAAAAAACAAAAATAAAAATAAGCATAATAAATAGTAAATTAAACAATAAATTAAAAAGCATGTCACTATATTATATTATATCAAATTTTAATTTGAATTTAAAGGGCCCTTTAGAGTTTCCCAGTCTGAGAAGGTCAGAAAGGATAAAGAACAGACCTGTGGTTCACTACAGTTACAACAGGGGGTGGGGTCAGTGGTAATGCCAGCACCAGATGAATCTAGTATGCCTAATACTAAGGAAACTATTGCACAACGGGGGGCGTTTTTTCATTTAAGAATTTTTATATTTTAATTATAGTAATATTGGGTTGAATGGAACTTATTTTAACTTATTTATGAAAGGGTTAAAGTTTGTGCCTAATAGAAAAAGTGACATCAGCAAGTTGCTTATTGAGTTAAAAATATTTGTGAGAAAGAAACATCTAGAGTTAGTTTATGCAGGATTAGAAAAGGATAAAACTGATTACAACTTTTGAAGGAAAAAAACTTTTAACCCTCCCTTACACCTTTAATTGAGAAATGTTGAGGCTGTGGTTGAAAAAGAATTAAGGGTGGCCTTGAATAAATCCAAGGTGCATCTCAACCTCCCTTATCAGGAGAGGCAACTTCTTATGGAATTGAGTAAGAACAAAAATATTAGAGTTATGAAGCCTGATAAGGAGTGTGGGCTGGTTATTATGGACAACATTCTATACCTTGCTAAAATGGAAGAAGTATTAGGAAATGACGATAAATACCATAGAGTAACAATTATAGAGGTTAACAATGCTTATTCGAAAACTGATTTGGGTTTAAGAGAATTATTATATGATGAAATTATAGATATGGACCTTTTTAATTGCTTATGGATGGAAAGACCAGTGATGCCATCTATTTTTGTTATTCCTAAGGTGCATAAGGATTTGGATGACCCTCCCCTAACACCTATTATGGCAGCAAATTGGTCAAAAATGTATGCCCTAGCTAAATATACTGACTCAAGATGAAAAGCAATACTGATGGAGCATGAGGGTATTCTAAAAGATTTGTGGGATTTTTTTTTAAATCAATAGATCAAAAAGTTTTTTAATAAGGAAATTATTTTTGTAACAATAGATATTATGGATTTCTTTTTAGGAATTTCTCATAATATGGATATTGAGTGGTTTGAGGAGGCTCTGTTGGAGGCAAACAAATTCACGTTTAAGGATCTTAGGGTTATAATGGAATTGACGGAAATTGTATTCAATAATAATTACATTCATTTTGAGGTGGAATTTTTTTAAACAAATAAAAGGCGTAGGTATGGGGGCATGTTGTGCCCCCAGTTATGCTAATATGCTTCTAAATATGTGGGACAAAAAAATTATCTTTAATTCTCCCTATGAAAAGTGCTGGTGTTTATATAAGAGACATTTGGATGATTTATGCATCTTTTGGACTGACACAGAGGAAAGGTTGAATTAATTTTTAAAGAATATTAGTAGTACTATGGAGTTTTTTAAATTTACTTATAACATCACTAAAGAGCAGGTTGATTATTTGGACATAACAATACATAAGGATTTGATTAAAAATTAGTTTAAATTTACTGTATACAGAAAGAGTACCTTCTCAAATTCCTATCTTTACTTCACTAGTGCCCATCCACGCAAACAAAAAAGAAGCATTGTAAAAGGCAATATATTAGGATCTCAAGAATGACTTCAGATGAAATGGATTTCTTGTACAAATGTGATAAATTAAAGGACATGTTTTTTGAAAGGAAATATCCCCACAAAATGATAGATGAAGTCCTTACTGAAGTAAGACAGGGGAGAAACAGTAGATTCAGACCTATTTTAGGAAGAGGGTTTAGTAATATTAATTCAATGGTGCAGACAAAATGGACAAATAATGAGGGGGATATGCCAACAGGGTCCTTTATTATGAATTTTAACAGTGAAACTGCTATTATTAAAAATATTATTTCTAAATATTGGAGGATGTTTTCAGATTTTTCTGATTTGAAGATGATTTTTAAACAATCTTTCAATTTTACTTTTAGAAATGTGAAAAGTATGTTAGAGCAGCAAGCATTGGTTTGTAAGGACATTAATAAGAGAAAAGGGACTTTTAAATGTGGCAGGTGTGCTAATGTCACCACGTTAGGAATGCAGAGAAGATTTATATTAAGAGTAGGGATAGATTTATATATTGCAAAAAGTTTTCTAACTGTGATTGTACAGGTGTCATTTATTTAGCTGAGTGTAAAAAATGTTCTGCTTTTTATCTGGGGAAGACAGAAAGGGCTCTTTGAAGAAGAATATATGAGCATCTTTATGATATTCATAGGAAAGATTCTAAGACTGCACTTTATAAACATTCTACTAATTGTGAGGGTGCCACTTTTCTATTTTTTGTGTTGGAAAAAGTACCTTATAAGGCTAGGGGCAGGCAATGGGAGACAAAAATTAAATACCAGGAAGCATTTTGGCAATTGATTTTAGAAGCTTGTAAATTTCTTGGTCTTAATGAACATGTCTCCCTTGCCCCTGTTTTAAAATTTAGGGCAGCCAGATTATAATATAATATAGTGACATACGTTTTAATTTATTGTTTAATTTACTATTTATTATGCTTATTTTTATTTTTGTTTTTTACCATTCTCTGCTATGTTTTAAAGTAATGAGACAGATGTGTGCATTGCTATATATATATATATATATATATATATATATATATATATATATATATATATATATATATATATATATATATATACATAGGTTCCGTACTAACCCCCGATGCACTTTTTCCCGAATCACTCATGGCCGAACATACTTACACGAAAATACTGTTCACTGACGCAGCATTTCGCGTAAGTATGTTGTTGTGGAGGCTGTACTACAGTGCGGATAAGAGAAAATTCCCCTTTCTCCGCTGTAGTGTGGTCTCGGAGTGAGAATATTAAAGTAGGGGGCACAGTCGCCCACTTGGAGGGTGCAGGGAGGCATAGCCCCCCTGCATAAACACTTTTTTCCTTTCTTTTTTTTTTTGACACATTTTAGTGAAAGTGCTTTTTCGGTAAAAGTGCTTTCATTAAAATGTGTTCAGTGATGTTGGGTTCGACTATTGCAGCTTCGTGCAACAGTCCTAGACCCATTTGTGTGTGTATATATATGTATATATATATATATATATATATATATATATATATATATATATATATATATATAATATATATATATATATATATATATATATATGTTAGTTCTTTCTTCTTTCAGCTTTTACTGGTTAGTGGTCGCCACAGCACAACTCCGGTCTACTAATGATTGGCAGTAGATTTTTACGGTGCTGAGGTGCCAGCTCGACGCCCAACCTTCAACGAAGGCACGCCCATTCTACTCATGCCTTTCGAACACCACTCAACCATGGAGAGGACAGGCAGACTCCACACAGAAGGCGCTCCAGCCGAGAAGCGAACGGGAGAACATCTTGCTGTGAGGTAACAACGCTACCGCTGCACCACCGCGGCTGCATATATATATATATATATATATATATATATATATATATGGTTCCCTATTAGAATCCTGAAACACTATAAGCCTGAAAGTCAAAATCCTGAAAACTAATGACTGAAAATGCAAAATCTTGAAAATGCAAAATCCTGAAAGTCAAAATCCTGAAAACACAAAATGGACATACTGACGTCATTGTGGCTTTGCTATTGTTAGCCCTGTGGTGTTAGGTCATGCGTTGGGTCCGGGTGAGTGTGCGGTTGGTTTTATGTTAGGGTTTGGGGCGGTATAAGTGAGTTAGGGTTAGGGCGCAGGTTAGGCATGTATGCAATAGTGACAAATATTGGGGTTAGGGGCGGTTTAAGTGAGTTAGGGTTAGGTCGCGGGTCAGGTGAGTGTGCGATAGTGACGGACCTTAGGGTTAGGGTTAGGGTCAGGGTCAGTTGGTAGATATTAGTGTCTTTATAGTGACATATTTGCATTATTTGTGTTTTCAGGATTTTGACTTTCAGGATTTTGCATTTTCGAGATTTTGCATTTTCAGTCATTAGTTTTCAGGATTTTGACTTTCAGGCTTATAGTGTTTCGGGATTCTAATAGGGAACCATATATATATATATATATATATATATATATATATATATATATATATATATATATATATATTGGTTAGACCACTAGAGGGTAGCATAATACAAGGAATAGTTAGATTCCTTCCTTTTCCTGCACCAGGAATATTAAGTAAATAATTCTCTGTAAGTAGCTGTATATTTTTATATTTTTTACATTTTGCCTATTTATATGGAACGATTTTACACCTTTGTACACTGATTTTATATGTTGTTTTATTTTTATGATTTTGTTATGTAAGAAGTAAATGGGGGTGGAGGAATTTGATTGGATAATAGATTTTTTGAGTATACAAATTGTATCGGGATTTGATTGGAATGGTGCATGTCTGAGGAAGTTCTATGTTTGAATGAAAAATGTGGTGACACAGTTAATTGTTTTGTTTTATTGCATTTTTTCAGTGAGCTTTATTAAACTTGAGAGTTTACCCCCAAATTCATGGTTACCATGCATACTCTGTCAGTGCCTGTTTTCATGAATTTACTTTTATGCAATTCATACCATACCCTTCACAAATTTCCAACCAACCCCTATCCATCACATGACAAGTCATCAACTAATCAATATCTCCCACCTTATAATTTCATATTATCAATCCATCCCTATCCCTTCCCCTGCTTCACAAAGTCTCAACTGCATCCTTCTCTCATAACCTTACTTCACATATATGCACCCCCACCTCTTCTAACCCTCCCCAAAACCCAGTGCTCAAACATGATACTCATACACTTAATATTCATCCCATTACTACTAACTGCTCTCTCTCAACCAACAACCCTCCCCCTCCCATAATCTGCTTAACATCCCCAACCTTTCCATTAACAAACCCAGCTCTAACTAACCTCATTAACTTCAACATAGAACCCCGCATCTACAACTCTGCAAGTATTGAACTGTTCCCATATAGACACCTCCATTATACTAGCCCTTCATTAATACCACTAAAACAACAATTAATTCCATCCACATACTTCCCCCTAAGTACAAACAAAGCACTAATCTTCAATTATGTGGAGACATACATCCCAACCCTGGCCCTAGTCTCATCCAACAAAATACAACCATCACAAACAATTCTCCCAAACCAGCAACAAATCAATACAAACCTCTTCTATCCAACATATTCAAAAAGAAGTGTGACATCATCCTCTTGAATATAAACCTCAGAAGTCTCTTAAACAAAATACATGAACTCTATGATACACTACCACTATACACACCTAACATTGCCATCCTAACTGAATCCTGACTTAAACCACACATAAACAACAATTAAATCATTCCCTCTGGCTACAGTATTCTCAGACACAAGACAGAACAACAAAGTGAGGTGCAGGAGTAGCTATTATATATAAAGACACCCTTAAAGCCGAAAAACTACAGGTAAATGTCCCTGACATAGATAACGCAGAACTCTTAGCCTCACATATATAAATCAATAACAACATACATATTGTCTTGCTAACTGTATACATTCCATGAAATAACCCTTTCACAACAGAAAACCCACTCTTATGGGCCTCAACTGCATTCAGTCAAGAAGCTATATTGATTGGAGATGTGAATGCCAATTGGCAAACCTACTCTTCAGATAACCCCTCAAATCATATCAGCCTACATGGTTTCACCCATCTGATTCATTCACCCAAAAGACTAGACAAAACCAGCAACAAACAATCTAATAAACCCTTACTAATTCACCTTTCAGGCTGTGTACCTGACAGCCTAAATGACCACCTACTTACCTTCTCTCTAAGACACTATAGCTCACAACAAGACCACCATCATATAAACAAATATGTAATACAAACATTTTTTTCCATAGACACTTTTAAACAAATACTACTAATCTGTAACTGGCCCCCAGTACAATACTTCCCATTAGATACAGCAGTCAATTACTTAAATAACAAATTTCTGGATGTTCTAAATACACTAGCCCCCATAAGACATATAAGAACAAAAACTAATTACTGCCCATGACTCTCTGAGGAAACCAAACAGTTACTAAAACAAATAGATAAACTCTGGCATCAACACATAAACAACAAACCCAAACCTTCCTTAAACAACCACTGCCACCTAAGAAATGTCTGCAAAAAGCAAATCAGAGCTGATAAAAATTGTACTATACAAACATGCAGTCCAAGCATCGAAACAACCCACAAAAATTCTGGGCTTCAATCAATCATCTTATCCATCCATGCTGTACCCCTACCCCACCTCCAAAAATTCAGAAGAAAGCATAACATCCCACTTTATCTCATTCTTCATAAACTCCATCCTCTCACTCATAAAAAACAAAAGTAGCCTAGATCAAATCTCACACCCTACTATCACCGACTTACCAACCTTGATCTCTCTTCAACCCGTCCAAACAAGTACAATAAAGAAACTACTAAGCTGACTAAAATTCACAACTCTTGCCACCAACAAACTGCCAAACAACTACCTCAAATTAGCAGCTGATGTCATCTGTTACCCAGTTTCAATACTGATCAATAGATTCATCACTGAACAATACGTACCTAAAATCTGGAAAACCTTATATGTAATTGCACTCCACAAAGAGGGCTCCTCATTAGAAGTGTCTAACTACAGACCAATATCTATTCTGTCCCCACTTTCTAAAATCTTAGAGAAGTGCACCCACTCTCAACTAATACAACACCTACTATCCAATAACATCCTTTCCAACGTACAACACGGATTCTGACCAGACCACAGTACCACCACTGCACTCCTCAAATTTACCAGTACTGTTAACCATCTAAAAAACAATGGCCAAATGGTTACCTCGATATTTCTAGACATGTCAAAGGCATTTGACACAGTGTCCCATAAACAACTCTTACATGAGCTAGCATCACTCGACATATCAAGAAACACTCTCACTTGATTCTAAAATTATCTATCCAACCGCTATCAATCAGTCAAATGGCACAATCACCTCTCCTCCCCACTTCCCCTTACAATAGGTGTTCCACAAGGCTCAATTCTTGGGCCTCTGCTTTTCAAAATTCCTGACAAATAACCTACAAAAAGCTACTAACCTTGCTACCATTATACAATATGCAGATGACTCCACTGTCATCTGCTCCACACCTACTCTACAAAAATTACAATAAGATTCCCAAAAAGCTTTTACTGCCATCAAGGCTTTCTTAGAAAAATACCAGCTCATTCTAAATCACAACAAAACCAAACTACCAAACTAATGCTGTTCCCTAACTAACATCTCAAAACAAACTTCCCCCACCAGGACTTTACAGTCACTTCATTCAATCACACTCTAATCAAACCCACCTCAGAAACCAAGCTACTAGGCAAAATTCTAGATGAGAAGCTAAATTTGACAAACATATATCTCACACCATCAAAAAGGCCCACATTAAATTAGGTTTTCTTTACCGAATAAAGCCATTCTTAACCAACTCTTCCAGACAAGCTATCGCCAGGACCCACCCACTATCTACCTTATTCTATGCCTCCCCTATTTTAACAAATCTCAAAAAATCAGACTTAAGCAAACCTGAATTATGCTACCACAAGATAGCCAGATTTGCAGCTAACCTGCCCCACAGATCCCATCATTGTCTTGCTCTGAAACAACTCAAATGGCTAGAGCTCCCCAACCTACTAACCCCAAATCAACTTACCATAGCCCATTCCAATAGCTCACCTATGATCCTCTGAAAAATTACCACTTGAAATTGTTAAATCCAGCAATAGCTGTGGAGGCTCACTATATTCTAACTATGTATCTAAATTATGGAGTTCCACCCCACAAAACATACTAAACATAGCAAACCCAGCGCACTTCAAAAACACTGCTAAAGTCCCACCTAAATAGCAACTGGTTATGCTCCTGCTCCTCACCAGGCTGAATCTATTTCTCCCCTCCTCACTCTCCTCACCCTCCTCACCCTCTCTCCTCCCACAATTCACTTTCACTATATCTTCATTGCTTACTGAACCTATGGGATTACAAGACTTTTAAGTATAACATTAAGCAAAACAATCTGCAGTACCAAACAGACATTCCTGAGACACAGTGTCACTGTATATTAAGCCTTATACTGTTAACACTGAAAATTCTACTGTATCAAGTGTGTTTTCATTATTAAGTATAACTGTCAAAATATGTATTACTATGAGATCTTCTGAGCTTTTTTACTAACTTGAACTGTGATAATTTGCACTTACTATGTGATCTATTTTCTCTGATTGCCTTACTGTTTAAAATACTTACTGATATGCGTTATTATGCAGAGCTTTTCTCTCCGGGCTTTCACTGAAAATGGGCAACTTGCTCGGTCACACTTCCCTGGTAAACAAATGTTAAATAAAATGTAAATAAAATAATTTAATTGAAGGTCTTGATATCCACCCAATAGCAATTTCAGATCATGTGCCAATAATAGCTAAAATAAAAACACAGGGTTATGAAATAAAAAATGAGACATTGGCGCTTTCTCACCTATGTGTTGAAAAGAGAGGACTTTAAGGAATGGGTAGTGGAGATTATTCAGGAGCTGTTAGAGAGGACAGAAATTTCTTCTAAAAATATAACTAGGGAGTGGGATAAAATTAAGGTGGAGTTTAAAAATGAGGTGGAAATTAAAGAAAGGGAGCTATGGTTAAAAAGTAACAAGAATTATTTAGAGGGACAGACAAATGTGAAAGTATTGCAGAACAGGGGGAATCTCACAGAACAAGAAGAGGACCAACTGCAGAATGCGAGACAGAAAATAAAGGATTACCTCAATAATATACACAAGCTTAGAAAGATTGCTGTTAAGCAACTGTTTTGGATAGCACTAGAGCACAAAAACTTTTATCACAATGACTCAGGCAACAGAAAGTAGAAAGGGCTGTTGCCAAGCTTAGGGAGCCTGTAACAAAGAATATAACAAAAGATGCTTCAAAGGTATTAGAAATATTCTGGAAATTCTATGAGAGTCTCTATAAAGCAGAGAAATAAAAAAAATCAAGAAAAAATACAAATGGAAATGTTTATGGAAGAATTAAATATGCCAAGCTTAGAGGTAGATGAAGTTCAATTACTAACAGGATAGGAGGAGATGAGATAAAAATTGTGATGTATAACCAATCTACAGGAAAGTCCCCATGAATAGATGGTATTCCTCTGGAAGTTTGGAAGCTGAGAGGAAGAAAAACTGATAAAGATCTGGAACTTACTGGAGAAAACTGGCAAAAAAAACAAGGCACTGGTAGCAAATAACTAGAGAGGGAAAGATGATAGAATGGGAAGACGCCAAGAATTTATTTGGGCTACAGGTTAGAGATTGCCTTCCCTGTCAGGGACTGATATCAGAGTATAGACAAAGCGAAAGAAATAGGGGATCTTAAACAAAAGACCAGCACTGGTAGAGTTTTTAATAGAAGCTAGAACAGAAGCTGCCATCAAAAAAGGAATAATTAGTAGAGAATATAAAATACCGCATGATAACTATAAGACTCAATCAGAAGAGGTTAGAAAGGCTTTGGAAAAGAGATAAGATAAGCACTACACAAAGAAGCAATGGGAAGATATATGTAGTTTCCCAAATATGCAACAAAATCTAGAAGATTTAGGATTTTTGCCTGGAAATGTTTACATAGATATTTTTATACCCCAAGTAGATTCCAGAGAATTTTTCCTCAGGTAGACAGTAAATGTTGGAGGTGTGAAGGGGAAGAAAGAGATAATTGGGAACATACTTTCTGGGAGTGCAGTGAGTTGGCAGACTTTAAGGATTCCCTGTGGGGTGCACTGTCGGACATGTGAGGTGAGCAGATTGGTCTGATGAGGAAGATTAATTTTCTGAACTATGACACAGAATCGGAATTGCCTAGACATGGTAAGACCTTGCTGTGTCTAATAATGGTGGCCGCCAAAAAAGCAATTACTAGAAAATGGAAATCAAAATCTAAACCAACTATGCTGGAAGTAGTGAATATAGTAACAGAGATAAAACAGCTGGAACTGAGATCTTTAGAAAAGGGTAGGAACAAACTACATAGGAAAAATAGGAATTGTGGGAACAATACATACAAGGGAGGAATGAGGCCTAAAGGGCAGCATGACTTAAGTGAGCTATGTAATGTCTGAGTGAGAAAGATTGGGTAGATTAGAAGTGATGTATAATGTTTGCAACTGGAAGCATGTCAGTATGGTTTATGATGTAAAATGCTTGTGACTACGATTGTGTTCGTGTGGTTTATTTTCATTTATATCAATATATGATTGCCTATGTAGTAAGTGATGGTTTAATGAAGATGTTTCTTGTTTAAAAAAAGCAAGAATTGAATAAGTTATATAATATCGCTTAGGTTGTATGATATATGGCAATATATATAAAGTGTAATGCTTGTTATGTTAATATAGTTTGAATCCTTTTATATGAATGTAAATTTGCCTATATCACAAATGATAATTCAATAAAGGCGTTTGAAAAAAAAATAGGAGAAGGGGAGTTAGTTGAAACTGGATGTTCTGATCCCCTTGTAATATGGCTAGAGATAAACGAAAACAAGGAATATATAAAATAGGCAAATAAATGAAAAAATAAATGAGAAAGCATGGAATGAAGAAGGAAAAAGATTAGTAATACAGTTATAGAAAGATCATTTTACTATGAGAACATTTTACAAGAATTGGTCTAAATGGTATAAGATATTTAAGGAAAATGTAAAAAAATGTTTTTTACAGTGGCAGTATGATGTGAGAGAAATAGAGAAAAATATAAAAGAACATATAATGATGCATTGTAATATTTAGAGAAAAACGAAATAAAGTATTTTGACAAAGAAAAAGAAATGTATAAAAGAATTCAAGAAAACACACAAAATTGTTACATAAACAAAGATGTTTTATAATGAAAAAGAGAAAGTTACTTAAGATTAGTAAAGGAATATGGCAGCATAATAAGAGAAATAAAAAAATGTAAAAGGAGAAATAGAATGCACCTAGGAAAAGATTATGAATAGTTCAGTACAATATGGAAAATACATGTTTAAATAAAAAAGACGGTAGGGAGAAACACAGAAAGTAAAAAAGTTAATAGAAAAAGAGAATAAAGAGTTGGAAAATGTGATTTCTTTAGAGGATCTAGAAAAAGTATTAGGACAAATCAATATGTAATCAGCTGCAAGACCAGATTGAGTAGGGTATGAAATGTAAAAATAAAAATAAGAGATTGGCAAAAAAAATTTAAATATATTGAATGAATTATTAAATGAAGGTTTTTTTTATGTATAAAGAATTATGTAATGGAATACTTAAATTCATATGAAGGACGAAGACAGAAGACAACTAAAAGAACTGGAGACTGACACTAATGAATAATAATGATTATAAGATCTCTATGAAAATAATACAAAAAGAGATTTGAAACTAAAATGGAAAATATTATGGAAGATAGTATATAGTATAAAGGGGAAAGGTTGTCAAGAATGATTAATAATTGTAAGAAATTGTGGATGATATTATAAATGCAAAAGATGACACTAAAATCATTATAGAAGACCTTAATAAGGCATTTGATACAATTGGACATTAGAAGTCCAGGCCAACATTTAGGGAGTCTGGCTGATCAATTTCACGGACGACTGCAAGCTGGGAGCCATTATTACCTCCCCAAGTGATGCAGACATCCTACATAAAGGTCTCACTGAAAACATTGACTGGTGTTGAAACCATGGCCTTAAGCTGAATGCCAAAAGATGCATCATCATCCCCTTCGGGAAAAACACAGTTCCCACTAATTACCACATCGACGGGAGCCCACTGAACACTGAAGGCATTATAAGAGATCTGGGGACACAAGTTGACAGCAACCTCTCCTTCAACCACCGCATTGCCACTTTAGTCAGAAAGTCCTTCTGTGTGGCACATCTCATTACCAAGGGTTTTGTATCCAGGAAAAAAGAGGTTATCATCTCTCTCTACTCTTCCATCATTAGACCAGTCATCGAATATAATGCCCCATTTGGCATGTACCTCACTAGACACATGTAATAGCTGGAGAGGCCACAAAAGTACCTCATGAAGAGGATCCTAGGCCTTAAACACATGTCCTACAATGACAGACTGAAAAAACTCCAGCTATTCTCTGTCTCATATCGTCTATTAAGAAGCAATCTCTGCTTGACTTACAAAGTCATGTCTGACCCATCTCTGTTAGAAATGCTACATCTAAAGAATTCCCAATCCCTCCACACCACATGCCCCAGACACCTCAGCCTCATTACCACAATCAACAGAACATGCTGGAGGGACAGGTTCTTAACCCAGAGACCGCCCATGCTCTAGAATAGACTTCCTATACATGTCAAGCAGAGCACCTCACTGGCCCTCTTCAAGAGAAATCTTGATGAGTGGATGGGAAATAGAAAATTCACCCCAGGGATCACTCCAGTGGCTCTACTGGGAATTAATGTCAGGCGGTACTATGCCAGGGTACTTCTATGGGCTAGGCTTGTAAAGGCTCCAGGGCCATTAGCCTAGTACACACCTATGAACCTGTGAACCTATAATGTGTACAAATGAGTGTCTAGAGGTGATAGGAATGGCTTTAAATAAACAGTAAAGTAAAGGTTTAGGTGATGTTGTACAAATGGTGGTATATAATTTACAATGAATGAAATTTCTGTGTTAGGTATAGCATTTGGGAATAAAGATGTAAGTTGAATTCAGTGCAGAAAAAATAGAAGAAATAAAACAAACTTCTCTTTTCTGGAGAGCATATAAATTATCATTCAGAAAAAAAGGCTTATTTGATAAATTCAGTACTGTTGGGAACATAGCATACAAAGCAAGTCTATTTATTTTGCCAACAGTATCTGAAAAACAATTTTTACAGATATTTTTTTTTCATTTATTTTGGGGTTCTAGTTTAAACCCAGTAAAAATAGAAGTTTTGTATGTAAATAAAGAGGAAGGAGGTTTAGGGTTAATTAACCCAGCGGTATATGCTGCTTCAATAAAATTGTACAAAGTGTTAAAGTGGATAAATGAAAGAAGATGTGAGACTAGTAGTAAAATTGCATCTCTCTCTCTCTCTCTCTCTATAAATATATATATATATATATATATATATATATATATATATATATATATATATATCTAAGTATGATAAATTATGGGGTATGGTAAAAAAGAGTAAATGAGTGTATAAAGGAAGAAATAAAATGTTATCAAGAGAAATATTTTTGTGGAAAATAAAAATGGATGATGGTATAAGAATGTAATGATAAAATACTGCTATGTAAAATCATGGAAAGTCTAACAGATGAAAAAATTAAAGCTATAAAAATAAGAAGCAAATGGTGTAATCAGAATGTAGAATGTCAAGAATTTTTGTAAAGACTAGTAATAGATAAATTGCCAGTAAAAGGAATGCCATATAAAAAGAAACGTGATATAATATATTTACATTGTCAAGAAGAAGAAACTACTGAACATGTGTATTTGAAATATAAAAGAGTAAAAAAGTTATGAGGAAAACTATGTAAAGATTTTTTGAAAATGTAAAAGAAGTGGATAAGATAAACTTGGATATGACTACATATGGATATTGTAAGAATAGATGTAAAGACTGTCTCCCGGATTCAGTATGCCCTGCACAGCGTGCAGTGCAGGAGCTCTAGCAGGTGATATGTGTGTCGTGCGATCCAGGAACAGCCTGCAGGGGCATGTACGAGAGCTCCTGCATTAATCCTGCATGGACTAAGCTATTGTATGCAAATCACCCCATTTGCAGGAGAAATCCATGCAAATTAGGTGATTTTGCGATCCAGGAAGCTTGCGACCATCATTGCAGGACTAGTGCAATCTGCAGAAATGTACTCGGTTAGTAGCATACCTCCCAACCGCACTGAATTACTTGGTTTTTACCGAGTTTGGGGGTTCAAATGAATGGGTGCCACGATTCTATTTGCATTTTTAATGTTTTTTCATTTTCGCACTGACGGGGCTGACGTCATCATATGTGCAATGACATCAGCTCCATCAGGATTACCAGCCTATCAGAATTGAGCTCATTGGAGCATTATGCATGCAGAGCTCAAATGCAAGCAGGCGGGAAGGGCAGATTTGCAATTGCAAGTAGGAATGATATAGCACTTAAGGAACGGCACCTAGAATGGAATGGAGAGTATTATGTTGGGGAGCAGCAGAACTGAATGGATTATGCCATGGCACTGATGGAGCGAACGGAAAGCAGCACACAAGTAAGTAAGTGTGTGTGTGTGTGTGTGTGTGTGTGTGTGTGTGTGTGTGTGTGTGTGTGTGTGTGTGTGTGTGTGTGTGTGCAGAGCTTTATGCAAGTGGAGGAGAGAAGAAGGACTGTCTGTGCAGATGCAGAACTTTATGCGAGTGGAAAGGAAGGACTGTCTGAGGCCTGGGCCGGTGTTCAGATGCAGAGCTTTATGCGAGCGGAGTGCTTCAGGTAGGAAACGTGTGTGTGTGTGTGTGTGTGTGTGTGTGTGTGTGTGTGTGTGTGTGTGTGTGTGTGTGTGTGTGGTGTGCGTATGTGAATGTGTGTGTCCTGGGGCAGAGTGCATGGCTGCTCATGATTAGTTTCTCTGCAACCAGATTCAAAGACAAATTTTAAATTTTGTCCATACAAGCTAAAGAAAGTTGCTAGAATAATAGGTTTTACATCAGCATGCAATTTCCTGAAGGATATGAAGGTTGTAAAAATGTAAACCACTATTTAGTGACTTCAGTACACAATGATTTGCCAGAAAAAAATATAAATTTTATGAGGAACAGGCCAAAAATGTGAGGCAAACATCTGTACATACTGCAAAAAAATCTGGACAGTTGAGAGGTATGCTTGTATCTTTGAATGTTGTGATAGGTTACAATTGCCTGATTGCTTTAACTAGATAAAGTGGATGTCAGAGAAGGAAGGACTTTCTTGCTGTAAGACTTCATGTGTTAAGAACATAAGTAACATTTTGCTGTAAATGTTAACTGTTGTGCTTTGATTCTGGCTTCTTACTGTTCACCTCTGCTGGGATTTTGCATGCCTTCTTTTTTTTGCATACTTGCAATACAGCTGCAGTCATGCTTAGCAAGCTTACTGAGAACATATATTAGCAGATCTCATTCATACTTTCTACCTGTATTGGTATTTTGTATTCTTAGTAGGCACCTGCACTGGAATTTTGGAAAAAATAATACAAACTTGTTCTATATTTACAGTTATACCATGGGTTATTACTGAAATAAATTACTCTGGGTAAGTTTAATGTGTTGGTTAGCAATCAGTATACAAAACTGTTAAGCTATGGGTTCTAAATGTTGGTATTTTTGTATTATTAAAAATAAGTAAAGCATATGACTAATAATTATCTTGGCTTAAATGATTGCTTTCATCTGAGAAAAGTTGTTATTATAATATATGTGTGTGTGTGTGTGTGTGTGTGTGTGTGTGTGTGTGTGTGTGTGTGTGTGTGTGTGTGTGTGTGTGTGACTGTGGAAGTAGACTTAAATGATGGAAATGTTCTGAGTTGAACAGTTTTGTCATTATTGGTTCATGCATTTTGTTTCATTGCCTACTGGAAAAATAATAAATTTAAAATGAGCTCTTCTAACTTAAGTCTAACAAGTATGTTATATTATGCAAGGAATATAATTTAATAAAGTCAGGAAGGTGTATCAAAGAACGCATGTATGTTTCTTGTTTTGTGTGCAAGGGGCCTATGATATGAAAACAGCCCAAAGGTAATCTTTATCCACCACTGGCCAGATGCATTTTCTTTGGATGTGGTGTGGGTTTCAATGCTGTTTCTATGAATGTAAGTTTCAAGGGCAGAGAAGTTTTAATGCCAACTCTATTTTCATTGTGAGTGAGACAGTATTACTTTGTTTAACAGATATATATTAGTGTTTGTGCATTGTGCTATAAAATGTAAAAGTAAAATCCAAACAATCATTGAGAAGTAAAGCAGTATGTATGCACACATTAGTGTTTATGCTAAATGGGGCGAAATAGCCAGGTAATGGGACATTGGAATGGCTGCAGGGGGACTCTAGTGCCATATTTTGGATGTCTGTTCTTCAGTTTGCATTTGAAAGCTGGTACCCCACAATTCCATCTGAGTAGGTGGGGTTACATAATTATGTATGCAAATTTTACGTTAATCAGCGTACAGATTTGTACCTATTTTTCATGGGCCTTGTCCAGATGTTTGATGTTTCCAGGTTGAGAGGTATGGTTAGTAACCGAGTACATTTGTGCAAAATCCAAAACAAAGTTGTGACAGCTCCAAATAAAGGCTGCATATCATTGAGGAAGCATGCCAATGGCCAAGTATAAGGCCATTGGCATTGCAAACAAAACAAAAAATAAAAAAATCAACTTTTATTTTTTTTTAACCGATCTCAACTGTTTAAGCAGAGGGCAGCGGCGTGCAAACCTAAATTAAGCATTCTAACTGAATCAGTATTCTGCCATGCAAGTCAATGGCAGACAGAAGACAACATGGCCAGTGAGTAGTGGTTGCTAAGGGGGGAGGCTCAGTGTGAGATATGTAACTATGCATCAGCAGGCAATCCTATGCAAATGAGGCGAATGATAGTGAATCCCAGATTTCCCCAGCATGTGAGTCAGGTCACAACAGTGTAAGAGCAGGAATAGCTTGGTGCAAGCCTAGGAGTTAGGTGACATCATGGGGGGGGGGTGTCAGGCATACTGTAAGTGGATTGGAGCCCTGTGGCTCAGGTTTGCTCCTAGCTTAGCACAGCTAAGCTAGGGGGTGTGTCTAAACCTGCCTAGCACTCTTTACAAAGCCTAAGTGAGTGTGCACACCACGCACCAGGTTTTATAGGAAGAAAAAAGAAGTTAAATCAGGAAATAGCAGCAGTGTGCACATTTGAGCACTGTGTTTGCACAGAGCACACACGGGCTTAAACAAGAAGGCGATGGAAAGGGAAAACAGCAGTAGGAAGGTAATTAAGGAGAACTAACTTAGCTGGCAGGTGAAATGTATCAGAATCAGTCAATTACACTGGCAGCAGACCAGCCCAGCCCAGACCACTACTATAAACTAAGCAAACACCTTCCCCTCTGGTTTTTCCCACACTCTACACCACCGGTGTAAACAAGCGGGGAACTTTTAACACTGACAGCAGAAAATGATAGGGGCTGCAATAGCTATCATACAACTTGTAGAAGAGGCTGAGGGTGGTGAGGATGTGAATGCTGTCAACCAACCCACAGTGAGGAGACGAAGAAGAGTGTACAGACCCAGGGTAACCTACCAGGGGCAACATGAGCAGGAGATAGTGGAGCACTATAGGGTGGACCGGGACCTCCTACAGCAAATTGTTGAGCTGTGCCGGCCACACCTGACACAGAACTAACAGAGGGGAACCCATCCCAGTGGATACCAAGGTATGTGTAGGCCTAAGAATACTAGCTACAGGTACCTTCCAAAGGCCAACTGGGGATATGATGGGGATTTCACAGGCATCAGCATCCAGCGTACTCCACCAGTTCCTGGATGCCATGTCAGCACATTGGTGAGCAGATATATTTCCCCAACACCCATGAGGCTTTGGCCAGCAATATGCAACTGTTCCACCAAGTAGCAGAATACCCTGAGGTAGTGGATGCTATTGACTGCACGCACATATGCATCAAAGCACCACTCGGTAGGGTCTACATCACCCGCAAGGGCTTGCCCTCCATCAACTGCCAGGTCATGTGCAATGCCCAGGGCATAATAATGAATGTGTGTGCTGGCTGCCCTGGAAGCTATCACGATTCCCACATCTGGCTTCTGACATAGCTTTACCAGAGATTTGCCAATGGGGTCATCCCTCAAGGTCACCTAGAGGGGGATGCTGGATACGTACTGGAGCCGTGGCTGATGACACCCATCAGAAATGCACACACACCCAAACAAGAACTCCATAAGGCACACGCACAAACCAGAATTATAGTAGAGCATGTGTTTGGGATGCTCAAGTCATGATTCCAGTGCCTGGACACATCCGGTGGAGCCTTGTAGTACTTACCAGCTACATGTACCCAAATCATCCTTGTATGTGCCATGCTACACAATATGATCCTGCGGAAACAGCTGCAACAGGAACAGCATGGGGCAGGGCCACACAGCCCCCCACCATTGCCAAGGCCTGCACAGGCACAGATGACTCAGAGGAGGAACAACCTGAGCCTGCCCCAGTAGGCAGAAAGAGGCATGCCCAGTATGCCCTGGCCTTGGCAAAGAGGCAACGCATAGCACATACACTGACACAAGAGGGACCCAGAGAATAACACCTCTCTCTGACTCTCACATATAGTAAAAATGATGCCAAACATTATACTACCTGTGCCTAAACATGTGTAGGGAGTGTACTGTGTGCATCCGACATAGGCAGCCCTGCAGCACCGCCCTCAAAACTGGGACACCCACAAGGTAAGTGACTCATACATGCCAGTCAGGGGGGGGGGTCACATAACCTACAACAGTCACAGCCAGCAGGACAGGTGTAGACAAACACAAACAAAGGCTGTGCTATGGCCCCTGAATGAGGCCTATGGGTAACCTCCCCCCAGGCCTACACAGACAGACTACAGCAGGTCAGGCAGTGGGATGTCAGTCTTGAAGGGTAGGACATCAGAAACTAATATGTAGGTAATTAAAAGCTAAGATCTGTAGTACACTGGTATGCCTCTAGCCAGCATGATAGGTAAGGCTACAGACTGAAATGGAGTACCTGCCATACCAGTAAAGTCCTAGAAAATGCATACAAGTGTCAGGTGTGCCCCGCCATCCTACATAGAAATATAGTAACAGTCGGGCGTGCCCCCCCAATCCTGTGTAGAACTGTAGAAAATAGTCAGGTGTACCCCCATCCTACGTAGAAATATAATAACAGTCAGGTGTGCCCCCCCCCAATCCTGTGTAGAAATGTAGAAACAGTCAGGTGCCCCCCCCCCCCAGCTATGCAGAAATGAAGTAATAGTCAATGCAAAATGATCAATGGATACCCTGCAGAGACAGCATGCTACCCGTTAGTGTACAATACAAAAGTCAGCACTGCAGTACAAACTGTCTGGACTCGATCCACATATGCAATACAGACGGCCATACTGGGCATGCTATCACACACAGAGAAATGAAGGCAATGTCAGTCAACAAAATACTGAAAGTTCATACTGGGCATGCTCACACAACAAACACATGAAGGCCATGTTTGCAAACACCAGTGGACCAGACATATATGACAGTCGCAGTTGTTAGTGCAGACACTCGTCAGTATGCACCACTCATGCCTTGCACACACAGTGGATAGGAATACAAACATATATGTAAGGACAACACACTACAATAAGCCAAAGGTAGATGGACATAGATGTGTGGAAGAGAGTGACTGTGACAAGGAGCCATCCAGGCCTGTCCCACCCAGCACACAGCCAAAGGGCCCCAAACACATGAGGTTCAGATGTCACTCACTGCAGATACTAGCCACCAGTATCTGTCAGCATGACAAACTATGTGATGCACGTGCCAGCTGTGCAACATGACTGTACAAGGAAGTAGTCATCTAGTAGCTGTATACATGTACCTGTGAAATATGACCTTGTGTGTGCCCGCATGTGGTGTGTCAACCCCTAGATGAATGGATTATGGCTCATGCACACACACACTGCCCTCCCCATAGCCCTACTATGACAAGCCTGCTGAGGTCATCCAAAGTGAAATACACCTTTGGGAGAGTTGTAGCCCAGTAATCTCCATAGCGCATCCTTTAACTGCATACTGCTGTAGTGTGATAAAGTAGTTAGATAGGTGTTCTAATCCCAGACATAGCAACTGTGTGCATGTCTGTCTGACTCTGTCTGTGTAGAGAGCAATGCTTTTTAGGGTACTCACACTCCCTACAATTCATATGCTCAACTTTGGCAAGGCTGCTGATGTCACCTACCTAGAAATACACCTCTGGGAAGGTTGTAGCCCAGTAATCTCCGTAGCGCTTGCCATAACTGCGTACTGCTGTAGTGTGATTTAGAACTGTGATAAAGTTTCATCTCCACCCATGGCAGTTCTGCATGTTTTGTGTGTGTTTCAATGTCTGTGTATAGAGCAATGCTTCATAGGCTAGTCACATGCACTACAATTCGAATGTCCTACTTTGGCAATCCTGCTGATGTCATTCATTGTGAAATACACCTTTGGGGAAGTAATTCTCCAGTAATCCCTGTGGTGTGTCCTATAACAACTCCATGCTGTCGTGTGATATAGACCTCTGTTAGGGGTTCTATACCCACACATGTCAGTTGTGGATGTTTTGTGTGTGTGTCACTGTCTGTATAGGGAGCAATGCATTTTAGGCTAGTCACACTCACTACAATTCAAATGTCCTACTTTGCCAATCCTGCTGATGTCATCCAATGTGATATACACCTTTGGGGAAGGCGTACTCCAGTAATCTCAATGGCGTGTACTATAACTGTGTAGTGCTGTAGTGTAATAAACTAGTTAGGTAGAGGTTCTACTCCCAAACATGACAGGTGTGTATTTATAACTCGTATCCTATGTTATTGTGAGTGTGTGACACCTGTGGCCTATGTGGAGCAGCTTTTGCATAATTATATGGTGGCCCTACTATATATCACAATGTCCACTGTACAGGAATAACAGATGTGAAATAGCTGAGAGGCTGGAGTGCAAAGCCATATATGTGACATCAAGGCCAGTCAATCACAGTTAGCAACCCCAGTATTACCCAGAGCACACTCTGAACCCATGTCTCATACACACACACACACACATGCCTAGACAACAGCCAATATGTGGGTAGTACACTGCATATTGGCCACTGATTGTAATTATGGAGTGATAGCAGTGGGCTACAGAGGGCATGGCATGCTGTCCATCTGTCCAATATGCTTGTACATGCAGCCAGTACACCCTTCCCATGTTCCCCAATGGACACCTGCAGCACCTGTGGTGCCATCACATGTGATCCACAAAGGACATACCATGCCTGACAATATGCCCTGTATGATAACCAACACTGCTGTTATATAGACAAAATAATCAAAACCAAGCGTTGAGAACAAAAACCTTTATCCAAAAACAAAGCTTTCAGGCAAAAACCCTTTCTCAATGTTTAACACAAGGTACCATGAAATCACATGTTTAAATACAAGCCCACAACATCACATGACCCGCAGCCATGGTCATATGATCTAATTTAATACAAACTTTAAAATAAATAAAACATAAATAAAAGACATACTTGTTATAATACATATGTATAAAAAATATATGCATATTCAATAAAAAGTCATATTATTCAAGATATGAACACAAATATTAATGTATGCTATCATTTTAATTTTGTGTGCTGTATCTTAGTTAAAACAGGCTTTAATGAAACACTTGCATTCAATCCTGGTGGCACATCTGCTGATAGTCTTACAATCCAATCATATTCTCTATTATCTAACAAATTGCACATATCCCCCCCCCCTTTTTGACACACTAACAATATCTATAACCCTAAACTTAAAAGTATGGGATATACCATAACATTTTACATGCTTCGACAAAGCATTCGTTTCACTCCCGTTCCTTATGTTAGATTTATGTTCTATGATCCTGTCCTTAAGTTTTCTTGTAGTTTTTCCAACATAAAAGGAGGGACAGATGTCACATGTAGCCAAATAAACACTATTGTTTGTTGCACAAGTGGCAAAACAGTTAAAAGTATACACTTTTTTTGAGACAGGGTGAACAAATGTATTCATAGGTTTTGATGGATCACACTGTTGTAAAATATCTACACAGCAACTACAATTATAACAGGAAAAAGTACCTTTCCTCGATACACTAGGGGATGTAAAGTTAGCTCTATCAAAATCCTTATATGCTAACATACTCTTTATTGTCTTCATATTTCTATAGGCAAAACAAGCTCTATCCCCCACCACCATCTTAATGTCATCCTGTGTAAGAAGGACTTTCCAATATTTTCTAACTATGTTTCTGACCGTAGGTGTCATGGTACTATAAGAGGTAATAAACCTTAAACCAGTCTTGTCTGATGGCACACTCATTGTTTCACGCAGTGTGTTAGATGCCTGTATAAATATAGGTTTATAATGAGTATGTCTATTAGATGCAATATGCTCACTAACCTGATGTACCATGTATGATGAATACCCACTATTCTTAAATTCAACACATGCTTCATTAAGTTGCTTCTTAAAAGCATCATTATCAGTGTTACGTCTACTAATACGAGCCAATTGCGCCTTAATAATGCCTTTGAAGACATGAGGGTCATGCATACTTGATGCATATAAGTACCTTCCAGATGAAACTTCTTTCTTAAATACTGTGGTGTTTATAACACCATCCTTCTTAGTTAATGTAATATCTAAAAAATTAATGGTGCTAATTGAGCACTCATACTTAAATTTTAAAAAACTAGTTGAATTATTCAAAGAAAGAATATAATCCTCTAATTCAATAAGTGAGCCTTTCCAAAGAAGGAAACAATCATCCACAAATCTTTGATAAAATAACAGATTTTCATTCAAGTACCTCTCCCCATCATTTACATACATTCTCTCCCATTGGAAAAGAACCAAATTGGCATAAGTATTTGCTACTGGTGTGCCCATTGCCACACCAGTTTGCTGTAGATAAAATTCCTTATCAAACAAGAATATATTATTTCTTAATACTAGATCTAATAGCATACATATATTTTCTGTATGTCTAACTGAAAAACCAGAATGTCTCATCAAAAACTCTCTAATGGCATCCAGCCCATATTCATTAGGAATTACAGTAAATAGTGATGTAATATCCATTACCACCATATACACATGTTCACATGTGTCTATAGATAAATCCATAATCATATACCAGTTCTTAAGTTTAACTAGAAAATCACTAGAATCTTTAAGTACTGTATGACAAAGATTTAACAATGGTTGTAATTGTCTTTGTAAGTATAGGGATATGGGTTCAGTAACCCACCCATTACCAGAGACAATAGGTCTCATCGGGGGGTTATCCCGTGATTTATGCAGTTTTGGTATGCCATATAACTGCGGCACTATAGGGCATGGTACCGTAAAAAAGTGAAATAAATCCAACGAAATATCCCCTGTTAGCTGTAAGTCATATACACACATATTGACATAACTAATACATCTTCTTACTTCTAAAAATGTAATACGCTTAAACGCTGTGTCATCGCCCAACAATAATAGCACTGAACCCATATAGTGTTCTCTATTCATAATAACAGTTGATCCCCCTTTGTCAGCTTGTTTTAACACAATATGTGAGTTTTCCTTTAATTCATTCAGAGCAATATATTCTGCATAGGTTAAATTATAATTTTTCACATGTTTATCAGTTGCATAAGCCTTCCTTATTGCATCCTCACAAAGGTCATTAAAAGCTATGAGTATTGGAGCATAATTAGGTAAAAAGACACTGCGTCGTTTAGAAACATTAGCATCATATTTATAATTTTTAAAAATGAGCTTCAGTGCTATAGACCTTACAAACAACTTCAAATCAGTCAACACTCTCACAATGTCCTCTGTAGAAGTTGGTATATACCCTAATCCTTTCGCCAAAAGCGTGTAGTGTTCTTTTCTCAAAGAAAAATTAGAAAGATTTATAGTACCTGCCATCACCTTCGAGCTATTTTCAATTGTTTTAAAGGACTTTCACTCTTCCGTTTACCTTCCGCTGATGAGGTGGAGTCCCTCTGCTTAGCTCTACCCCTCGACCTGGATCTAGATGTAGCCATTCGCTCCTGCACCCGCTCAGCTTGCTGCAACTGAAAGGGCTTGTTAAAAAAGGTAGACAAACCTTTGTGCTGTGGTGCTTGTGTAGCGTTTTTATTATCCACAGTAGCTCCAATGGCACCAATCCCCGTTATTGTATTTCCAATAGCACCCGTGTCCATAGAGCGAAACGTAGTGTCCGTTACTGCAATATAGAATATGGATTTATCTATAGACAAATGTGAACATGTGTATATGGTGGTAATGGATATTACATCACTATTTACTGTAATTCCTAATGACTATGGGCTGGATGCCATTAGAGAGTTTTTGATGAGACATTCTGGTTTTTCAGTTAGACATACAGAAAATATATGTATGCTATTAGATCTAGTATTAAGAAATAATATATTCTTGTTTGATAAGGAATTTTATCTACAGCAAACTGGTGTGGCAATGGGCACACCATTAGCAAATACTTATGCCAATTTGGTTCGTTTCCAATGGGAGAGAATGTATGTAAATGATGGGGAGAGGTACTTGAATGAAAATCTGTTATTTTATTAAAGATTTGTGGATGATTGTTTCCTTCTTTGGAAAGGCTCACTTATTGAATTAGAGGATTATATTCTTTCTTTGAATAATTCAACTAGTTTTTTAAAATTTAAGTATGAGTGCTCAATTAGCACCATTTATTTTTTAGATATTACATTAACTAAGAAGGATGGTGTTATAAACACCACAGTATTTAAGAAAGAAGTTTCATCTGGAAGGTACTTATATGCATCAAGTATGCATGCCCCTCACGTCTTCAAAGGCATTAAGGTGCAATTGGCTCGTATTAGTAGACTTAACACTGATAATGATGCCTTTAAGAAGCAACTTAATGAAGCATGTGTTGAATTTAAGAATAGTGGGCATTCATCATACATGGTACATCAGGTTAGTGAGCATATTATATCTAATAGACATACTCATTATAAACCTATATTTCTACAGGCATCTAACACACTGCATGAAACAATGAGTGTGCCATCAGACAAGACTGGTTTAAGGTTTATTACCTCTTATAGTACCATGACACCTACGGTCAGAAACATAGTTAGAAAATATTGGAAAGTCCTTCTTACACAGGATGAGATTAAGATGGTGGTGGGGGATAGAGCTTGTTTTGCCTATAGAAATATGAAGACAATAAAGAGTATGTTAGCATATAAGGATTTTGATAGAGCAAACTTTACATCCCCTGGTGTATCGAGAAAAGGTACTTTTTCCTGTTATAATTGTAGTTGCTGTGTAGATATTTTACAACAGTGTGATCCATCAAAACCTATGAATACATTTGTTCACCCTGTCTCAAAAAAGTGTATACTTTTAACTGTTTTGCCACTTGTGCAACAAACAATAGTGTTTATTTGGCTACATGTGACATCTGTCCCTCCTTTTATGTTGGAAAAACTACAAGAAAACTTAAGGACAGGATCATAGAACATAAATCTAACATAAGGAACGGGAGTGACACGAATGCTTTGTCGAAGCATGTAAAATGTTATGGTATATCCCATACTTTTAAGTTTAGGGTTATAGATATTGTTAGTGTGTCAAAAAGGGGGGGGGGATATGTGCAATTTGTTAGATAATAGAGAATATGATTGGATTGTAAGACTATCAGCAGATGTGCCGCCAGGATTGAATGCAAGTGTTTCATTAAAGCCTGTTTTAACTAAGATACAGCATACAAAATTAAAATAATAGTATATATTAATATTTGTGTTCATATTTTGAATAATATGACTTTTTATTGAACATGCATATATTTTTTATACATATGTATTATAACAAGTATGTCTTTTATTTATGTTTTATTTATTTTAAAGTTTGTATTAAATTAGATCATATGACCATGGCTGCGGGTCATGTGATGTTGTGGGCTTGTATTTAAACATGTGATTTCATTGTACCTTGTGTTAAACATTGAGAAAGGGTTTTTGCCTGAAAGCTTTGTTTTTGGATAAAGGTTTTTGTTCTCAATGCTTGGTTTTGATTAATATGCCCTGTATGGACAGATGCCACTGACACTGGGGAATGCTGTTAGCATGCTATCAGTGTAGGTGCAGGGTAAACCTGCTGCCCATTACCAGTTCACACCACAGGTGGGCAAGACTGGCACATCTGATGATAATCTGTGTTCACTCTCCAAAGCTAAGAATACAGCATCCATGGGACCATATGACATCCTGGGCTGTTACTACATGAACTGGCACCTCACCTAAGTGTCATGTTTAATCATAGTCTCACCTTAGACTTCATGCCAACTGAGTGGAGCACATATACAGTTATCCCACTCCACAAGGGGGGATCCACCTTGGATCCCAGGAACTACCACCCCATCAGCCTGACAAACCTGATCTGCAAGGCCATGGAACGTATTATCATGGAACTTATAAACAAAGACATTGGCCACCTTCAAACACTGGACCCCACACAGTTTGGGTTTGTGAAGGGCCAATCTTGTCTCCTGAACTTGATTGACTTCTTCGACTCAGTCTCCAGAGCTGTGGATGAGGGTAAGGCGGTCCACACAGCCTATTGTAACTTTGCCAAGGCCTTCAACACCATCCCCCACTCTGGAATCATAGATAAATTTAGTAAGCTGGGCCTTAATCCCTACGTTATTTGATGAGTTGCCAACTGGCTTACTGACAGAACCCACACTGTAAAAGTAGCCGACTCCAAATCCAGCTCCAGACAAGTGACAAGTGGAGTACCTCAGGGTCCAGTCCTGGGACCACTCTTGTTTGGTATCTACTTCTCTGAAGTATAGGCCAACACTAAGGGACTCTGGCTATCAAAGTTTGCAGATGACTGCAAACTGGGAGCCATTATTGAATCCCCAAATGATGTGGATACTCTACAAAAGGGCCTTACAGAAACAGATGCTTGGTGCCAGAGCCATGGGATCAAACTCAATGCCAAGAAATGTATAGTTATCCCCTTTGGGAAAAACATACCCATGAATTACCATGTAGGTGGCAGTACACTAAACACAGAAAGTGTGATAAGAGACTTAGGGACACAGGTGGACAGTGGGTCTCACCTTCGATAAACACATCACCACAATAGTCAGGAAATTCTTCTGTGTGGCACATCTCATCACTAATGACTTTTAATCCAGAAAAAAGGAGGTCATTGTCCCACTGTACTCATCCTTCATTAGACCCATTGTAGAATACAATGCCGCATTTGGTATGTACCTCTCAAGACATCTGCAACAACTGGAAAGGCCGCAGAAATACCTCACTGAAAGAATCACAGGCCTAAAGCAGATGCCCTATGCTGACCACCTTAAAAAACTCCAGCTATACTCTGTCGCATATTGTCTACTCAGAGGTGATCTCTGCTTAACATACAAGGCCATGTCAAACCCAGAGCTGTTGGACATGCTACACTTAAAGAAATCCCAATCCCTCAGAGCCACACACTCCAGCGATCTAAACCTTGTCATCACAATAAACAAAATATGCTGGAGGTATAAGTTCCTGACCCAGAGACTCCCCAGACTCTGGAATAGACTGCCCATACATGTCAAGCAAAGCACCTCTTTGGCCCTCTTCAAAAGGAACCTTGACAACTGGATGGGAGAAAGGAAATTCACCCTGGGGGTCATGTCAGTCACCCTGCTAGACAGGGGTCCAGGGAAGTAAATAGTGTGGGAAGAAATAGCCAGGGAATTGTTATGGCTAGGCTTGTATAGGCCCTAGGACCAATAGCCTAGTACCAACCTATGAACCTATGAACTTATGAACATGTGCCACACACCCCAGGTACAGTTCCACATGTCACTGTACATGCATGTGGGAGGTGTGCACATCCCATACACCATCCATGTCATGGACTATGGAACACATACATGACAAGCAATGCACTGCATTGGCCACACACAATAGTCACCCAGGTGACTGGATGGGGGATATAATACCCACTTGTGTGGGCAAATGCAGAAACCACATCCCTGAGCCACAATGCAGACCATTGTCATGTGGCCTGATGCCAAGGTACACCCATTGCTTAGCCTTGTATAGCCTTCTGGCACAGTCAACCACCACACACCCATGCAGACATGCACCCATGCATGTCAGTACTGGCACCCTGTGTGTTTGTGTGTGTGTGTGTTGTATGGTGAGTATGTTCACATCCACACTCACTACAACCCCCATTGGTATACTGAAGCATGCTGTCTGATGTCAGACACCTCCCCATACCCTTTGCTAATACAACCTCCATATGACCCGTGTTGTGCATGTGATACCTGCACAGTGATGTGTTGTGGCAATCCCACTACTGATGAGTTTTAATCCTGGCCCTGCCAAGTGTGTCAATGTGTGTGCGTCCCTGTGGGAGTGTGGCTGTGTTGACGGTGGCACCTGTTCATGTGGACAGGCACATGTACATCACTTACCTTATAGCTACCGTATCTCTGTTGCAGATGTCACTCACCATCACATATATGTTCTCAGGGCTACACAACAGGTAACCCATGTGGTGCATTCAATAACTGCATAGAACTGTGATAGCACTAAATAGTCATCAGGGGTTGTACCCCATGCTGGTAGGTGTGTGATACAAAAATGCTTAGGTTTTACTCTCCCACCCATCCCTGACTTGTCTTTGCCTCTGTCTGCCTCTCCCACTTCCTCTCTGGTGGATGTGGAGACCTACACCTGCTTTGCTTAGGCAACAGCATGTGTATTTTGAGTGAGGCTCATGATCAGCTGATGGTCTCTGCACGAATTGCAGCCTTTCCCTAGCTGATTACATTTGGAACAGCTGTGGTAACATTCCCATAGCCAAGTGCATGGAAACACACTCCAATATCTAGGAACATCATGCTGGTGTTGGTCCTTTTCATTCACTGTGAGCAGGAACTAGATCTGTTGTTTGGCAAACAGCATCTCAGATGGAGTAGGGATTTACCTCTATCAACATACACTGTGGAAACAGGGCAACACACAGGAGGGGGATGTGCCTGATCTGACTACAGACTGTAAGTGCTGCTATACTGCATTTGGAGTCATGTTGGTTTAACAGTGTGTGTGGATATGGCTGTCCTACATGACTCAATACCTGCCATGTCAGTTCTATGTTTATGAATAATCCCCATCTGCAGGGTCATCTGCAGACTGGGCAGTGTGTTGTGCCTTTGGTTTCATGTGTTACCCACGGAGCATCTATCTGTGGACTGCAGAAGGTAGTGTGTGGATTGCAGTCTGTAGATGGTGAAAGCCATGATAGTTTCTGACTTCATATCCCTCATAGGACATATGTTGCAACAAACCCTGTTACAACAGTAAATGTATGAGGTTATCACAGTAACATGTCAATATTCTCCATGTATATGTGCTTCCAGCCCCAACTCTGTCAACCTTTGCACATATGTCATGCATGAAGATGTGCACATGTGCTGTACACCATAATTAGTGTCATCATATCTGATAGCAAGCCAGTGAGATATCAGACTGCTACACATGTTATGTACATTAGGGGTTATATTTGATGACATAACCTGGACATACTGTGGTTGTTTGTACAGTACTGAGGTCTGTGTACTTATGGTGAATGTCGACAGTATGTGTATTGTTATTATGTACCTTTGCCTGTGTGCAGACTGTGGTAGTTGTCATCATCCTAGGTCCCGTCCTATCTGATGCTCCATGCTGCTCCACTGTATGTTAGTGTATTGGCCTACATGTTTGTAGGGCCATACACACACATGTCCCATACACAGTCAGCCATCAGACCAAACTGTGTAGCGGCCCAGTATATATAGGGTTAGTGTGTGAGTGGCACGTATGAGGATGGTGTTGAACAAATAGTCCATTTACTGAAATATTATGTTAGCTTGCCATATGTGGCTGTGGTTCTGTTCTCATTGGTTGTAGTTATGCACTTTCACGCAGGTGTATCTTACCCTGTGCTGTGACATGCCTGTACAGCCTGCTATATATGCAGGTACATGTGCAATTCCCCCATAGGAAATATAGGCCACTGTTGAGCCAGTCTGCCTGTAGCCTGCACAGTGCATTGTTACATGCCTAGCAGCTTAGTGTACTTACTGAGTGAGATGTCCTGTGCAGATACTTGCCAGATGTACTGCTGCCAGGCTTCCCTTAACAGTCATGTATGTCAGACAGAGCAGTGGGATGCTGTACAGATGTTTGTCAATATCTAGTGGGTAATATATGGCCATGGCACCCCTGTACCAGCAGGTATTACGTGTCAGGCCAGACAGGTGTGTGTGAATGCATAACCTATGGTGACATATGTATACCAGTTGTTATGTGTTATACCCATCTACATGGCTGTTAACATCCATTTTGTTAGGTATGGTGCACATGTTTTGCACTAAGGGGTTCTGTGTATACCTCTGGAGTGTACAGAATGTGTCAGAATGTCCACACATATTGGCCAATATCTCTTTGCTGCAGTCGACGGGGGCAGTATGTGCTAGCAGTGGTACTTTACTATAATGTCCATAGGATGTCTGTCAGTAGCCAAAGGCACACATGTGGAAAGCAGATGTGAACACCCACACCATGTCTGTGAAGACAATCCCAATTACAGTAGCATTAGTATATAGAACTGTAGTAGTACACAAATAAAGGTTTTCCATTCCTGAAAACCTGTGTGGTGTTTTTCCCTATGACCTCTCTGTGGGTATATCTTGCAGGCAATGATTGTCATTTGTATGGGTGGCCCATACAGTGTCCAATTGTTCAGGTGTGAACTGTAGGCATAGTGGCTGTTCCATATTTTGTGCAGCTCATACATATGTATCTTACTGTACATATCTCTGCATGTGAATGTGCAGTCACATGTATATCTCTATATATGTAAATACATATATATATATGTATATATATATATATATATATATATATATATATGCAGATACAGATATACATATATGCAGATACAGATATATGTACATCTGTATCTGCATATATGTGTCTGTGTATATGTATCCTGGGGATGTTGATAGCTTCCACATTTTACATTTCCTATGGGAGCCAGACTGTACTGCATGATAAGTTACCAATAGCAGCCAGACACCATACAGGTGGGATGTAGTGCTGTCATCTTGTGCCCATATTACGTCAGGTTGTGGTTATGGGATATGCAAAACTTGGTAGTGTATTGCAGGGCAGAAGTGTTTGGCTGGGGGATATGCCTATTCGTTCAAGACGTATATTGTTTTGGGCCTCTCAACCCCATTAACGGTGCATGTGGGCATATTTGTTTTTGTTAATCTACCATTACTATCTACAGATGTATGGCCACATATACTTATATAGATATATATATCAGCTTACATATGTATGACTATGTCCGCATATACCTACATAGCTATATACGTGTGTGCATATATGTACCTTGCTGTGCATATGTCGACATAAAGGTGTTGACATATATATGTGTCAATGTAGGCATTTGCATGTATATGTGTTCATATATATTTATATATACTTATATATATATATGTATATATTTCTAAACATATATATATATATATATATATATATATATATATATATATATATATATATATACATACATATATATACATACATATATATATATATATATATATATACATACATATATATATATATATATATATATATATATCTACAAATATAGATATGTTGTATCTGTTTAATAATATATTTACACACACACATACATCTAGATGTTGATTACATTCTCTGCACTGTAGCATGACTGGGCTGGATGATATGTTTCTGAAAACATCAGATTTCTGTATATCTGTCATGGCTTAGTGGTAAATCACTTTGTCTATGGTGTGCAGGGACCTGGGTTCATGACTTGCAGAAGCTGCTCATTTTGTTGCTGGGCAGAACACAGGCTGTTGGATACACTGTGATTAAGGCACTTTAAAGAAGTTGTAAGTGGGTTTGTGAAGGTTTGTGCAGAGGTAAGCAGTGCTAACTTCCGGTTACAGTTTCTTATACTCAGCTTCTATATTGCTTAACCTGTGTAGGCATAGCTTAAACCTGCTCACTGCTGCCTAAAAGTGCTTAATCCCTCTTACCCCATGCTAATTTCTTTAAAAGAAAAGAAAAAGGGGTTGATAGGAAAGTGGTGAACAAAAGCAGCACAAAGAGGAAAAGACAGTAGGGAAAATAGCCAGGGATTTGTAGGAAGGGTATAAGGAAGGTACATAGCTGCCCATTTCTTCTACATCAACAGCTGTGGATATACACTGTATTTGGATGTACATTTGGACATTCAAACTCCTGGGAGGGGGTGAGGTCAACAAAGATAAGATGCGATGCCAGTTAGACTGGATTAACTGTGTCCAATGGACACATGTGCGGAATGGACAGCTATGTATGGGGCGATAATGTTTTGTTGGAACAGATTGCCCTTTTTTCTTTTTCAGGTGAGAGTGGAATGTTGGGCCACAAGATGTTAACAGTAAGCCATGCCACCTGAAAGATGTGAGGCTGGTATCGAGAACATATCATACAGTACAGTCTGGCTACCATAGTGAATGTACAATGTGTAAGCAATAAACATTCCTAAGATACATATACACACACACACAGGTATGCAGATACATATATATGTCTCTCTCTCTCTCTCTCTCTCTATATATATATATATATATATATATATATATATATATGTACAGATATATATATATATATGTGTGTGTGTGTGTGTGTGTGTGTGTGTGTGTGTGTGTGTGAGTAAAACTACACATACACACACAGAGGTATGTCTGGGATGATACATAATTAGTGGGTGCACATCACACTTAACAGCCAGTATCCCTACAGGTGCAACCTCATCAGATGGATAGTGTATGAGTCACCCATACAAATGACAATTGTTGCCTGAACCATATACCTACAGAGACGTCAAAGGATGTAATACCACACACACAGGTTTACATACATTTTACAGGTTTATTTGTGCACTATTACAGTGGTATATGACACGTCATATAGCTGTGTAGACTTTGAAATATATACAAACAGATTAATGCAACTCTCAAACAGATCATTTAATACATTAATCCAAAAGCATAACATATGTTGGTGTCCAGGCCAAGGCCTTCAAGTAGTACAACAGGAAAGACAGACTGAGCCACCGGATAAAAATCATTCAACAGTAAGTAATGCAGATGTACAGGCCAGCAGCCTCTAAATACACTGTGTATACATCCCCTAGGGAGAAAATACCTAGGTTGACACAATGGCAGGTATCTGTTACATAACAATGCATACCTGCAATCATCACAATCACACTGACAAATAGAAGAGTCCATATGGCAGTAAGCAGTAGGCCAGCAATGTTCACAAGGTGAAATGTATGGTAATGTACATCCATTTACCTTATGCCAGCTGGATACTGGTATACCTCACATGTTGTAACACCCTACAATAGTTCTGGTTCATACCCCACCCCATAGACTGGCTTACAGGGGCCTATCTACCAGAAGAGGAGTGGTTCTGGCCCAGAAATTGTAGTTTCTTGGCGGTTTGGGCAGTTTTTTTTCCATCTCTCTCAACTTTCTGGTTTTAAAGCCCATGTTTGTGCTTGATACCCACCTTTCCTGTAACTAGTATAGTCCAGGTACAGATTTGCTGTATCCAGGACTGCTTGTAAGCTTCTGAGTCCCCTAAGCCTTTGTGTTGGAGTGCAGCCTTCTAGCTTATCAGTGGGAGTGGTAAATACTAGGTAGCCTGTCTACCACAAGAGGAGTGGTTCTTGGCCCAGGAATTGTAGTTTATTGATCATTCGGGAAGTTGCCCATCTCTTTCAACTTTCTGGTTTAAAAGACCACATCTGCACTTGTTTCCCATCTTTCCTGTAACTAACCTACTGGAAAGCACTAGAAAGCCTTAAACTGATACAAGCCTTCTAGCTTAAAAGAGAGACTTTGGAGTGATTATCAGTTTTCTGTATTTTCTTGCTGTACTTAACTGTTTTCCACCTAAACGCTGATTTTTCCAACACTTATTGTGATTGAAAAGCTTGTTTTTTTCACATATTGTACTTATTTGACTGCCTTGTCTTTTAAAAAGTTCTTTTTGTTTAAATAAATTGTTTAACTGTTGTAGGCTACACACTAAAGTGTGATAGCCTTTTCTGATCACTTGTAGTCATTCAAAGCTGTTTTAAGTGTACTTTTTACTGTTTTTGCCTTATCTTTTCAAAAAAAAAAAAACAAAAAAAAAGTTCTTGTTTCCTGCCTTTCTAAGCTAGTATAGTTCAGTTTTCAGGATAGTGCTGAATTCAGGGCTGTGTTACAAGTTTCTGAGTTGCCCATACCTTACTTGGATAGAGGGAAGTTTCTCTGTTCACCTGTGAGAGAGGGGAACCTTGAGCAGCCATCTGTCCCTGGAGGAGTGGTTCCAGCCCAGAAGTTAGTAGTTTAAAAACCGCGCCAGGCAGCACCGGTTAGCTAGGGTTAAATTATTCCCAGCTCCACTAAGTCTCCTCTTCGGTTTTCCACTTGAAACTAGTCTAACTCTCAACCTAAGCATGCAAAAAGCATCCTACAGTCCAGCACTTGCTCAGACCTAATAGCAAGCACTAATATACCCCAACACTTGACTGCCCAGCAGGGCAAGGCTCTTTATCCACCCCTCACCAACCAAGTGACTAAGCAGCTCACCCTACTATTCAAGCATGACTAAAGGGCAACTTCAGGTGTACTCTCCAGTCCAGCTGGAGAATCTGGGTATCCTGAGGCAATGTTACAACTTCCTCATGTACACAGACAGCCCTCTCCTCCTACCACAAAACACTAACATATGTGAGAGATGCAATTATCCAGCCAAACTGGAGGCTAAGGTCTCTCCACCCAAGACTGGAACAGACAGTCATGAGGAGAAGGTTAACACTTGCACCACACCTCCAGCCTCACATAGACCTACTAAACCAGCACTGGCAAAAAATACACATAAATATACAAAATCATACTCGGAGACTCTAAATAAAACCCTGCAAAAGCATCAGAGAGCTCCAAAGCAGACACCCACAAAACCTGCACCTCCCGTCACAAACCAGACAACACATAAAACACAAAATTAATGTGCCCCACAATCACAGCCCTTAAGGCGAAATAACATACCTAACATACTAGTAATAGGTGACTCAATAGTCAGGCACACTGACGTGCCACTCACTAGGCTGGACAAGGAGAAGGTTACTGTTAGCTGTCTGTCAGGAGCCAAAATCCGCCACATAACACAAGCACTCAGGTCACTCCAGAACAAGTACAAATATGACTCTGTCATTGTTCATGTTGGTGTGAATGACCTGAGACGTACCTCCCTGGGCTACATGAAAAGAGACATGGAAGAGCTCTCTGATCATGTAGCCCAGGCAGATATGACCCTGACCCTGAGTAGCATCCTGCCCTCACCAAGAATGATACCTCAGTATAAAGAAAAAAATATCAATTTCAACAAGTGGCTAAGCTTCTGGTGTCATTCAAAGGGGATCCAGTGTCTGTCAGCCTGGGAGGGCCTGCTTCACAAGCTGCATTGCTTTGCAACAGACGGCTTGCACCTGTCACCCCTTGGCTTTCGAATACTGGCCAGGGCTCTTGCTGCCCCCATAGGAGTGGTTCTTGGCCCAGGAATTGTAGTTTATTGATCATTCGGGAAGTTGCCCATCTCTTACAACTTTCTGGTTTAAAAGACCATATCTGCACTTGTTTCCCATCTTTCCTGTAACTAACCTACTGGAAAGCACTAGAAAGCCTTAAACTGATACAAGCCTTCTAGCTTAAAAGAGAGACTTTGGAGTGATTATCAGTTTTCTGTATTTTCTTGCTGTACTTAACTGTTTTCCACCTAAACGCTGATTTTTCCAGCACTTATTGTGATTGAAAAGCTTGTTTTTTTTCACATATTGTACTTATTTGACTGCCTGCACTTTTAAAAAGTTCTTTTTGTTTAAATAAATTGTTTAACTGTTGTAGGCTACACACTAAAGTGTGATAGCCTTTTCTGATCACTTGTAGTCATTCAAAGCTGTTTTAAGTGTACTTTTTACTGTTTTTGCCTTATCTTTTCAAAAAAAAACAAACAAAAAAAAATTTCTTGTTTCCCGCCTTTCTAAGCTAGTATAGTTCAGTTTTCAGGATAGTGCTGAATTCAGGGCTGTGTTACAAGTTTCTGAGTTGCCCATACCTTACTTGGATAGAGGGAAGTTTCTCTGTTCACCTGTGAGAGAGGGGAACCTTGAGCAGCCATCTGTCCCTGGAGGAGTGGCTCCAGCCCAGAAGTTAGTAGTTTAAAAACCGCGCCAGGCAGCACTGGTTAGCTAGGGTTAAATTATTCCCAGCTCCACTAAGTCTCCTCTTCAGTTTTCCACTTGAAACTAGTCTAACGCTCAACCTAAGCATGCAAAAAGCATCCTACAGTCCAGCACTTGCTCAGACCTAATAGCAAGCACTAATATACTCCAACACTTGACTGCCCAGCAGGGCAAGGCTCTTTATCCACCCCTCACCAACCAAGCGCCCATAGTGCCTTTTTTAGGCAAGGTTCAAAATTCAAACCCACCTCCATAAACAGCACAATTAAAAAAATGAGGGTTATGCTACTCAACACCAGGAGTTTAAATCGCAAAATGCATGAGCTCGAAGCACTCCTAAGTATGGAGAACATCGACATCTGTGCAGTAACTGAAACCTGGTTCAAGGCTCCAGAGAGCACTCCAGCACTACTGTGCTACAACTCATACCACACATTTCGGCCACAGAACACGGACCGAAACACAAAAAGAGGGGGTGTATCCATATTCATCAAGGATACCCACACCTCCAGGTTAGTGGCGCAGCATGATACCTCTGAGATCATCCCCAGGCTCAGCACTTCCTGGAATTTATCAACTCAAATGACCTGGATCAGCTGATAAACTCCCCTACCAGAAGCCACAACATATTGGACCTGGTCATCACCAACATGGGCAATAGATGTTCCGTACCAGAGGTCAACCCGTCACTGGTTAGATCAGACCATAAACTAATCACCATGGATGTCTACACCCCACCACCACCCCCAACCAAGGAAACCACAGTGAAAAACTTTTCTAAAGCAAACTTCACCTTACTTAAGGCAGAGGTGGTAAGTTTCACAGCCCCCATGCTAAAAGATAACACTGCCCAAGATGCAGATTCCTTTACAATTGCACTCTATGAGCACCTACAAGGATGCATGGATCATGCCATCCCTAGCAAAACCAAGACTCACTCCCCTAAGAGAAGGAAACCAGTCTGGTGGACCCCTGCCATAAACAGGTTATACAACAAAAGGAGGAAACTAGTTCAGAAAAAAAGCAAATCCCAAGAAGGAAAGACATCCCTGATCAGTATCAGTAAGAAACTAAGGTCCCTCATAAAATCATCCAAGGCTAAATTTGAAAGAAAAATAGCCAAGGATTTGAAAGATAACCACAAAGCCTTCTTTAGCTATGTCAAGCATCTAAGTGGCAACTCTCAGATATGCTCTGAGCTAGTGCAAAATAGCACAAAATATACTGAACCTACTGATATTGCCAACCTCCTGGCAGATAGATTCAGTACAAACATCACCTCCCTCTCACCTTCAAAAGGGCCCACAACAATAACAGAAAAGTGTAGAGCCCCGGAAATCACAGAAGCACAGGTGAAAACAGCCCTTTCAAAAGCCAAAAATGCGTCAATGGGGCCAGATGGTGTCCCAGGCTGTGTCTTCCATGAACTACAGAATGAACTAACCCCCCACCTAACCATGCTGTTCAACCTCAGCCTCTCCACAGACTACGTGCCCATAGAATGGCACACAGCAATGGTTATTCCGCTCCACAAAGGAGGGGCCACAAATGACCCTGGTAACTATCGCCCCATAAGCCTGACTAGCCTGGTCTGCAAGGCTATGGAGCGCATCATCATGAAACTCATTAACAAAGACATTGGGAACCTCCAAACACTTGACCCGAACCAGTTTGGCTTTTTTAAGGGGAGATCATGCCTACTAAACCTGGTTGACTTCTTCAAGACAGTCACCAAGGCCATGGACAAGGGAAAGGTGGTTCACACAGCCTACCTTGATCTCACCAAGGCATTCGACACCATTCCTCACTTGGGTATTATAGAAAAACTCACCAGCCTGAACATAAACTCCTACATCACAAGATGGGTTGCCAACTGGCTTACAGACAGAACTCACACGGTAAGAATAGCGGGCTCCAGGTCCAATTCTAAACCAGTCACAAGTGGTGTCCCACAAGGCTCGGTTCTGGGACCCCTACTGTTCAGCATATATTTCACAGACATACAGGCAAACACAGGAGGACTATGTCTAACCAAGTTCGCCGATGACTGCAAACTGGGAGCCATAATTGACTCTCCGGCTGGCACGGACATCCTTCAAAAGGGCCTTACTGAGACAGACACCTGGTGTCAAAGTTATGGCCTCAAGCTAAATGCCAAAAAATGCATAGTCATCCCTTTTGGGAAAAACAAAACACCCACGAATTACCTCATAGGCAGCAGCCCCCTTAATACAGAAGAGGTAATAAGAGATCTGGGCTTCCAGGTAGATAATAATATCTCCTTTGGCAATCATATTGCCAAATTAGTTAGGAAATCCTTCTATGTGGCCCATCTAATTACTAAGGGGTTTGCATCTAGAAATAAAGAGGTTATAGTGCCCCTCTACTTGTCACTCATCAGACCCATCATAGAGTACAATGCCCCATTTGGGATGTACCTCACCAGACACTTCCAACAGCTGGAAAGACCACAAAAGCACCTCACCAAGAGGATTACTGGCCTCAAACATATTTCCTATGCAGCCTGATTGAAAAAACTCCGGTTGTACTCAGTGGCATATCGCTTACTCAGAGGTGATCTCTGCCTGACTTACAAAGCCATGTCCAACTCAGAATTGATGGACATGCTCCACCTAAAGAAATCCAAGTCACTGCAAGCCATGCGCTCTAGTGAGCTAAACCTCACCACAACAATAAATAGAATATGCTGGAGGGATAGATTCCTGTCACAGAGACTCCCCATGCTTTGGAACAAAATTCCTAACTACATTAGGCAGAGCCCCTCACTAACACTCTTCAAGAGAAGCCTTGATGAGTGGATGGGTAACAGAAAATACACCCCTGGGATCACTTCATTGGCTCTGCTTGACAGAGGCTCAGTTAATTAATCATTGGGGTGGCGAAAGCCAACACATTCTGGCTAGGCTTATAAATGCCCTCGGGCAGATAGCCTAGTACCTACCTATGAACCTATGAACCTATATAACACTGTTACATACAATGACAATGACCTCTAGACCGCAGAGGGGCACACATGTGTTGTGCAGATGAAGCCCACATATATATGGTGCATATGTTCTGTACACCATTATTCACTTGACATCATACCCGATAACAAGCCAGTCAGATAACAGACTGCTGGACATACTGTGTATAGTAGTGGTGTTTCTGAGGACATTACTTGGACATTCTGCGGTTGTGCGTACAGTACTGTGGTCTGTGTACATAGGGCAAGGGTCTGTAACCTTCACTATCCAGAGAGCCATGTATGGCCCCTCCTCCACCAAAGGAAAGTAATCGGGAGACACAACAGCTATTTGACCCCTAAAATGAAGATAACAGAACATATAAGGTTACACATATAGTTATACTAAATATAAAAGGACTAAGTGTATAAGAACAATACCTGAAGTACGTCCATAATTGTGTTCATATGTTGGGATTGCTTGATCTGTGTGTGTGTGTGTGTGTGTGTGTGTGTGTGTGTGTGTGTGTGTGTGTGTGTGTGTGTGTGTGTGTGTGTGCGGTGTGGTAGAGTTGCCATTAATCCTCAGAGGTACAGGGAACAACTACAGCGGGTTGTAAGAGCCACATGTGGCTCCAGAGCCACAAGTTGCAGAACCCCAAGTTAGCATTATTGATGACAGTATGTGTATTGCGCATACGTACCTTGGGCTGTGCACAGACTGTGGTAGATGCCATTGCTAATGGTCCTGTTCTATCTGATGTTACATGCTGCATCAGTGTATGTTATCCTACTTGCTCACATGTCTGTAGGGCCAGACACACATGTGTCCCATACCACAGACAGCCATCAGACCACACTGTGCCATGACCAGTGTATGTAGGGCTACTGAGTGAGTGGCACATATGAGGATAGTGTTTAACAAACAGTCATTATAGTGTCATATTAAGCTTGTGTATCACATGTGTCTGTGGCTGGGTTGACAGTGGATGTGGGTATGCACTTGCACAGGTATTTGCCACACTTTGCTGTGACCTGCATGTGGAGCCCATTATAATCACAGGTACATGTGTATTCCCCCATACAAAATATAGTCCAGTGTTGTGGCAGTCTGCCTGTAGTTTGCACAGTGCTTAGTGACATGCCTAGCAGCCTAGTGTAATTACCCAGTGTGCTGTTATGTCCATTTATTTGCAAGACATACTGCTGCCAGGCCACCATAACTGTTGTGTATTTCTGACAAAGCAGTGGTGTGCTGTACAGATATATGTCAGTATCTACTGGGTAGTATGTGGCCATGTAACCTCTGCACCACCAGGTATTATGTGTCAGGACAGACTGGCGTGTGTGCTTGCATAAACTTTCTGGGCATATGTAGTCCAGTATTGTGGTGATATACCCATGTACATGGCTAGTCACATCCCCATTGTGAGGCGTAGTCCATATGTCATGCATGAAGGGGACATGTGTACCCTTCAGGACTGCCCACAGAGTGCCAGACTGTCCACATATATTGGTCATATCCCTGATGTAGTCCACAGGACTGTACTATGATGTCCTTAGGAAGTCTGTTCGTAGGCAATAGCGCACATGTCTACAGCAGATGTGACCTCCCACACCCAACATGTCTGTTAAGACAGCCCCTGTTACAGTAGCAACAGCCTACATATATACCTGCAATACATCCATGACATCCCCTTGCATTAAGCGGTTGGGACTACTGGTGTTGAGGTAGGACGCCACTCCATGTTCTGGATATATGGTAAACATATATATGTACATATTTATCCACATATCTATACAGATATATACACATATGCATATCCACATACATATATGGACATATAGATATCCACGTACATATATAGAGATATATATGTGCATATATATATATATATATATATATATATATATATATATATATATATATATACATGTAAACACTCACATATAAACATATACACAGCAATGACTTCAACAATTGGCTAAGCTTCTGATGTCATTCAAAGGAGATCCAGTATCTGTCTGCCTGGTATGACATGATTGGCAAATTATGATGCCTTGCCAGAGATGGTCTGCACCTGTTGCCCCTGGGATTTAGGTTACTGGCTAATGCTCTTGCTACCCCCCATAATGCCTTTTCTAGGCAAGGTTCAAAGGACAAAGCCACCAACGTAGCAGATACAAGCATGCAAAACTGAAGGCAATGCTACTCAAAGTTTGAAGTCTTATCCTAAACATGCACTCTCTCGAGGCACACCTACAAATGGAGAACATTGGTATCTGTCCAGTAACTGAAACCTGGTTCAACACTCCAGAGATCACCCCTGCAATACCAGGCTACCACTCTTACCACACATTTTGGCCACCAAAACAAGACCACAACACTACAGGAGGAGGAGTGTCCATATTCAACAAGGTTATTCACACATTCAGGCTAGTTCCCAACACAGTGCATCTGAATATCTTCTGGTGCAACTAACACTAGGTAAGACTCCAATCCAAATTGTAGCTTGCTACAGATCCCCCACCATGACCCAAGATCCTCACTACACCTTACTAAACATACTGGAATTATTGAAATACAACCAGAAACCCTCATACTAGGTGATTCAAACTACCCTGTCATTAACTAGGAGAACTATTCAGGTAACAATGCCTTTCCCCAACAGTTCTTGGAGGTCATGGATTCCAATGGCCTAGATCACGTAATCCATTGTCCAACCACGGGCTCAAATATCTTATACCTGGTCATTACCAACATGGGAGATAGATGCTCTACACCAGTGGTCACCCCCTCATTGGTCAGGTCTGACCACAAGCTATTCACCATCGACATCCACATCCCACCCCCAAACCCCAGGAAAAACACCCCCATAAAAATCCTCTACAAAGCCAACTTCATTCTACTCAAGTCAGACGTGAAAAACTCTGATACACCCGTGGAGATGGGAGATGATAGAACAACTGCTGAATTCTACAGTGAGGCACTGTGTGAGCACATCCACTCATGCATGTATTGTGCCATCACTAATAGAACCAAGATGCCCCCTCCAAACAAAGACAGCCAATATGGTGGACCCCTACCATAAACAAACTGTACAACAGAAGGAAGATACTGTTGAAGACAGAGGTATAATGCCAGGATGCAAACAACTCCCTTACCAGCCTCTGTAATAAGCTAAGATCCCTCATAGAATCCACCAAAGCTAGTTACATATATGAAATAGCCACAGATTCCAAAGACAACAACAAGCCATTCTATAGTTATGTCCAGAATCTAGCTGGCAATGCTCAGAACTGATCTGAGCTATAACAGAATGGCATTAAATATACTGATCCCAAGGATTTTGCCAATATCCTGGCAGATCAATGTACTGCCACATTCACCCCCCTCTCTCCCCCTAAAGGGCCCATCTCAGTACCAAAGTATGGCAAAATACAAGTAATCATGGCCACACAGGTAGAAAATGCACTCTCCACAGCTAAGAATACAGAATCCATGGGAACAAATGACATTCCAGGCTGTGTACTACATGAACTACAAAATGAACTTGCACCTCACCTATGTGTCATGTGTAATCATAGCCTTGCCTCAGGCTTCATGCCCACTAAGTGGCACTCAGCTACAGTTATCCCACTCCACAAGGGGGGATCCACCTTGTATCCTGGGAACTAACGTCCCATCACTCTGTCGAGCCTGATCTGCAAGGGCATGGAATGCATTATAATGGAGCATATAAACAAAGACACTGGAAAGCCTCGGACACTGGACCACACCCAGTTTGACCTCGTGAAGGGACAATCATGTCTCCTGAACCTGACTGACTTCTTTGAATCAGTCTCCAGAGCTGTGGAAGGGGGTAAGGTGGTCCACACAGCCTATCTGGACCTTGCCAAGGCCTTCAGCACCATCTCCTACTCTGGATACATAGATAAACGTACCAAGCTGGCCATACATTTCCACGTCACACGATGGGTTTCCAACTGGCTTATTGACAGAGCACACACTGTAAAAATAGCTCTCTCCATTACCAGCTACAAACAAGTGACAAGTGGAGTACCTCAGGGTTCAATTCTGGGACTGCTCATGTTTGGTATCTACTTCTCTAAAGTACATGCAAACACTATGGGACCCTGTCTAACAAAGTTCACAGATGATTGCAAACTGGAAGCCACTGTTAAATCCCCAAATGATGTGGGTATTCTACTAAAGGGCATTACAGAAACAGATGCTTGGTGCCAGAGTAATGGGCTCAAGCTTAATGGCCAGAAATGTGTGGTTATCCCCTTTGGGAAATACCATGTACCCATGAATTACCACGTAGGTGGCAGTACACTAAACACCAAAAGTGTGATGACAGACTTAGGGACACAGGTGGACAGTGGTGTCACATTCCATAACCACATTGCCACAACAGTGAGGTGATCCTTCTATGTGGTACACCTCATCACTAATGGCTTTTCATCCAGGAAAACAGAGGTAGTTGTCCCAGTGTACTCATCCCTCATTACACACATTATAGAGTACAATGCCCCATTTGGTATGTACCTCACATGACATCTGCAACAGCTGCAAAGGCCACAGAAATACATTACTAAAAGTATCACAGGCCTAAAGCACATGCCCTATGCTGACCATCTCAAAAACTTCCAGCTATACTCTGTGACATATTGTATACTCAGAAACAATCTATGCTTAACATACAAGGCCATGTCAAACCCTGGGTAGTGACATCTGTAATAAGTATATGTAATGCCATATACAATGCATGCATGTATGTGCTGTCATTACAGTAGCAAGGGGTGTGAGTGTCATGTCTGGGACACACAAGTATATGAGACCTGCACAGCACTGTTATCCATATGAATGTGTTATGTGCAGGGGTAGTAACCCAGGGTACATTCTGTTACACTGGTATTTAGTGTAACATGGCGTTACCACTTTTGACAGTGCTGTCCCAGGCAAGGGTAGGGTGCTAAAAGTACTACTGACAACAAGCACATCTGCAGGCATAGCTGGACTCTGAGGCCTCAGTGTGGTGTTCCTGATGTGTGGGCTGTGTCACCGTGTATATCCCCTACTGGATAATGATTACACATGTGGAATGCCACTGTAGAGTACTGTCTGCACAGAACATGTTAGTGAGGGCATACAACATTTAGTACTGGCATACATATTGTTGTCAAATATCCATCTTCTGACACATTCATCCTACTGCATAGCTACTTGCCAAGCTGATGTCTGTGAGTCCCTCTACAGATGTGTAGATGGCAGGTATCCAGCTGGGATATGTACAAACAACCTATGCTTTATAGACACTGACATGTCTGCCCAGCTGTGTACTAACTGGCACATATAAGAGACAACAACCTGTATGGACCACCTGCCATGGGTACCTACACTACACTACCACAGTCAACAGAACATGCTTGGGTACAGGTCACCAACACAGGCACTAAGCATGTGTTGTAATACATGTTGCATACATTTCACCTGGATCACCTCAGTGGCCATGTGCAGAAGGCACCCCGAGGATTGGCTGATGCATGTCACTCTCACCCTGATGGTCACCAAAGTGGTGTCTGTTGATAGATTGCCTGCTGGCACATGGGAGGTAGCATGATACCAATGTACACACACCCCCTACACAACCCATCTCCCCATGGACAATAGCCATGGACACAGCTATGAACACCTACAGCAATGCACCACAGTACTGACACATGTGTACATGTGCATTACTGAGGATAGCAGTGTCTGTGTGTTAGTACACCTGTAGGTTGGAACTCCGTGACAGCCTTCACAACCACCTCAACAACCATTGCCATACTCAGATGTTGCTGCTGCTGTGTTGGACATGACATGTACCCTGTTACACTTCTCACCCTAACAGCTTTGTGAGCCATGCATTATCAGCACAACAGTGTTGTACAAATGGGTCGATAGGCATGCAAAACCCATTGAGGTCTAGTTAAGTGTGTGTATGTGTGCATGTCTGCATATCTGTAAGGTACGCCATTCAGAGGCCACATACTCCTATTACACTACACATTGCCACACAGTAGTACAGTCAGTGTTGTCGCCCCCCTCCATTGGTGAGGCATGGCAATGCAACACACTACTATGCCTGTGGCATGTGCATTAGATGCAGATCCCTGTAGTATCACTGTTGTGATATACAATGGGTTGTATTACAGTCATGGGCAATGTGTGATAATCCGTATGTCACAGTGTCATCATGGGTTCTAGTGCATACAATAACCACTGGGGGATGCGGGTGCTGTGTACACAGCCAATACACCATTGTACACCCGATATATGCCCCATGTACCACTTCATGGTGACCACTGTCACCATCAACCATACAGGTAACTGAAACCACAATACAGCCCAGTTACACATGTGCTGTGTGCAGCCTACCTGTAGCACACTGGACACATGGACTAGTTAGTTAGCACCAATAGGCCCAGGTCTCTTGGATGTGTGTCTGCCTGTTATGTGTCTGTCAATGTGTGTAGGATGGTATGTCACACTATGCATTATCCATATACGACTATTACATCCACCATTACCATACTGTACATGTCTATGGGTGGTCTGCATGTAACATGTAACCTGGTACACACCTCACCCTAAATGTTGTGTGGTGTGTGCAATGAAAGCCACACAGTTCAGTAGCACTACATACCTAGATAGGGGTCTAGTCACAGTGTTGCCATGTAAGAGTGTGCATGTATGTGGATGGGTCTACATATGGTAGCAGATTATACATGTCTCAGCGGGTCACCTGTCTATGTGGCACAGGCAATAACTGTTAGACAATCATGTGACATGTGTGCAACTGTACTCTGGATAAGTCACAGCCATGGTGTCACCACAGTGCCATAACCCTTGTGGAATATGACTGCAGACCATCCTCCTGATGACACAGCTACACCTACAAAACAAATGAATAACATTATGGAGATCATAATCACCAGGTGTTACTAACAACTGACATGCATCATAGCTGGATGGCTACACTATCTGACATGTATGCATTACACATTACTCCTGACAACATGTTATACTGCAGTACATTGCTGCACTGTATTACAGTCACCGTGTGCATCAGAATGATATTAGCCTGTCCCTGCATCGATGTTATGGATGACAGGGATGTGGCACAGGTATCATCATATGCACAGGGTGTGTTGCTGGTTTGCCAGAGGCTGAGGGTGGTCCATACATTTGATACCATGTGTGTGGGTGAGGGGTTTAATTATTTGGACAGGGTGTGGTGATGTGGTGTGTGTCGGTATGGGGTTGCCCTACATGTGTTTGTATAATGGGTGGGTATGCATGCACCCAGTTCTGCCATGTGGCTGCCCATACAGGTGTTTTTGGACAGCTGAAGACGATACCTGGCAGGGTGTGCAGTTCACCACCTCTGGCCATGGACACTTTGGCTGTGCCTGCCAGGGATTCCATGTGCATGTGCAGGTACAGGCCTTGAGGTGCTGCTGTCCCCTGATGATGACAGATGTCCACTGGAACCATGTCCCGCCTGGGACTGGCAAGGGCCACGTGCATGAGGCCTGCTTTGGTGTGGTGTGGACAGCACCCCCAGTGATGTGCTTGGGCTACTACTTCCAGTACGGGAGTGGCTTGGCATCCTAGCACGTCCACGTCAACCAACAGATGTTGTTGTTTGTGGTCTATGTCCATGTGGCTGTCGCACCACTCCCACCAGGTTTTCAAGCACAGACATACCACAGTCAAGGAGGCCCACCATCTCACCCCAACGTCTATCCATGATCAGCAAGTTCACGGATGTTGTCACTTACAGATGAGTAGGCAGCCCTCTACAGCCTTAGGCCCTGTCTGTTGTACATTTCTATATGTACCTGTGCCTCCATGACAGCCTGAAACATGCTCCTGGTGGTGCCAGTTGTGACACTTCTGCCAGGGGCATGATGACCAGCAGCCCTACCACAAGCACCCTGGCACATATGCCTATGTGGTGGCCTGCCAGACATCTGGCTATGCCTGCTGTGGACAGACACAGCTGGCATGGTCACCACACTACCCTGTGCACTGCCACTAACTACCAACTGTTCCTCAGCTATGACCACTGGTGATGGGGTACGTATAGGCACTGAAACTGTGTACAGGGTTGGGGTGGCTAAGAGCAGGATGTCAAATGTTGGTGCTGTGTTGACCCCTGACAAACCCACCTGTGCCTCAATCATGGTCTCATCATCATCAGTGTCTGCATGCAGACCAACATAAGATTGTTTGCAGGAGGGACCCTGACTCACCTCACCACCTGTGGAGGATAAAATGAAATGCACTTAAGACCTGCCTAGCATTACATAACAATGCATACATACACACACAGACACACACACACACACACACACACACACACACACACACACACACACACACACACACCACCTTAATACCTACCTATCTGTGATGCTACAGACAGTCCCACATGTATTCCCTTAAATTGTCCATCATGCATCATGCCTGGTGACATACACTCATTAATGCCACTCATTAACATCTCATTCCTCTAAATGCCTACAAAAGTGACACAACACAAGACCTGTTACTCCATTAACTCCATGACGTGAGTGTAGTACTGTTTACATGGCCTCACTACTGTCATTCAGTGTTCACCCTGTGTATGCTGGGACTTTGTGAGCTTGGCCCCTATATGTGAGGGGCTGATATGTTCCCTCCATAATGTCACACACTGTAGTGTCATGTGTAAGGATTGCTCAGTACATGCCTGACATGCTGTTCAATCAACCTATCATGTGACAACTGTGATATATGTATACATGCCCTGCTGTTGTCTAGTCATTCCCCAATGCATCTGTAGTGCTGCCTACATGAGTTGTCATTCACATCCCTGCTGTATGCGGAGGGTATAGCAGGTATCTACTTTCCCTCCCAATGCATGTTCCATGCTGCAGACCTTATTAGACCATCATCTGTCCTGTGATTACATATCAGACAAGTATTTATGTTGTTTCTTGTGTCAGTCCATGTCCATGTACTGCACTATCACAAAGGGAAGAACTGCCATATCATAAACTCCACAGTCACACATGTGCATACATGGACACCCACACAATCATACACACATGCACACACACACACACATCCTACATGCAGCATCCTCCCCCCTCTACACTACATTGAACCTACAGATGACATGAACACCCACCCACACAGAGGCACACACACAGACACACATACAGGTGAGGTTGCACAATGATAGTACACACAGTCCTCCCATTACCCATCTGTCAACATGCATAACATACGGTGCACAACAGCATGCAGTGCAGCTATAGTCAATCCATGCTAGCAACAGTATACATGTGTGTGAGGCATGGCCTGTGTTAGTAGGTGATACAACTTCCCCTGGGGAATACTGCACCCATGTACACAGTTTTGCTGTGCACCTGTTATGCACCCTGCCATGTACTGTGCACCACAACTCACAGGTGTACATCCCATTGCTGAATGTGTAGTACTGTGTCAGTTATGTCAGCTGTAATGCTCACAGACCCTATGTTTTCCAGCAAAACATACATGGGATGATGTGTGGTAAGTTGTCAGTTGTGAATGCTTGATGTGTGGTTTACATCTCTCAGCATTAGCAGACAATGTATGAACAATCCAATAGTATTACACTGGCAACTGTCAGCTCATACTATGGCTATGGGGAGTCTACACACTCTTATTGATGTGATGCACCATTCCTTGATCTGCCATGGGACAACATCGCTACATATATTAACCGTACATGAGCCTGCTTTGTGCCATATGTCCTGTACATTCACATGCAGTGTCTACTAAAGGTGTTAGGTGTGCGGATGCTAACCACATTGCATACAGTCATGTGTATGCCGATGTGTGCACACGATTATAATGATGTTTTGTTGCACTCATTGTTATGTGTACTACAGCAGTCACTATTACTGTCAGGGGTATACTAATATGGCCCATCTGCATTTGCTTGTGTATGGTCAGTCTGTCCTACACATGTTCCCCAACTCTGCATGATTGCAAAGTCTACTCATATGCACACCCCTTGGTGTTCACATACTACTGTCACTATTTCTGTGGGTGTAGAGTTATGTCTGCCACAGTTACTGACCCAGTCTGTGTGCAGATACAGCCATTCTTACAATCCTTATGGCTCCTGGCTGCAGTGCACTGGTGTGTCATGCTGACACCCCCTCTCCACCTTCAGGCTTTTTGCAGATGCTTGACAAGTATGGGCTACACATGTATTATCTGTTTGCTGTGTCCCATACAATGAACAGCATATGTTACAGCCAAGTCCTAGCTAATAATGTGGACCACACTAATACATTATGCTATAGTGTACATCTGCAATAGTTGCCATTGTAATACTGGTATATAAACTGTTGGTGCACTGTACATGTCTCACACATGTCCTTACTGTAGTCTGTGTGTGCCATCATTATGTAAATCCCTGTGGACAAATTTCACAATGACAGGATGTCACTTATCCCGCAGGCATCTGACATACCTTTCCAATATCCCATCATGGTTGCCACTGTGATGCAGTGCATGTAATAGCAACAATACGTGAACATGTACAGCATGTGTGTTAGATATGTGCATGGCATATACCATAGCTAGTACATGCCCATTGCATTGGCAAGCATCAACATAAATCATACTCACCAGTTACAGGCTGCTGCCATGGTGGTATACTGGAGGGACCTACATAAGAGTGTGAGAAGATGTAATGTTAGTGACCACAGCTGTGGTATTGTTACAGGGTGGGTGCAGCATTACAGTACATCAGCTGTACAAGTCCACAATACTAGCAGTTATGCACATCTGTTTATTACTACTATGCATCAACAAACATTAGTTATGACATATCAGATATGCATGCTCTACAAGGCAGAGGTACATATAGCTATGAAGAGGATGAAGAATGGAAAGGCTGTTGGTCCAGATGACATACCTGTGGAAGCTTAGAGGTGTTTAGGGGAAATGGCAGTGACATGATTAACCAGATTGTTTGATGGAATCTTGGAATGTGAGAAGATGCCTAAGGAGTGGAAGAAAGATGTGTTTGTACTGGATTATATGAATAAGGGTGATGGTCAGAGCTGTAGTAACTACAGAGAGGTAATATTGATCATTCACAGCATGAAATTATTGGAAAGAGTATTGGAAGCTGGTTTAAGAAGGGAGGTGATTATTAGTGATCAGCAGTATGGTTTCATTCCAAGAAAGAGCACTACAGATGTGATGTTTGATCTGAGACTGTTGCTGTAGAAGTACAGGGAAGGTCAGAAGGAGTTGCATTGTGTCTTTCTGGACTTAGAGAAAGCATATGACAGGGTGTCTAGAGAGGAAGCAAAAGAGCTTACAAGAATAAATCGGGTTTATACTTTTTGTTTGCCATCTTTTGTGGTTTCTTGACATTTTTCTGCTTTGTTTGGTACCAGGGTGCCTAGAGAGGAGTTGTGGTATTGTGTGAGGAAGTTGGGAGTGGCATGGAAGTATGTAAGAGTGGTACAGCATATGTACAAGGGTAGTGTGACAGCAGTGAGATCTGCAGTGGGAGTGACAGATATGTTTAAGGTGGAGGTGGGATTAAATCAAGGATCAGCTCTGAGCCCTTTCTTATTTGCAGTGATGATAGACAGGTTGACAGCCGAGATCAGACAGGAGTCCCCATGGACTATGAAGTTTGCAGATGACATTGTGATATGTAGTGAGAGTAGGGAACAGGTTGAGGATACCCTGGAGAGGTGGAGATATGCTCTAGAGAGGAGAGGAATGAAGGTCAGCTGGACTATGACAGCATATATGTGTGTGAATGAGAGGGAGGATAGAGGAATGGTGAGGATGCAGGGAGTAGAGTTGGCAAAGGTGGATGGGTTTATATATTTGGGATCAACAGTTCAGAGTAATGGCAAGTGTGGTAGAGAGCTGAAGAAGAGAGTACAGGCAGGGTGGAGTGGGTGGAGACGAGTATCAGGAGTGATGTTTGACAGACGAGTACCAGTAAGAGTGAAAGGGAAGGTCTACAACAGGGTAGTGAGACCAGCTATGTTATATGGTTTGGAGACAGTGGCATTGACAAACTGGCAGGAATCAGAGCTGGATGTGGCAGAGTTAAAGATGTTAAGAATTGCACTGGGTGTGATGACGGTAGACAGGAATAGGAAAAAGTATATCAGACAGTCAGCTCAGGTTGGACAGTTTGGAGATAAAGCCAGAGAGGCAGAATTGCATTGGCTTGGACATGTGCTGAGGAGGGATGCTGGGTATATTGGGAATAGAATGATAAGGATGAAGCTGCCAGGTAAGAGAAGAAGATAAAGGCCCAAGGTAAGGTTTATGGATGTGGTGAGAGAGGACATGCAGGTGGGTGGTGTGACAGAGCAAGATGCAGAGGACAGG